>NW_020884874.1:30839949-30945882 GCF_003945725.1 Corapipo altera
ATACCTTTGTTGCTGATTGGTGTAAAATTTTCTCACTTTGCTTTTAAAGATACAGTCAAAAAAACCTAGAGCACATGCCCAGTGGAGGGTAGTTGTACCTTGAGGTGAGTAATTTTGGGATGAAGGTGTGCATTAATATTACAATTAGGCTTTAATGAACCGATTTCATCCGAGGAGATTTCACCACAGTTATTGGCTCATCAGCAAGATATCTGTTACTATCTCCTTTCATTTACAGGTGCTATGTGGCTTATCAGATGCAAAGTACCACTGAGTTCCCCTCCCTGCAAGGATTTCAACAAAAGCTGGCTGTGGTGCCTCCACTCTGCTCCACCCTCCATTCCATCCCCCTGAGCAGGTGCTTGCTGTTGTGTGGGAAATCACCGTGGGGCTGTCAACTGCATTCCCTCCAGGGAGCAGCAGCTGCATTTTACCCTATAATTTCAGTACCATTATAATTTCTGTTAGGATGTGAATATAGCTTCTCAGTTTTCTCTAATTTTTATGCCCAGCCATCTTCCCACACATACAAAGAGTTTTTATTAGGACGCAGTAGCCACCAGTCACAACCAGAATGTGCTGCATTTGATGTTTGCTGGGCAAAGTGGATCTGTGGGCTGCCGTTGCCTCTGCAGGATGGAGGAGAGGTGCTGTGGGATGTTTCTGAGGTCACATGCCCCTCAGTTGAACTTGCATGCCCTGCCAGCACTCAGCTTACCCCACCAAACTGTAGGCACCCACCTGAGGCTCTTGAAAGCCAGTGGTGGACCCTTGAGGCCTTTGTATTTGGAAGGGATTCATATGTCAAAGGACTGCACCAGCCTTTGGTGATCCCTGCTGATTGATTTGCCAGCTGCTGAGCTACCATGGGGCATGTAGGATGAATCAACGGAGTAACTTAGTTTTCTTACTTTTCTGCTTGGTTTGGGACTATCCTCATGTAATTCCATGGCTCAGTTAGCAGGGTAGGGGTTTTTATGTTACCTGCCAGGATTTAATCAGAGATAAGTCATGTCCCACCCGTGTTAGTGCATAGGGGGATTAAAGGGAAGAGACTGTTCCTGTGGCAGTAAAGAAGACAGCATTGTATCTGAATTCCCAGGGAACAAAGTGCCACTATTCCCCCTCAAACGGGAAACTAATGAATTTCAAACCTCTCCCTAACCTCCTTCATGTCTCACTTTTATTCACTGCATCCTTGATGTCAGCAGGACTCAGTGAGAGCTCAGTGCTGAATTTGGCTGTTGGCCTTGGCGTAGCCTCAGTGCAGACCACTGCTTCCCCCTCCTTACTCTGTTTTCTGTCTGTCCTTTCCACTGCAAACAGATAGCTACACTGTGACACACCACACACAACAAGCACTGCTACTGCTTGACATCGCAGCCACTCAACACTTCTTCCTGGTGATGATACCTCAGTTTCCTTCTTTTGATGATGTCTGAAGAAAAAAACCCAATCATTGGCAAAGCTAGACTATGAATTATTAGACTATGAATAATTGCTCTGCTTTGGGCTGTCAGTGAGCAACTGGCTTGTGTCAACTGCTCAGTGGAATAATTTGGAGAAGGCTGCAGCTCCAAGTTAGTTCTATGTACACATATTTTGAGATACTAATCCAGACTGGAGACCTTCCAAAATTGAATTCTTCCCTGCAGTTGCTGTGGCTAGAGTAAAGAGTAAAATGGAGGTTTGCAAAATGGAGCAAAAGTGGAGTTTTTAAAAGCAGTCTAGATGGGGAGCAGCAACTCTCAGCAGCTTTTGTGGAGTCTGTCCCATTCCAGGTGGTGTCAAACCCACATTGTGAGTTTGGTCACTGGTGTGATGTGCTGCAGCCCACAGTCACCTGCTGAAGCACTGTATCCCACCTGAACCTTCCTTTTTCACTGCACCAGGCAGGTGGTGACTTTCTCAGCATCAGGGAGTGCAGTTGCAAGGGGAGGAAGACCAGGTGCTTTGTCAGTTTTGTGCCCAAATCAGGATGCAGAGGGCTGGCTTCTTTTGGGGGAGTCAGCTGGATGAACATTGTACAGCTCTAATTGCCTTTTGTGCTTGTGTTGCCCCTGGAGATCATTCCAAATCCAGCAGTCAGCTCTGTAGGAACGCAGTTTGTACTCCATACCAGGATCAGTATTATAGCATCATGCAACATCTGCTTGCATGTAAGCCAGTTCTGCGGGGCTCTGTCATTTCCTGGATCTCAGGAGCATCCTTCAGCCCTGATTCATTTGCCCACATCTTCCAGCTTCTCCAGTAAGGGAAGCACAGTTCTACAGAGTCATCTCCTTCCCCATGCTGCTGGTAGGTGGTATGCCACATGGGAAAGACATTCTGTTTCTGGGAATTGGTCAGAAGGTATCAACAAGGAAATGACTCAAGCTGATTAGGTGGAAGGAAATTTTTTTACCTTGGCATGGATTTTCTGGAGCAGGGAAGGGGAATGGCACTGTGAGAAGGATAGGAGTGGTGAGGACAAGGCCCTTTTTAGCCCTGGGCATCAGGCAATGGAGACAGTCTATATGGTATAGTGGAAAACTGGCTGCATGGTCCAGCCCCTGTGTCCCATGAGGTGGCTGGATCCAACCCTTCTCCTACCTTCCAAAAAAACATATCCAAATTGCTCTTCAAAACTATGTGTTTTATTATTTTCTCTCTCATGGCATAGGAACAGAGAGCTTTGGGGCTTTTAGGAACAGCAGAGGTAAAAAAGTCTTATAATGAGCTGTCACTTCGTGTGTGCGTCTGTGTGTGTATATACGTGTATTATACATAGACTGGGTCAGAAGTTGGATAATGTGTTTTCAAGTGTTATTCCTTCCAAGTATCATCTTGGCACACTCCAGATAGTTATTTCACTTTCAAACTAAAGGAAGACTGATTAATCTTGAAAATCTGTCTCCTAGATACTATGACGTTGTGGCTTATGAAAATACAGTCTTCCAAAGGATTCTGCTTTGCATATGATTTCATATTGCAGGGATGTTTTGTGGATGTGCAGAGTCTACAAACCCTACCGTCATGTAAGAACACTGCAAGTGCTTGTAAGATGTGCCAGAAACAAATACATGCCAGAAAAAAAGTCAGAAATTATAGGAGTCATCAGCACAGATAACACAAGAGCTTGAGCACTCTGAAGCAACAGCAGCTCTTGTCCTTCCATTTTTACCTTGCTTTTCAAACTAGTTGATTTAATGTAATGATATTGTTGTATCTCCTGGGAAGGCCTCTCCTCATTGTAATTTCCTCTTTGTTACTATGTGTACCTGGAGGAGGACACTGTGATGCCCATGTCTGCTTATTTTCAGCTTCAAATTCCTCAAAATATTTTTTGTTATGGTACTTTCAAAAGACTTGACAGTGGTTAGAGCCTGAGCGAGATGACCAACTCTTGGGCTTTTTCCCTGTTTCTTCATGCTCTTCCACAACTATTTATAGAGTCATCCCATGACCCAGAGTGTCATTATGATCGTACTGGTTTTGATTTGTGTGTGCTCACTGCCATTACTGAGAAGAGAGAAAAAACTGCTTAAAATAGCAAGATTAAGTTCTTTGGGTAGCTGGTTATGTGACCTTTGAGCTATTGGTTCAACAGCATTACCATGTGTCTTTCCCTATTCAAACAGATCCTGCTTCATATTACCCAGTTGCTCAGGAACTCATTTACCAGTGGGATGGGTTTTCATGGACAGAGGTGTGACAAGCTGGGCTGCCACTGGTTGCAGTGGCATTACCAAGTGTGTTTCAAGACAACAGCAGCTGGAAACCCTGTTCCCCACTGCTGGAGCAGAGTGACCTGCAAAGGGAGGCTGGTGCACACAGAAGGGGCTCCCATAGCCACTGACTTGCTGTCAGTACAGTCTTGGAAAGGAAAAGTAGCAAGGGTAGGCTGTGCTGGGCTCCCTCTCCCATGCCCTCCTCTTCTTACATGAACAAGGTGCAGGAAGAGTCACTCTGGCTGCCCTCCTCCTTCTCCTGGTTACTCTTGGCTGTTGGCACACCCTGGGAAGGGGAAGCTGTGGTGGGAGGAAGACTTGGTTCACAGGCTGACAGCAGACCGGGCTAGGCCAGGCGGTGGGAAAAGGTGTGAGGAGAAGCACAAGAGAGAAGAGGCCCAGGCTAACAGTCCAGGTTGAGATGTTCAGCCATCCATTTGAACACTTCATCCTGCTGCCCACACCTAACACTCTGCTTTGGCCTCCGTGCTTCAATTACCTATGTCTTTGCTGAACAGCACCTAAGGGAGGAAGTCAGTGATGCAGACTTTGCTGACAAGGCAGGGACCTCATGTCAACAACTTCTGCTGCTATCTGCACCTGTCCCTGTGCACAGAAAAGAGAAGAATTGGTTGGCCATGAGCAATACAAAACTTGAAGGCTCTGGGCTCTTGCCAGAGGAGCAGCCACTGTCCTCAGAGAAACTTTAACATTTCAACATGTATTTTTGTTCACCTCAATGAAATGAAAAAATAAAATACTGAAAGGTTTTGTGTAACAAGGTATTCCAAACTGTTTTGGTTAGGGATAGTTGAAACATAAAGTTTATTTTATAGCATGACAGTTTATATAAAGTGAAGAAAATGGAATCCAGCATAATAAAACTACTTGAAATAAAACACTATTATGCCTTTCAAAACTGTTTTTTGGAAACTTTGTTGATGATTAGTGCCTTATCCTGAAATATTTAGTGTAGTTCCAGCATTTTTATACTTGAATAGTATTGTCTTGACAACTTTTCAGTTCTAACTTGACTTCTATCATTGTCTCTCCCTGAGCTTTAACCATTCACCAGAAGGTGGAGCTTAAGGGGTTGCCAATGAACTAGAACTGAAGGAATTTTACAAAGTCCTTTGGATTGGAGGGCTTGAAATGTGTGTTCTCTCCTCCCTGTTTTACAGAGGAAGTCCTGGATCATCATGACAGCTCCCCAGGCCATAACACCTCAAACTCAGGAGTCTTAGTGGTCCCACCCTGTCTGGTATCAACACAATCTAATTGAGTCAAAATATTATCACCTAAGTAACATCAAAGTCCAGAATCCTTGTACCAAAAGCAAGAATCATTGCGCCCCTGGAGATGCTATTGACTTTTTTTGCGATTACTGTGAAACTAATGAGTGGGAGAGAGAGGGCATTCACCTCACGTTTCTGCCCCAGTCCCAGCAGACACTGCTGTCATAGAATGATAGAATGGTTTGGATTGGAAGGGTCCCTAAAGATCAAATAGTTCCAGCCCCCGTGCCACAGGGACACATTCCACCAGACCAGGTTTCTCAAAGCCCCATCCAACCTGGCCTTGCCTTGTGTACTCATGGGCCAAAAGCTGGTCAACTTGATTGTGGTGGGTCACAATGCTGGGCTCCATGCACCTCTTGGCAATCGGGCTCATGCAAGTTCTCAGGGAAGGCTCTCTCGGGCACCTACACCTCTGTGGCCTTGCAGTGGAGAGTGCTCCTGTACTGAGCTCTTAACTTGTCAACCGCAATCATTTCACTGCTCTAGCAGGAAGCTTTGGGATAACATAGACCCAAATCCCACAGTGCCTGAGGGATGTGTCTCAGATATTGAACCTGAATCAGTTCTCTGTGATGCTGTGACAGAGCAGCAGGGGTGCACGAGGTTGTCTGCGGTGACCCATGTTACCAGGATGCTGCACAGTAATGGGCTGCATGAAAAGGAGCACTCTCATGGCTTTCTTCTTAAATACACGAGTTGCTTAGGTGCAGTCGGGGTCATGTTTAAGTAGATAACTGCAAACTGACTAGATTTGGTTAGCTGCTTTATGGGTGTGCTCAGGATTAAGACCCCATACTGAACAGTACTTGACTAAAAATTTAGCATCTGCCTTGGCTTTTTTCTGCTGTAGTTTGGAGGAAAGATAGATGCCATCTCTGCATGATGCACGGAGTGTTTGATTCAGAGCAGCCCTTGTTCATGCTTTTATGAGCCAGTTTGGGTTCAGTTACCTTTTGGTGGAAGTCCACGTAGATAATTTTCCTGGAGGATGTGGGTGGGATGAGATGTTGACACCTTGCCCACAGGTGAGCTTTCTGCTGAAACTGTGACCACAGCAGCTGCTCTCAGAGTGGCAGCTCACATCACAGCCCCAGAAATGTCTTTTTGGAAACACACCGAAGTTTCACCTACATCACTGTCCTGTCTTTGGGGATGGCCAAAGGGAAGAGGATAAGAATAGAGCAAATATACAGCAATTGTTCCCTATGGTACTCCTCTGATCTGCAGTGATTTCCAGCTGAGGGATTCATTAAGCTAGAAATGGTACCTTTATGTTTTATTGCCCTTCTAGAGACTTGGATCAGTTCTAGTTGGCAGTCTTCCTAGCCCCTGTTTGTCCTAAGGCTAAATTCCCACCACCCTAACTTAGAGACATTTAGAAAAACATTTTGCTATAATCGACCCATTGGAAATCACTTCGGTGTTGAATACAACAGATTCCTCTGGTTAGCCATCTAGGTGCTGACAACACTGACTAGTGAAGATCCAGTTCTTTCAGTTTTACACCATTTCAGTGAATGGTGCAAAATCATTTGCTCAAGAAAGCAAAACCCAAGAGGGGTGGCCAAAATCTTGACCTATAGAATCAGAATGAGTAATTCAGTGTTCATGAAAAAGAAATGAAAAATAAATTTCTGACCATTTTATTTCAAAACAGTAGCCTTATCTCTATTTCAATTATGTGTTATTTCAATTTATTAACAGTGAAGATAAGTACCAATGTGTATTAAAAACATTCCTTTTTTTTATATCCTGAAAAACAATCAGTAGGCTCATAGCAATACTGGCACCTAGCAGAAGTTAACCACAAATAAGAGTGAGTTAAAACCCACTTGCTCAGGAAGTTTTTGAGACAAATTTGAAACACAGTGTTCCTGTCTGGCAGCAGAGAACAAATTAAGCATTTTTCTTAGCTCTTAAAATGCATTTAAATGTCAGCAATCTCATGGGGTAAATTGGTTTCTGAAAAGAATTTACATCAAAATAATCTTTGTACCCACTTCCCTAGAAAAGAGTTGATTGTCGTTTATTTTCATAACCTCTGTGCCAAATATCCCAAGTATGAGGAAATACTGAATCCTGCATTCTACTTGCAACAGCAGTTTTCCTTCAGGCAGCCTCTTTTTCTCCCAGAAAATTGATGGCTGTTCCCCTTGCAGTATAGCTTGGATGGGGTGCTGCCACCCAGCTTAGCCCTGACTCTGAGGCACACCAGCTATAGACCTTGTTCATTCTGGTACTGCCAGAGTCCAACAGAGGTGGATGTCTGGTTTTTCTGGGTGTTATACAACAGGAGAAAAGACATGAACCCTTCCGAGAAGTATCTACAGCTAGAAAAGGGGAAGACATACAAGAGCAAGGCACCAGAGACTGCAGAGAAATAATCACGATGTGGTGAGGGTTTTTCAAAGGTGAGTGCCTGCAGAGATAATCTAGATTACTTGGAAGAATAAATGCAAAGAGAATTAGTAAAGTCTTATCTCCATCTTCTTTATGGGTGTTCTCATTCAAAGTCAAGATGACCTGCCTGATGCTATTAAGCCAGTTTCACTCCACAATTTTAATGAATTCCAATGAATTTGTCTCAGTTTCTCAAGGTAGACAGGTCATGGCACAATTACCTTTTCACGATGGGGCTAGAGGAAAGACAGAAGGAAGAGAAGCTATTCTGCTTAGACGGGATCAGAAATAAGAGAACTGAGTACCTTGTTAAAGAGATGAGGCTTGAGCAGACACCAGCCCTTCCCAGCAATTTATCACTTGCAGAAAGCCTACGTGGGAGAAAGCAAGGCAAAGGCTGAAGGATGACAGAGACTAAGAGTGGTCACATAGGGAAGGTCTGAAAGGCAGAAAGAGAAGCTTTTGATGAGGTGGAGCCAGTGGGTGATAGGAAGCAAGAGGGCAAAAACAGAGTTATGAAAATGATTGGGAGTAACGCTCCAAAGGGAGTGGGTGCAAGAGCGAAAATAACTGAAAAGGAGGAGGGCTGTGAAATGATGTGAGAAGAAATGACAGATTTTAGAGAGGGTGAGGAAGATGAAGAAAGCTGAGACATAGAAACTGTCATATCCAGAGGAGAGTGTAATTGAAAGATGATATCCAGGAAAAGGGCCAAAGGGACTTAGAGGAAGCTGGTATTGACCATTCAGAGAGAGCGGTGTTAAAGCAGGCATCAACATCGCAGTCAAACAGACCAACAAGGGAGCAGTTCATGGCCAAAGCAAGATCCATTTCAGTGGCTATGAAACATAGACCACAGCTGCAGGGCAAATCAATGGAAGAAAATACCAGGAAATCAAATGGGCACCATTGTGGAGGTGAGAGTTAGTGAGCATGTTGGAAGGTAATGGTGTGAGGGAAAGGTAAAGTCCAAGGGAGGTCATCCAAGAGTTATCATGGGACAGCAATGTCAGGATGGGGCAGGAAGAGGAGTTGGATGAAGCGGTGATGGTGGGAAGAGGGTGAGTAAGAGCAAGGAGGTTTGGAATTATTAATAATGAGAAGAAAAGCCCAGCAGACTCCTTCCACTTTTTCTCCCTGGTTTGCTAAGAAAGATGTGGTAAAGAAAAGGAAGGAATAAGAGAACCACAAGGACGAAGAAATGGTGAGATGTTATCTGAGGATCAGGGTGAAAATTAACAAAAAAAGAGGAAATATGATTAGGCAAAGGAAAACTAAGGGAAGGCAAAGCAACAGTGCTGGAGAGGACAGGGAGGTGGGTGCAGTTGGAAAAGACCTTTTGAAAATGCTACTTGGACTCCAGGATGCTTGCAATTCTGAACAGAAAGGGAAGGAAATGCAGGACCCTGAGACTCAGAGGTGCCTTCTGCAGTCACAGTGTGCTCACACCATTACTAGCTCTTCCTCTGACAGATTGAGTTCCCTCTCCCTTTGCAGCACCCGGATGTCAAAAGTTCATAATCCACAGTCCCATGCCAGGTGTCTCGAATAAAGGTACCTTGTCTCTGAAGCAGAGAAAAAACTCACCAATGCAAAGCTGAATGACAGAATAGCCTGCATGACAAATACCAGAGAAGAGCTTTGCCAGGATGGCCCTATAGTGTGTTTCCAAAGTATGCAGGGTTGTCATGTGCTGGAAAAATCTTTCTTTTGAGGCAACAGCAACACAGCCGTGCCCCTCACAGCATGGTTGTGTCATGTTCAGCAAAGCATCCTTCTTGTGTCCAGGTCACAGGAAGAGCTGGACCATGTCAGTAGCATCTTCCAGCCCCATCCAGCAACCCCAGCTGCGCCCGGACAACATGCTTCCTTCTGAGCTGCCCTCTGGGAGATCAGCGAGGCAACACTGTGCCACTTTGGGGCCATCTGTCTGAGGGAAATCTTCAGGCGACAAGTTTTAAGAGCCAAATATCAGCAGCGCCTGCTGCCGAGCACAGTAGCAAGAACAGCCTGCTCTTGTAGGGTGGCAGCTAGGGCTGAGGCGTGGATCTGTCCTTCCTCATGGCCCTGGTGACAGGAAGACCATTCATGAAGAAATTAGGCACAACCCTTCAATGTTTTGAGGATTGGCTTGTGCAATGGCAGTATTGTTTCCAGTTGCCAGGATGACATGAAGATTTAGGCAATGGAGCTGCTTGGCAGGAGGGCTCTTTCTGAAGAGGAAGGGGAAGCACAAACATCTCAGTGCTGCAGGAGACCTACTTGAAGTGTGTGAGGAACCAGCAGGGCTCCGGCTAATTCCTGTATGCAAAATGAGCAGGAGGGAGGAGGCCTTGGCCAGGATTCCTCTTTAAAGATATCCTTAAATAGCCTGTGTTGTGCCTGGGCCAGAGTGTTTAATGAGTCTCAGTGATACTTTGTCTTTATGCTCATCATGCAGGATTTTTTTTCTCTTTAAGAAACCTTGCCTTGCAAATATATATATATTGAAAACGTCATTTTTTGGGGGGGAATATTTTTTATGAAGATTTCTTGACCTCTAGAAAGTTCATTTATTCTTCTTCTCTACTTAATTAATGAAAATTCATGTCTGTCCCACAGATCTGCAACCACAAATAACTCCAAATATTTTAAGTCTACGTGAGTCACCCTAAAGTTTGAAAATATTTTCTTCTTCTTCCAAATGTCAGTAGATACACATACAGTTAATTCCAGATATTAAATACCACACGTTCAAAGTGTCTAACTCTGCAGATCACCATCTTCACTTTATCATGTTTTCAGGGTACTGTTACTGAGGGTTAATGTGACCTCAGTGATGTGACTGACAGTAAATTCATAGGGTCATGCTGTGTAGCAACTGGAAGAATTAGTCCTGACTAGTGAGATGCCTCTCTGCCTTGTAGCTGTCAAAATAAAACACTAGTTTGAAACTCATTGCACTGGGTGCCTGCCAGAAAATGCAACACAATGCAGTTTATTTGAATTCCAAGTGTCCTGAGTAGGGCTGAAGCTGGAGTAAACAATATCCCTAAAAAAAACACTGTGAGAGCAAATCAGTTGCAGTCATTAAGGAAACAGTAAGACCTAGTCATTGATCAATCGTAGGTTTTTTCTTGCCAAAGAGAACCATAACAATAGCCTGCTCTTTAAACAGAAGGACCTCAGAGAAGGAATATGCTCTAGTGCTGTAAAAACAGAGTTGCCTTCTCACTCCTGAGTTTCCAGGAACGTGAGTTTATAGCCGTGACTACCGGGAATGGGTTGTCACTTGCTCTTTGTGGGGGAGCAGGGGGAGTGTTAGGGAAAGCAGGCTTGGACAACTCTCTAAATCAGTGGAGTTTATATGGGTCCAGCAGACAATTATTGGAGTTGGGAGATAAATCCTCTGAGGCTCTCAGATTCACAAAGCAGACCACATCCTCTCCCCATCCTGAGAGTGCTAAGCCTAGTGAGACCCCTTTCCTCATAGGATCAGAGCTCCCTGTCCCCATCCCCATCCTAGTCAACATCCCTGGGCCGGCAATATGGAAGTGTCCCTGCAATCACTGTTCTGAGCTGCTGGCCATGGTGTCATCAGGCAAAGAGGAGCAGCTCCTCCCAGGCTGAGCCCTCAACACTCCTGAATTCTATCAGAGTGCTGTAGCTCCTGCTGTAGGAGTTAAGGAGAGGAGGGTAAAAATGGAAGCCTAGAAGTCCTAAACTCTCCATCACATAGCCAGGCTGTGCTTTAGGGTGTCTCCGCAACTTAGATGGCCTCTACCCCTTGGAGTTGTGATGAAAAGGTTTATTTTGAGGAAAAATGCCATAGGTCAGGGGTTTGTGTAGAGCTCCGAACTCCTCCAAATTGAACTCCTCCAAACTCCTCTCTGCTTGAGGCTTTTTCCAGTGCCATGTTTCAAACTTACCACCAGCTGCAATGTGGATGCACAAGAGCAATCCAGAAATTGCAGCTTAGAATCAGTCTATATGCCTTTCCAGTTCAGTGGTTTTCCGCTGTGGGGGCAGTAGAGAAGGATGAATCATTTTTTCCTGTTCTAGCAGCAGCCACAATCATGTTTAATTTGGAAGAACCTACAGTAAGGGTGACCAAGCTGATACACCTTTTATTAGACTGCTGCTTGTCATGACAAAGCTTTCAGGACTCAACACTTCATTGTGTTGTCTGAACTTTAGCAGCTGAAATGGTCTTGAACCAGGACAGCCAGTGTTTCATCTCTGATGGTGCCCATCATCAAAGTTTGTGTCAATTAGTCTCTGTCCTGACAGTTCCTGGGGTGTGAACTTTGATGTCCAGGCATTACACTGGCAGAGATCCCATACTGCTGGGCATTGTGTGTTTCAGGCAGTCAATGGCACCCAGGTTTGACATGCTTCAGGGCTTTCTTCATTTACCCACCTTGCTTTTCATTAGGTTGTCCTTCCCAAATCTGGACTCAGGTTTTGAGACACTGTTCAGGAACACAGGGAACATGTTCTTCAGGTTTTAAATGTAAATTTTGCAGAGACTTTCATAAGTAGCACTTATATTCTGCTATTTTATTGCTGGCTAGTTGCAGTGTTGAAAGGTGTTTGGCGAGGCAGCAACGGCTGAATTGTAACAACTCAGTCTCACCACGAGATGAGGAATAGGGGATCATGACATGGCATTCTTACACTCACTGTTCTGACAAAATCACACTGTAGAATAACACAGCTATGTCCACATGTATAAACACTCAAAGGAAATAATAATTTGCTCTAGAAGCTGAAGCAGTTTAATGGAGAGGAGCAGAAATCTCTTACTGCCATCCTGTATTGGGTGCACATGACAAGGTTTTGGGAGTGGAAGAACTACAGGAGTGGTTTCTGTGAGAAGCTGCTAGAAGTTCTCCATCTGGCAGAACCAATGCCAACCAGATCCAAAAGGGATCTGCCACAGTCTAAGGCTGAGCCCAGCAGTGACAGTGGCAGTACCTCTGGGATAAAGTGTTTAAGAAGGGGGAAAAAACTACAAAACAGCAACTTCATCTGGAGAGAGGAGTGAGAATATGTGAGAGAAAAAGATCTGCAGACCCCCAGGTCACTGAAGAGGGAGGGGGGAGAGAAGGTGCTCTGGGCGCTAGAGCAGAGATTCCCCTGCAGCCCTTGGTGGAGACCATGGTGAGTCATGTCCCTGCAGCCCACAGTGGGAGTAGAGATCTGCTTTCAGACCATGGAGGACCCCATATCAGAGCAGGTGAATGCCAGAAGGAGGCTGTGACCCCTTGGAAAGCATGCACTGGAGCAGAGCTCCTGGCAGGACCTGTGGACCCTTGCAGAGAGAGAGGAACCCACACTGGAGCATGTTTGCTGGCAGGACTTGTGACCTAGTGAGGACTCACACTGGAGCAGTCTGTTCCTGGAAGACTGCACTCCATGGAAGGGACCCACACTGGAACAGTTCATGCAGCCTCTGGGAAGGATTCATGCTGGAGAAGTTCATGGAGCACTATCTCACAGGGGAGAGATCCCACGCTGGAGCAGGGGAAGAATGTGAGGAGTCCTCCTCTTAAAGAGAAAGGAGCAACAGAGATAATATGTGATGAACTGACCACAATCCCCATTCCCCATGCCCCTGTGCTGCAGCAGGCGAGGAGGTAGAGAAAATCCAAGTAAAGCAAGCTTGTAAAGAAGAGAGGGGTGGGAGGAAGTGTTTTAAGATTTGTTTTTATTTCTCATTATCCTACTCTGATTTGTTATGCAATAAATTAAGTTAATTTTCCCAAGTCAAGTTTGTTTACTCATGACAGTAATTGGTGAGTAATCTCTCCCTGCTCTTACCTTAACCCATGAACCTTTTGTTATATTTTCTCTCCCCCGTCCAGCTGAGGAGACAAGCGATAGAGTGTTTTTTGGTGGGCACCTGACATCCAGCCAGGGTCACCCCACCACACACTCACTCTCATCATGTCAGATAATTAGTGTCTATACAGGAAAAGTATGATGGGGAATCAGGATTTGGAAGGAGATGTTAATATGGTAGCAATAACCGAGACAATCTTCCTGAGGCAGGCTGATCAAAAAAAATGAAAGACACTTTGAAGCAGTGGACTAATATAGCCAGCTTCTGGTGGTGGAAGGCTGGGGTGCCATATGTTTGTGAGACTGCAACCCCATGAACCCCCAATGCCCAGCACGGTCTGAATGAAGCCACGGCGCTTTCCAACTGCTCTTCCCGTGCTGCTCTGCTTCATGCGGCTGGCTCAGCCTTCACCAAGGCCCTCCTGGCTGAGTGGCCTCACCAGCTGCCTCAGCAGACATTTTCATGGGGTTTGCTCTCTGGACCAACATGTGTTTGAATAGCATACGAAGGCAGAGCAGTGTCTGCTCCACTGAGAAAGTTACAGCTCCTGTCATAGCCTTTGGTGCCACAGGGCTGAAAATCAAACTGCCTTGACTTGGTTTTGTGGGAAGGAGGAGCAGCTAAAATGGAGCCCAATAGGAGTGGTGCTGGGCACTTTATCTATGGCTAAAAGTCATAGAATCATAGAATCATTTAGTTTAGAAAAGACCCTTTAAGAGCATTGAGTTCAACCAAGGTCAAAACGTTGCCACTGTTATAGGGGAATAGCATGGAAAAGATATGGTTTCAGATATCAATGACTTAAGAAGCAAGGCATGCCAGCTCTACAGCTGGTTGAAAAAATTTAGTTGCTCCTTGTTTGTGTGCAGGCTTTCTTCAACGACATCTCTTCTTCTTGAGCTTTTGTTTAAATGAGTCTACCAGACAGGCACACAAGAATTCAAATTCCATTGACATTCATCTGGCAATTTCATTTAACTGAAACGACTTTTCACTTTCTTCTGGCAGTTGTTTTTGGAATCTGTATCTAGAAACTGAATTTGGTAAATACCCCAAATATCTTCAAGAATACATGTCATTATTATTAATAACCATTTTGTTATTAAAACAATGAAATTATTTCTTTTTGTTTCAGTGGGAGGGTTACCAAAGCATATAAATGGAAATAATTAAAAAATACATTAAAGAAACTATTTCCAGGCAAGAAATCACCAGAAGAAGAGGCAAAGTTCAACAAATAAATTATTGGCTACTAGTGATTTGCCCATAACAAGTATAACTTCTATGCTGTCTCCTTTTTTAAAAAACCTGAGCATTTCTTTTACACGATGCAGCTATTTGTGCTTCTACCAACCTGTACATATGCTCATACTGAAACAGGACAACCTGTAAGGACAACAAGACAACCTACCAGGTGCACGTAGAAGCTTTACATGGCTGGAAGGTATTTCCTGGCTCTCTTTCAGCCTCTTTTCTCTCTGTTAGTGGCCTTCAACAGAAGTTAGTGTATACCTCAACTCAAAAGAATTACATGATTAACATCCTTAAAACTGTTCCTGTTCATCTGGAAGTAAAATCAATGCTTAGTCTTATGCATATAAATAATCCTTTCACATTGTGTAGGTGTAATGATAAACAGATGCAAAACTCTCTGTACAGAACCCTTGAAGTTGCCTATAAATATCTAGGCAATTTGGCTCACTAAAATTCTTCCTTTATATGCCTCTGTCTGCCTGTCTCTTCCATTTGTAAATCTGCCCCTACAAACTGTTGGGAGCGTCATTTCTATCTCACGGCCTGCAGCTATCTTTCCTTTGAGTTAATGGCAAACATTCTAGAAGTCAAGAGTCAGTAAGCTTGCTTGCCAAACAGCAAAAAGCTGTTGCGTTAGCTGGTGTAATTAGAAGAGCTCCAAAGAGGATGAAAGGAGTTGGGGCAAGAAGCTCTTTGAGATTGTGCCAGCTGAGGACCTGCTTCAGTAAGTTTTCTAAAACTCCAGAAAGCAAGCTGCTGGTGTGCTGTATCTTCTCTGCTCAGGGATTCTCTGGCATATAGTGATTATTTGTCTGGCCTCACATGACTTGAAAAAGAAGCATAAACAAGAGAGAAAGTATCAGCAATCCCAAATATCACTTGTCTAGGTTTAGGCTATAATTTAATCTTAGACATTACACTAATATCAGCCGGGCTAATTACAGAAAATGCCTTTCCTGCAAAGAAATAGATTTCACATTGCCTTAGGAACAAGTCTGTACTCACTGCAGCATGACATCTTGGTTGTCTCCTGACTTATCCATATTCTCAATGCAATTCTACCCTTTAAATGAAAAACCTCCAAGGCTGCACAGCCCATATAGGTGATCACGGTGGTTAGTTTCATCCAGACAGATGGCTGCACCCCTGCATGCTCAATTCCTTCTCTCTCCCCTGGATGCACTTGCACAGAGGAAGCAATGAAGAAACAACTGAGGAAAATAAAAACCCTTCCAGATTTGTGAACTCTTCAAAGATTTGCCCTTTCCAATTCATCTATATACCGTTTTGGCTCCACTTGGGAAGTGCAGTGGTTTTTCCCTTTCCAGAGTTATGACTTAAAAAGCAGCAGGTGGGCTTGAGCCTGATGAGCAACATCAGCTCCCATGGGGTCCCTTGTGTTGCCTCTGTCACCCATGACCAGCTGGGGGGTGAGGGGAGATGTGGGGGTGCTGGAGGGGCATACTGAGGCTGTGCCTCCTGCTTGCCAGGCACCATTTGCTCCTGAGGGCAAGCTCCTTGTCAGGGAGTATTGGCACAGCCAGGCTGTTCCACTAACTACATCCACTGCAATTCCCAAATGGCTGCCATGTACAACAATACCTTCCTCACACAGAATGGTTCTTGCTGCAGATAACAGGCAGGATTTGGATTTCTATGATCCTGTGATCCCTGACTCTAACAGAGACCCTTTTCCCAGGTTTATTTGCTAAAACTTTTGACCCAAATATTCAGATATCTCAGTTTGGTTGTTTGGTTGTGTTTTTCCTCTAGCTGTCATGCTTTGCTAGTGAAGTGTGGCCTCTCTCAAAAACAGCTGAGGCCCACGTGAGAGTTGCATGTTTTTAACCAGCGTTCAAGTCAGTTCTTGATTCATAATCCAGAAAAGGCCTTTCAAAGCAGCACTCAGGGAGCAGGTGGCATTCCATGCAAAAGGCTAGATAAGCTCAGTACCTCACTGTATGACTGATGCTATTGCATTGTGAACCACATCCTTGAGAATGCCACTCAGGAAGGGGAGAACTGAAGATGATACAAGTGACTCCATAATAAAGCAGTGATGCTCATGCAGCAGAGACACCACTCAGAACAATGAGGGGTATACTGCAAAATGAGGAGAAAGTTACCAGTGTTGCTCTGTATTACAGAATTACAGTGTTTGCTGGGTATTATAGAATGTGCCTTAACTCGAACTCTCTGAAACCCTGTCATCTAGAGACTCCTGTTTGGTATGCTGCTTTGTTTTTAAAAGCCTCTCCCAGGCTGCAGCAGTCAAGTTCTAGGAGGAAACATTCCAGAAGTGGTGAAAGACAGTCTTCTGGAGACCCCCACAACTCAAGACTCCCTCTGCTTGTCACAGTGTGGCTCCCTGCTTCAGTTCTGGACTACAGTCCCTACCTTGTGCATGGCTGCTCCCGTCCCAGCCTGCTCCCAGGCTTCCTTATGGGGTGCAGTGATCACATTGCTTTGAAACAAAATCCACGGGGCTGCCCCATATCCAGTATGGATGGGCAGGTGCCAGGTTTGGCTTCCTGTGTCCCACAGAGCCCTCCAACACCACCCCACTGTAATATCACCAGGGTATGCAGCCTACAGTGTTGTGATATGAATGCACACTCAGTTTACCAGTTAACACTGTCTTCACTTCATTTTGGATGTTGCAAACAATGAAAATGCACATATATAACACCCAGAGCATGAAGGATACTGTGTGCCCAGTGATTACCAGTGGAGACACCACAGATGTGCTCCTGTGGGCAGGGGACTCTGAGCAGCTTGGACATGAGGGCCAGAGGAGCGTGTAGGGCCAGAGTCCTGGGAGCAGGTATGTCCAGCAACAGAAATGTAGCCTGAGATTTTGGAGGAGGCACATGTCCCTCACGTGGTTAGCTGTGGGACTGTGCAGCAGCATGCCAGGGCAGGTGTATGGGCAGAAGCAGGTGAGGAGCTAGCACCCGCCAGGCTCCCGTGCAAAGCCTGCCTGTGTTATTTGCCTTTCTTTGAATTGCGTTTTTGCTTCTTTGATTCGTTTGTTTTCCTCGGAAAAGATGATGTTTATTTTTCCCAGTACTTGCAGAAACTCTTGTATCTTACCTCTCCCTTCATAGCAGGCAAGAACTGTAATGCATATTTAGTTGTTTTTTTGTTTGTTTATTTGGGTTTTTTGCTTAGTTTCCACAGGAAAGACAACCCCGTGTAGAAAGTTTTGTTCTGTATGTGAATTTCTGTGCCCCCGCAGGGCTGAATGCCCACCCCAGCTGGGAGGGTGAAGTGCGACAGGGGACAAGACAGAAGGGAGCACGGAGAGTGTGTAACAGGCGCGGGCCAGCTGAAACCCCCCTAAGTGCCGAAGGGCAGACTCGGAGCTCGTCATCTCCCCGGGGAGATATTTCCTGCAGGAGCCAGGTGCGCGCACCGAAAGCGGGCGATGCTGCGAGGTCCAGCGGCCGGGGCGGCCGTGCCGGGGCGCCGTGGGGGGCGGAGGGCCGGCGCCCGCCTCCGCGGGGCCGCCCCGCTGCAGTGTCCCGGCAGCCCAGGAGGAGGAGACGGCGGGGCGCGCAGCAGCAGCGGGGCAGCCCCGCCGAGACGTTCGCCGGGCGGGCGGCAGCTCCGCGCCCCGCCGCTCCCGCTCCCGCTGCCTACGCCCGCGCCCCCGGCCCCATGGCGGGGCCCGCCGCCCCCTGGGCCGCCCTGCTGCTCCTGGCCGCCCTGCTGCCCGCCGCCCTCACAGGTACGCGGGAGCTGCCCGGCGGTGTGGGATGGGGAGGTGTGCCCGGCGCGGGGGACTGCTCGGGGCGCTGCGCTGACGGCAGACCCGGTGCTTTGGGACGCCCGGCGGCGCCGCTCTCTGCCCCCACTCGACCCGGAGACAGGCGCCGCGGCGGCACCGCGGGGTCACCCCGACCGAGCCGGGCCGCCTCCCTACCTCTGCTGCGCGGCAGAGGCACCTGCCGCTGCCCCCTGTTTGTGCGGGCCCTTCCGCCAGTGCCCCCCGCAGCCGGGGAGGGAGACCCGAGAGGGGAGGGAGGTTGCAAAGCGCCGGCACCGAGGGGCTACAGGACCCTGGCGGCTCTCGGAGACCGGCCGGGACCCAGCCGGTGTTATCCCGCTACGGCTTGGCTCCACCCGGGGCAGCTGCTGGGCGCGGGGCTGCAGCCTGCAGGGACGCTCGCGAACAAACATGAGCAGAGGGCACCGGAGGGCGGCAGCCTCCCGCTTGCCTTTAGCCCGTTGACGCCTTTTTCCCGCTGGCACCGCGTGCTGGTTCCATCGTCCCGTCTGGGCTCTGCGGAGGAGCCCCGCTTGCGCGGTTAGCGGCACTGACACCGGCCAGACCAGCGCTGCAGCTCCCCTGGAAGCCAGGAGAAATCCCTCTTTTCTTCGTTCCCGCCGCCAGAGTCCTGTGGACCGGACCCTTTAACAAAGTCCTGTGGATCGGACCCCTTATCAGCGTGGGCGACGCTGCCGCTGCTGTCAGGGTTCCCCGGGCTCGCAGCCTCTGTTTTAAGCTGTTCTGAAGGTGGGGTTGTGGGGAGCGGTGACAGATCTGCCCCGTCCGTTTCCTCGTGAAAGCAGAGTACGTTCACTGCAGCCCCCGCGGCACTGTTTGCACCGCAGGCAGTGCTGAACCCCGAATCTCCTCAGCTTGTGCCCACAGGGTTTGCACCAGAGCACGGGTAAAGACGGTATAGATGGACATACGGAGGGATTACAGCACTATACTGTATCTGCTGGTGTCACAGTAGCCAGGGAGATAGAGGGACACCTGCTCTCAGGCTCTGGATGTGGTGGCTGTCCCTTTTACAGCCCCGTGCTGTAGTTGCAGGGGAGACAGCCAAGGACGGTAGCATCTCGCATTCCCTGCTCCCCACCCCTCCCCGCAGCTCTGGGCTGCACAGCAAAGCCCAGGACCTCGTGTCACCCGTGGTTCCTGGTGAGTTTTAGTGTGCAGCTAAACAAACTGGAAAGATCTGCTTAACCTGGAACTGCTGTTTCTCTTCCCATAACTTCTTGTGCCCATCCAGGTTAAGCCTGGGATCACAGTCTTGGAAGTGGATTTATAATAGTGCTTCTCTGTGGCAGTGGTAAATGGAGGGGGAACTGGATCTCTGGGGCTGCCTGCAGGCAAGTCAGAAGAGAAGGAGGGAAGGGAGTGGGGGAGTTTGTGTTCTGCTAGCGAGGGAAACATTCATGGAAATGTCATGGTCTCTGAGAAAAAGTATTAACTGTTGAGGGCAGGCAGGCTCTTGCTTCCCTGACTGTGTAGTGTCTAAAGTGATTTTTGGGGATTCTGATACTTCACTGAAAATTTTGCATGTAATGTCCCACACCAATGTGCTGTAAAAAACAAGCCAATTTCTGAACAAACCCAAATGTCTTGGCGTAGTGTTATGCAGAGCCCTGCGTGCTTCCCAGCTATGGAACTCTGGAGCACACCAAAACCTGCTGGAGTGGGAATACTGCACTGTTAACCCCAGAGTGGCTGTACAGGACTCAATGTGGGCTGCATGTATGCTCCCTGCCCTTGGTGGTGTGCTGGCCACATTGAGTGGGCACCACTTTCCTTCTCCAGTCTAGAGAGTACTTTATAAGCCACCAGACACAGACTGTGCCCTGAACAAGTGCAGTCTCAGGCAGGAGGGCTGGTGGGTTCCAGAGTCCTTTCTCAAGAAATAAAAGCTATTGCTGAGTGCCTTTGCTGCCCTTGGCCCTGCTTTCTCATCTTCTAGCTCTGTTTGAAATGGCCCCTTCCTGCCTGCCTTTCCACCATGTGCTCTGTTTCGGTGACCTGTTGCAAAGCCACTCTGCACTTAGGAGCCTTTGTCCAGGTGCCATGTCTGGGAGACAGGGAGGCTGCCTTGGCTCAGCAAAGGGACTCCAGTGAATTGAAAAAGCCCTTCAGTTTTTGTCTATGGAGAGAAAGATTTTTCTTTCAGTAAGGATCTGGCACTGAGCTGGTGCTGTTACTTACTCTGTTCTGTTTATCACAGTGGAAAGTCAGCGTGAGGCTTGTGCCCAGGCTTGCTGTGGGCTGTCCCTTGGGCCAAAGAAGCATAAGAGAAGGGTGCTGTGCAGTAGCCAGCTTAGAGGGCAGATCCCATTTGTGTATTGCCGAGAGAGATTTGTGGCTTGCTGCCAGATCCCATGTCTAGAAGGATGGATAGTGACTGCAGAAAACAGTCCTCCTGTAGAAACCGACCTGTGTTGCTTAGACAAACAATATTCAAGCACCACCTGTGGCCAGTGGGAGAAATTTGGGAGGAACATTGAAAAGGCTATGCTCGGAGCAAGAGTCTTTTTGACAGCAGCACTGACTCTCATTTTCCTTCTTTGTCTAGACTGTCTAACATAAACAGAGAAAGCAGAAGGGTCTCCAAGGAAATTTTCCACTTCACTTAACTCTAAGGAATGTATCTTCTCAGTTATTTAGGACAGTGCTGTAATGGTCTTAACTGTATAGCTCTGTACCAGCCTCTGGGTGTGTCAGATGTATGAAAACTCATGTGCCGTCCAAATCTGTAATTCCAGCTTTTCAGACAGCACATGGACTGATTTTGGCTGTACATATGGTTAAGAAGATGCTTTCAAAAGCTGATCTATGCAGAAAGAAATTAGAGGAGGGCTAAGTAGATCATGCAGCAAGACAAAGACATGCTAGCAGGGGAAATGGGATTTTGTCTGTATTGTCAATGAGTTAATATAGCTCAGACACATTCAGTGCTCATGTGACATATTTTTCATACACGACACTCATATGTGGCTTCTAAGTCTCAAGCTAATTTAGTTTGGACTTTATGTCTGCTTCAGGTTGTCTGCCTCCAGCTGCAGGTGTGCTGTTGTCTTCCCATCAATGAAGCACAGCAATATTTCTACCAGGCACAGTTTCTGGTGCACATCTGGATCCCATGGTTTCTCTAACTGAGAGTTATGTCACTCATCTCTCTCTGTCACTGGGAAAGTGCTCAGGAGTGTGGCTAAGGTGGCATTTGGACGTGCTGGCATGAGGCATTGCGTCTCTTAAATTTTTACTGCTGCAGCTCAGGTATAATCATGACTGGAACCTTTCCCTGACCAAGGACCTCTAGAGTGAACCTGTGTTTAGCAGCCTGGATGTGATCCCAAAAATCCTAAAACCTGCAGCCAAATCAGCCCTTTTTTCCCCCCTTAGGATTGAAGTGTCAGGATCTGCTTATCTTGTTTTACTTAAGTTACCTGTCTTCATAAATTACTATTCCTTAACTCTCCCTTTCTCCTGCCCAAGTGAATCATAGCTAGGTGCATGCATGTATCATGGGAACATTTACCATTTGTTGCATTGAGATTTCTGCTGGGAAAGAGGAGGGAGCATAGATGTTAGCTATGCCTCCCACAGACGGCTAATGCTCTAAGCAGGTGAAGCGGTCACTTCTATGGAGGGAATGACGTGGAGATTGATGTGCCACCTTCTCGGGAAGCTCCATGCTGCTATTTCCCCCCCCAAGCTGCAGGTGTATCACACTTTCATGCAACCTGGAGAGGGCTCTCTCAGCCTTGCAGTCTCTGCACTGATCACTCAGGCAGTTATCAGCACTCCCTGCTGTGTTTTTCTACCCCCAGAATTGCCATGTGTCTTTTCTGTTTTAGAGTTCCCTAAAGCAGCAGTGTTTTCACCGGTGTACTGTACCTGCATGATTGCTTTTATTCCTTTGAATGCAGCTGAAATTTAATTCATTTGGAACTATGAGTATTTTCATTATTCCTCAAGATGAGAGACATGGCTTTGCCTCTGCAGTCGGTACCTGTGCCCAGCATGAGAGACAGGGATGAACTGCTGTGTTGTAAGGCAGTGAAATCCAGAAGGGAGCAGCAGATACTGAAGCTGGGGAGATCCTTTCCGTCTGTCTCATGAGGAACCCAAGTATTTTGCTTCATGTGTGTTGAGAACTTGTATTTTGGCTCAGTTCACACCAACATCATAGTCCCTGAGGAGTGGTATGGCTTATGTTTTCAGGGCAGTAGAGGTGTGATGGGTGTCTTGAGGAAATGGGAAGTCGTCTGGAACATCCTCCACTATGCACGACCCAATATAAAGCCTTTGAAATCACATTTATGTTTTCTTATATGTGTTTGCTATACTGCTGCTTATTCTGCTGCACTGTTGGCTGCAAAACCTACCGTCTGTGTTGAATGTTCACAAACTGCAGTGCCAAAATAAGCATGACCAAGATCAAGACAGTGGCTTAAATAGCACAAGATTTAAAAAAAACCCAAGAACTGCTGAGGTCTTTTGCTTTGCTGTCTGTTCTCTGAGTCTCGGGACACATGTTTCCAAGGTTTCCTCCACACCCTGGATATCTAGGGATTTAGAGGGACAATGTGGTTTAGTCCTGCATCTCCACTACCTGCCTCTTACCAAAGAGGCATTTAGACCAGCAGGATTTTGCACTGCCTGTGTACCTGGCTATATGGACTACTGACGCTCTGATCCCAGCTCTCACTTTTGTTCTTACTTAAGGCACCAGCAGCATTTGCCTGCAGTACATCCAATGAATAGTTGGATTTATTTCCTTTGGGTAATGTACAAGCACTCGGAAAGTGTCCCGTTTCCCTGGTTCCTCTTCAAACTTCAGACCAACTTGGAATGAAAAGGAATTTTTTCCACAGTGGACCACATGGTGAAGTGCTTAACTACTATACCGGTAGCAGAGTTAACAAGAGCAACATCAGTGTTTACACAGTGTTTCCTTCATTGAGTGCTCTTCATTTGCCTGGGGAGACGAGAGGTTGTACTGACAGCTCATGTGCTTCTGGTCTCCAGCAAGACCTGTGCAGGCAGCTGAGCTCCCTCCACCTCCTTCATCCTTGAGGGGGTCCTGGTACTCACCTCTCTCCAGACCTCTTGTCCCATGTCTTGCTCTCCTAAGGCACGTGGCTTCTGCGTCACGTAACTCTACAGATGCCAGTTCCTTCTCCCCAGTTCCCTGGAACTGATGTTTGGGATGTAATATAAGATCTTCTCCTCAGAGTTTCTGCAAACGTATCTCTAAACTTCAGCATGTTTTGTACTGCTCACAGCATTTTCAGGATGGTTAAAATCTCTCTGGGTTAAATTGTACGTTTCTCAAGCAGCAGTCACCATACCTCACTCTTGTGGAACTTGTAACCTCTGGCCCGCTGTTAGCTCTTCATAAATTACGTCTGTGTGGTGGGATGCAGTAGCTTTTTCCACGTGCCAAGTTGGGTTGTGTACCCTGGCTGTGTTATGTCCCTGTGCTGTGGCCAGAGTTGAGCACTCTTCAGTGCCTCTGAAATCAGCTGGCATGTGTGTCACCTTTTTGGTGTAGGTGCTTGCATTTGGTGGGTCTGTATTTAAAGGAAATAGTCCCAAGGAATGGAGATGCAAGAAAAGGTGGAAGAAAGACACAAGTCACGTAGAATTTGTGTACTCTAAACAGAGAGCTTTTCCTAAGCAAAGAGAAATTGTTAGTTACATCAGATGAAATACTGAAATCCCGTGGTAAGGAAGGCAGTCCAAGCTTCTCTTCATCCTGGAAGAAAACATAAAGGGTACATCCAGATTTAACTGTGTACATGTTAAAAAGTGGTCTGGAGAAGTGTGCATTTTAAATCACCCCTCTTTAGTGAGTAACTCAGTCATCAAATCAGTTCTTCATTAAACAGAGCAAATTGCTCTTTGAGGACTGTGGAGTGTGTTCATATTTCACTGTTCCAGTGCAGCTATTTCACTATTACATAGTTATTAAGTCCTCTTGGGCATCTTGCAACAGTTCTGGTTCCAGCAAATCTTTCCGACCGTTGTATTCTTCTGGCGTTAAACTGATTATTTTTCCACTGGAGGAGTCAGTCATTCTTAATATATACATCTGCTGTAAAATAAGAGGCAGCTCTTCAAATGGTTATTTGTCATCGTGTTTACTGTATTGGTGACTGCAGTACTTTGGCTGAAACTTTTTATGGGAAAAAGTGCAGGACTGCTGGAGCTGGAATATTGGTGTTTCCTGGTCTTTAAAAAGAAGACAGGAATAAGAGAAATTGAATAGTCAACATAATTTGTTTTGGTATTCTGTTATGAAGTGCTTAATCCCTTCTTTCAGAATGGTGTTCTTGGAAGGTACAGAAGGGTTTAGTTGGTAACAGGGAATGACTACTGAGTTTGCCTTAAAATTCTTGCAATGGAAAGCAGCAGATGTTAACTGACAAAAAGTGGTGCTATGGCTGGAGGCTCATGATACCCAGTGACCAGCCTGAGCCCTGCCACCGGACTGGCCAGCCCTTGCAGAACCTCTGGATGCTCCTGCTGCCGAGGGAGAGGAGCACGGGAGCAGCACCCAGTGCTCACCCCTACCACCTCTCTGGCAGCCTGAGAAATAACCAGGCCTTGTGTCCTCAGCCTTGGGAAGCCAGTGTTTAATTTTGCCTTTGCTGCTGAGATCTTGGGGCAGCTCTGAGAGCACTGCAGGATTCAGGCTGTAGCCAGATAGATGGAGAGCTGGATTTAGATGCTGTTACTCCTGCTGGATAGTGTCTTGCTTCACATGGCAGCCCTGCTGAAATACCTAATAGCATCAGAATCTAGTCCTGCATGAGCAATTGAGCTGCACTTTCACACAGCCTGCATGCCTTTCCCTTTCATCACCTTTTGAAGCCATGCCGAGCTTGGTGACATAATTGTGTGGTCTGGAGCATCAGATGCATTGCAGATGGCCCTGCAGCTCATGCACCAGGAGGCTGTAGCAGTGCGAAGCTGACAGCAATGTGGTGACTTGGCTGAAGGCTTGCTGCACTTTGAAGGAGTGAGTGCTCTGGGTTATGTGTTTGCAACCTAACTACCTGTGTCAGCTAAACTTTGCATCAGCCTCTGTCCCAGCTGTGCCATTGATTTGATGTTTCTGGTCTCCCAAAGCAGAGGTACTATAAACAATTTAAAAACAAATGGCAATGATGGAAAGGCTCCACTTGGCTTGGCTGGACTGAGACTTCAGGCTGATTTCAGGTTACATATATCTTTTATGTATGTATTTGATAAGTGTCTGAAGTCATATTACTGGGGAGGAGGACTGTGGATCACAAGGCCTGGTTTCATTCATAGGTCTGAGACAAACTTTCAAAGTGACATCTCACCTTTCCCAAGTTCCATTGGGCGTTTTAAAAATTAGTTGAATGCGTTTTCCATGCTGTTATGCTGAAGAACTGCCCAACCTAAGCCACTGCTCTCTTCTACTTAAAATTTTCCAAATAAGAAGTACTGACTGATATCTTCTGTCAGTTGCCCAAAGCTGAATGTATACAGATGCAATATTACTGTCTTTCCAAAGAAAAAAGGCCAACAGAAAATGAAATTAAACAGAAAAAAAAACTCTTCTGAGATGACACAGCAACAGTATTGAAAACCTAGAAAGTCTAAACCTTGAACAGAAATATTAGCAAGGCAAATTGTCATGTTAGATGTGTATAATAATGTACATTTTTGTTTGCAATGTGATGGTTGCTGTGCTGGGGCATTGAGTTCCTATTCTTCGCTCTTAGTGGCTACTGTAAGTCAAGTCAGTCCTCCAAGAGCATGAGTACATGCTTAAATGGGAGACAGGAGTCTGACTGCTCAACAGGCAAACTGTGTGTGTTTTCATGAAAGCCCTTCCTGTTCAGGTCAGAGCTGCTGGGTTTCGGTTGCTGAGTGCAAGTTTATTGCCACAAGATGTCTGAGACCATATATGCTCCTCATCTGCCCTCCCGGCAGGTCCCAGTGCCATGCACCTTGGAAGTGCTCATTGCTGAGGGCCAGACACCTCTGCAAACACTCATTTTAAATTACCCTCAGGGAGGGATGAGTGGTATGAGACATTGTGGAATTCTGGTCATGTTTGGTATCATGCTATGCAGGTTGGGCTGGAAACCTGCAGCTGATGATGTGACATGGGAATGAGTGTGAAGTATGGAAGTAGATTTCAGACCACCTCTTTAGCGAAGTTAAAAGAGAAATGGCTTTGCATTGACTTAAGTCTTTCCTTGTGGTGGTGACAAGCCAGCTGTCCCACGTTGTGCTAGCACAGGGCAGTCACAGGCAGGCTGGTGTGGGCACAGCTGTGCCTGCACAGCGGTGCAGTGGGAGTATGTCCGGAATGGAATGGTGTCCACACTCCTGTGGAGGGAAGGAACCATTCATGTATATGTTGATGGAGGAAAGGGAGAAGGAAATACAAGAGAAAACAAGAGTTTTTTTCTAACACCAGCAGGAAGAGAGGAAGGATTCAGCCTTATGGAGAATGAAGTGAGAGCTCAGATAACTGATGGACCTCAGGGTCTGGTGGGGGTAAGCATCAGAGAGTCTGATCAGTTAATATGGATGTTTCTGAAAGAAGGTAGTATGCCTGAAGAGAGGGGATATTATTTATAATTGCAGTAAGGGTGGCAGAAACAGACCCTATGAATCCAAACATAGGAGCCTCCATGAAATTAGACATATGTGAAAGGAACCATTTGGCTTTTTGCAAATATATATTTTTACTGCTTGTGCTGTATAAATATATTTTTGAAAACCTCAAAATTTTGTTATAGTTACAAGCAATCCTTATAAAAACTGAGAAAGCAAATAGTGAAACTTTGAAATGTTCTGTAGGAGCTTTTGAGTAATTTGGGTCCCTTTTGTATGGAAAGAAATCACTGTGTTTCAGGAAGCTTTGCGGCTTTAACAAAATGTTTATGATACTGCATGGTAGCAGATGACCATCCCAGAAAATGGTAGCAAGCTACTTGTAAAATGGTACAAATTTCTTTGCCTTGCTCCAAGTAGCCAGCCTCAGTTTGAGAGATCCAAGCTAGGAATTTCTCTCTGCTGTCACTGCAGGGCTACTTCCCCAGCACTGGTCACTCAGCACATCCAGATCCAGGCTGCCCATAACTCCGATGAGTAACATTTCCTTACATGCCATGCAGATCTAGCCAAAGCTCCGTGACAGTAGAAGATATTACTACCATAGAACTAAGGATTGGTTTTCATCAAGAGCTTGTTGTAGGGTTGAGGAGAGGGGGAATTATTGTTCGTCACCACCTCATTGTAGGTCACCAGTGTTGGTGATGGGTGGTTCAGAGCTCACAAGCAAAGTGGGAAATGCCGGGTAGATGTTTTGGTATTTGAAAGCTTCACTCACTCCTCTGAACTGCACCAGCACCAGCTTAGTGTCAGAGGGTCACTTGGCAGCAGTCAGAGAGAGTACACCTTTTCACTCCATCCCTCCTTCCAAATCTCCCGCTTTGGGTGTTCAAACAGTGATACATGAATAACATAAAATAGGAGTCCATGTACATTGGTAATGTGTGGCTCTCGCAGTCTGCTAGCTGTGGCATGTTAAAGATTCTGGAAGTCCTTTCTGAGACTTCTCCTGATTTTTGCAGAGGCTTTGTTAACATGAAGAGTTGATTTTCTTCCCCAAAGGTTCTTCTTGCTGTATATCCCACTGGTCAGGGATATTCTGTGCTGTTTGGGGAGAAGCCACAAGTTTTGCACCTCAGCATTGGAGACCAAAACATCAGTTGCTTTGTAGATATGTGTATTTTCAGTTCTAGATATCCCTGGGCTAAACCAAGGAAGATGACATAGATTCTCTTTTACAAACCTGCAGAGCTGTGAGTGCATCTTCAGTGTGAGTGCTTATGTTCAGATGCTTTTCAAGGGTACTAATTGGGTAAAATCTTTGCCAACTATCCCATCTAGTAGTTGACAAACCACAGTGTGGTGAATTCAAGTGGCTGCTGCCATGTGTCTCAGTCATGTCTGCTCACCTATGAAAGAACTGTCTATAATGTGTAAAACAGCCCAGGGCTTTGCATGAAGACATTGCTTTGAATATGGCTGCAGAAGGTTACTTTTTGGAAGTGAAATGAAAAAAGAAAGTAATTTATCAGTAATGAAGATCTGTGCCTATCTGAGCCCAACCTAATGCAGAGCTCCTAAGAATAGCAATAGTACTATTCTGGCCATTTCCTTGGCATGCACTTTACCTAGTATGTATGAGTTTTGCACTTCAGGAGCCTTGGAGTGTGTGCCACCAGCTTCCCTTTTAGGGTACAAAGCTACGTATATACTTTTTGAAAGATATTTTACAATAAATAATGTGGAATAAAGTTATTTAGAAGAATCAGGACTGGTATTATTTCAAGACATGAATTGTGAACAGTTTTATATTACAGGTAGATAAATAACATTTTCGTGGTTTTATTTGCATTTTCCATGGAGAAGAAGAAACAAAGACACTGTTATTTTAGGATGTACATTTTCCAATGTACACCTCTGTGAAGAAACTTAATCTTTGAGACTTATTGATGAAAGAGCAGAGGTTAATATTGAACCTGTGTTTTGTTCTCAGCAAACCTTTACCTTGGGAAACTAACTTCTCTGATTTATGAAAGGTTTGCAATGTGAAATAAAAATTAAGTGTTTTAACTTTTTTTTCCCTTCAATTCACGATGAAGCCTGAATTCCTACTCTCTGACTTTGTGTGTCTGAGGCATTTTTGGCAGTTTCTAGTGGAAATTTGAACGTGCACTTCAACTAGAGATGGAATGGAAAGACTTTACATAAACATGTGAATCTCCAGTAGATTAAAAAAATCTGTGCTGCTTTACCAGGTAAGGGAGCAAATTTAGATATATTGATCTGGGTTTGAAAAGAGGTGTAAACCAACCTCCCCTCAGGCAAATATGATGCTTGAGGGTGATTTTGATGAAGTCTGTGATATGCATAAAACAATGAACTAAAAGCAGAGCCACAACATCCAGACTGCCAACACTCTGAATTCAAACACAATCTTCATTTCAGAAATACCTTACTGATCATCTTTCCCCCTCCCTTTTTTTTTTGCTTGGGTGTTTGTGTGTGTGAAAATCACCATTTTTTTTGAATTTTCAAAATCCTAGGTATCTAAATAACAGTTGAAGCCGTGAGTTTTTTACTAGTTGTGGCTTGGTTATCACTTGTTACTGTGTCCGCAAATGACTGATGTAATCCGTTTGCTGACTGTTAAAGCACCAAGACAGGTTTTTCAGAGCAGGGATGTAAAGGTGAAGGTGTCTGAGAGTTGTCAGTTTCCTCCCACAACCCATCACAAACCAATACAGAGTAAGCTAGCATTTCTCTCCTGCTTTGAGGATGAAGGTCCAGCAGCCAATAGTTGAGTGAAGTTTGGATGGAAATTGGGTGTTTGAATAGGAGTATTTAATTAAAAATAAAATTCCCATATAAAGTGAATAATATGAACTAAGCATGTGAAGCTTTGTGCCTTATGGATGTGGGTAACCACTGTGTGATGAGGTTGGAGTGAAAGCTAGTGCAGAAAGAGAACTGTGCTGCCTGCTGTGACTTTCCATAGGCCTAGACCATATCTCCCATCAGGAAAATGATACATAACATTTTCTTCAGCCTTTGAGTGAGCAGGGCCTTGCTCTTCACTTGACTGCTTCTGTAACATGCCACTGACTTTCATAAGATTCCACTGATGTAAAAGGCGAGCAGTGGAGTGAAGATTTAGGTTCACAAGAAGTAATCCACAGTTTAGTTAGCCTCCTAATGAGCAGTGCAATTTTAGTAGGTGTGTTTTCCTTACTGGAGACCTATGGCCATACCTGTGGGAAGCAGGACAGAGGTTGGCTCACAGAAGCGCATGCTCTGGCTCTGTCTTGTGTCCCCTGCCAACCCACTTCAAAGCTCACTCAGGCTGTGGGGAGGGGAGCAATGGTGGAGGGGATGCATGACAGCCTAGAAACAATACTCACTCTTTTTTTACTACTTCGCCTGTGGGCATCCTTTGAGGTTCAGCTAGGAGGGAATAAGCTGGCTTATCTGCAAGGCTGTATGGGGGTGAGAATAAATGTAGGTAGGCTGCAGAACCAGGATCCATGTCCAGTCTGGGCAGAGTGGCATTGTGCACGTTCCATGCTGGTGTCAGTGCTGGAGAGAAGGACATTTGTGGGCCTGTAATCCTGTACAGCTGGGTCATTCTTCCCACCTAGCTGTACCTGTTTGGACATCAGCTGTGGGTGGAGAAGTATTAGTTTCATGTTCAACTTAAAAAAAGCTCTGCATATCATGCTTCTTGTGGAAATCTCTAAAGAAAACATTTCCTCCGTGGCAGCTTCTCAGTATATGAGCGAGCCACTGAGATTAAGTCAGTCTGAGCAAATATTTTGTCTTATTCCACGTTTTCATGGAACCATCAGAAATTTCAGTTAAATGGAGCAGTGCTAGCAGCTGATGTAATTTCTTCCTATTGCCATGGTGGATTTTACCATGTGTATTTGTACCAGAGGTCAATTCTTTCTTGTAGAAACACATGTATATTAGAAATACATTATATAGAAACACATTATATCGCAGAAGCGTCTGCTCGCAGTGTGGAAGTCAGTGTACTTTACGAGAGGGATAATATCCATCCTGGTGCAAGCTTTGTATTATCTTCATGACTGCTGTTGTTGTAGATAAAATTGCCAAGTTTTAAGAGGAGAATGAGACTGTTGCTGCTCATATGGCTTGTGCAGCCAAAATCCATATGGTTTGTGCAGCCAAAATCCTGCCTGGATTCCAAGGGGCACTTACAGTATCTCCACACCCCTGACAGTCTTCAAAATGTTTGAGGGACAAGCAGACTGGGGTAGTGGAGAGCAAAGGGGAACCCTGCTTTCCAGGACCTTGCAGTGGAAGGGCCTGTTGAAATCCATGAGTTTGCCCTGGGCACCTGTGACACATGGATGCATGGGTGTCCTTAGGTCTGCCCTGAGGAGCCAGGGAGTTGCTCAGGGGGATCCTGCTGCCTTGTGAATCTCTCAGGGGATATTTCTTGTCCTACTTTCTCCAGCACTTAGAGAAAGTAATGTGAACTGGGCTTAAAGCATAGTTCTCTACGGTAGGGAGAGTGTTACCTCTTGTGACACCAACAAGTTGATTTGACATTGATTAAAGAGTGCATCCAGGGCCAATGCTGGTAAAGGCCCCAGGCTTTGTAGTGGTGGCTTTGAGGAGAGTGTGAGGATGGTACATGCATGCAGGTGGAAGTCAGGGATGTCCCAGGGAAAATGTGACTTTCAAATATACAGAACTATGTGGTAGGTTTCTCTTCTGTTCTGTACACCTCTTCTCTTCAATGGACAGTGTATTTTCCATACCTGTTTTGACAGCAAAAATATCCATAAAAAAGCAGTATGAGTCAGGTGTCCCTTACTTTAAAGAGGAGACTAACCAAAATTGTAGGACTCTTAGCTTTGTGGCAATGCTATGTTTGTTCTTTACTTTCCTAACGTGGTTTTGAGGTAATATATGTGCTTCATCTTAGACTGTCAGAAAGACAGAAGTTACCTCAATTTAGAGTAAAAAAAGAACATGAATATGGATGCAAGAACAAATTGGAGGGGAAAAGAATGTGATGGCTACAGTCATGAACACAGTGTGGAAAGACACATTCTTTGAAGGGGTGTGTTGTATTCCATACAATGTCTTGCCATGGCATGAGTTGCTTGGTGTGGGTTCATGTTCTGATTTTCTCAGGCAGGTTTCTTTCCACTTACTGAACTTCTGACTAAAGCTAGAGATCAGTCTGTACAAGGATTATGTAGAGGAAAACAATCTCAGTTTTAACTTTATCCTGTATTTTTTTGTGTTTGTGATTGCAGTCAGATTAAATTCAGAGGGCACAACTTAAAGCACCCTTAGACTCCGATTTATCTCTGAAACAGGGCTTAAGATGTTGTAAGTTGATGTTTGTGCTATTTCTGCAATTGAATATCCACTGAAGCCAAGCAATGTGGGTTTCTTGTGCACTAGGGAGAGTCTGAGTGTCACAGGAGCTGCCAGCTGAGACAGCCAGGAGTCTTGTGAGGTAGTACAGTGTCAGCAGGGGAAAAGCACTAATATCCCCTCTATCCTGAGGATGAGGGGTTGAAGGCATATGCACAGAATTGTTTGGAATCAGTGGCTTTATTAGGTCCATTGACACCTCACACCATGCCTCTTTGTTGATGTAAAAGAAATAGATGAGCTTTACTATAAACTTGATTTTTTGTAAAATCAGTAAGTTCCCATTCTTGCAAACCAAATTTCCAGTGACAGGCATGATAAAGTCGAGTTTCCCACTGAAGGCAGGAAACTTTGGGTCAAATTGAAGTACCACAGAGTCCCTCCTTACACCCTTCCATTTTTAAGCTTGGAAAAGGTTAGGCTTGAAGTCAGTAAGCGAAGATTAAGAGACTACCTGTATATACACTTGAAACTTACTCAAATATTATAGATTTGACTTTTATTTGTTATGAAAACCTAAAGTCTGTAAGCCTTATTCTGCTGATGATACCACCTAATGCAGCTGTGCTCTTGTCCTCTGTTTTCTGGACTCTGAAGGAACAGCTGGAGTCAGAATTGTGGCTCTGTCCTGCATAGAAAGAAAAATCCTTATGTTGTCAGTCGTTTTCACAGTACCTCTGGCTGATACAGTTGAGCCATGTCAAAGAGAACAATCCGCCAGAAACAAAATTATTTCCACCAGTTGAAGAACTTCAAATACTTCAAATGTAAGCAAGCTAATACTATCAGGACCTTGAAAGATGCATCAAAGAGAATCCTAAGGAGAAACAGAGTAATATCAATGTGAGTTGGTATTAGACAGGCAGGTGGAGACGTATCTAGACAAAGGGATAGTTTGAGTAGCAGATTTAAAAGGACTTTTCCAATGCTGCTTTTGGAGTAGCTGGTTTTAAAAACACTTCCGAACTGGGTCTGCCAGATGTTCAGCTTTTTCCATTTTTTTGCTTATTAGGGAGTGGGGAGTAATTGAAGTTTTTATGACATACAAAGTACATTCTTCATTAAACGTTGCTTCCTTCTCTCTTAGCAACTGAAGATTTTATTTTAGAGGGGTTATAGCCCTACATACCATACCTGATTTTACAGTCTATGCTATATCCATCCATATCCATCTCACTGCCTTATGCTTGGAAGCTTTCAGGAGGCCTGCTACTGGAATGAGTTTCATGTTTTACTCTCCCAGAAGTAGCTGCTGAGCTGAGCAGTGGGCTGTAGTTCTCCAGGAACTAAAACAGTGGCTTGATGTAAACCATGTGTTTTGCAGCCCGGACCATGCATGTTATGTGGGTGGCAACAGGGAGCCCCAAGGGCTGAACTGTGCAGCCAGGAGAACTCACAAACCACCTCCTTAATTCTTCTGGACTATTGGGGTTTTTTGTCTTTTTCTCGTCGTGAAGGCTCCACGCGCATGCGTATTACTAAAATATCTTTATTATTATATGTATATCTCATTTTTCACAAATGTTAGTGTTAAAAAGCCTTAAACAGTAGAAAATCAATAAAGTCCAGATTAAAGTTGCAGTTTTGTCCCTGTGGCAGTGCTGGAGTATGCCCCAGAGGAACTGGGAATGCTGAATCCTCTGCCTACATTAGAGGGAGCAATACACACTTTTTCTGCAGCAGAGCTCTTGGAAGGCTGTTCATATGGTTGGCAAGTTAAGCAAAAAGTCAGTTGAGGGTAAATGTTAAATTGTTGTTATGATTTATGGACCAGCTACCAGGCTCTTTTTCATGGTCTGGAATAGTATTTGGAATGCTTTTTGCTACCAGATACTATCATAGTAAAAGTATGTACATATATCATTTTGGATGTGTCAAGAAAGGCAGGGATGAAGCTGTTGTTGGTACAGATGCTGTGGCATCCCACAGAGCCGTACTGCTCATGGGTATTCTGCCTTGTAAAACCCCTGGTCAAGCCACGAGCTCCCCTCCAAGCTTATTGATGTTGAGCTGTTAGAAAAACATCTTGGTTTAGGGCATGTGTTTGATAATGGAGGCATGATGCTTGCAGAGGAGGACACAGACTAGTTATGACTTTGAACATGATTGCTTTGCCATGTATGGAATGAATGGAGGTAATGTCCAGGGTCCGGATAGGAGAAGGAGATCTGAATGGGAAAGTATTTTGAATTACACTTGTTATGACTCCTTTATCCTCCTGCTCTTATAGCAGAAGTGCTTCTTAGTCACCCAGCTCAGCCTGGAGATGGTCAGAAATGGTCAGGGCAACACCATACCTTTGCCAGCTTGTTTTCACCTGCTCTGTCTCCACAAGGAGCCCCCAAAGCTGTTGTCGCTCTGATACCACCTTTCCTCCAACTCTCTGCGGAGGTAGGTGCTCCACAACACCCTGAATGGGTGTTTGCAGACCAGGACCATGGCTGCAGTGGGCTCTGACAGCCCCTTTGGTGTTTCTGGGGGCTTTTGCCACTGCAATAGTTTGGTCACTGGAGAAGCCCAGTCATGAGGTATCCAAAGTCAGTGGGTGAGCTACAACCTCAGAGGGCTCCCTTCAAAGGTTGCTGGTGCAGAAGCAAACCTGTGCATGGGCATCACTGGGAGAATGTGAAGCCTTCAATAACTCACTGCTGGTTGTTCTTAAGTCGTAATGCGTGTATTAATCATGCAGAAATGCATTGCTGAGTTTGGAAAACACCCTGGTCCACTGTGCTTAGCATTCAGAGGGTTCTTCAAAGGGAGCACTGGAAATTTCTGTTGATGCTGTCAATTTAAAGAATGTCCTCCAGATGTCAGGTGACTCCTCTACAGATGTATAATGAATTGCTTTCCTTGGATCAGACATTACCATTGGATACTGATCCTCTGCCCAAAACTCCTGACCGGAGCCTGATGAATTATGGCGCACATTATGTTGTACTTTGCAGGAACTAAAGCGTTCCAGTCCCCAGTTTCTACACCAAGCAGAAGTGTGTGGAAATGTGCTGATCGATTTTTTTTCCTACAAGAAACAAAGGATTTATGTCGCTTCCACTGCTTTAACTGATTAGCTTATTTCCAGGTGGAGATATGATACTGAGAGTATAAATTAGAGGCATTGAAAAAGTTGATCAGCTCACATAAGGACAAGGCTAACAGTGTGTTTTAAAATGCTAGGGGACCTACTGATGCAGTAAGCCTGACGGTGTATTTGTTGTCCCATTTCTGTCCTACTTTCTCTGGCATTTACACATGTTAGTGTGTACTTAGGCATTTACACATGTTAGTGAAGATCCCCACTAGAGCTAGTGCTCTGCTCTGTGCCATGGCAGGTCTGAAGTAAATTGTTGAGTCCAGGGTCTTGTGGAATTAGAGCAGTTAGCACATCTCGATTCAGAGGGCCACATCAGCACTGTTTGAGCTGGCTCACTGACTGCAGGAAATATCTCTGCAGAGTGAACACTTCTTGGGATGGCCCCAGTCCAGTCCTCATTGAAGCTGGTAGAATTGTTCACATTTTCTCAACAGAACTTGCATCAAACCATCAACTTAAAAAAAAATATCCTGTAATGCTTTGCCAAAATGACACAATGCATTAATTTTTGGGTGGAAAACAAGTATTTTCCTGTGATATTATATCTGTCCTCTTTCTTCTTTTCTGCTGATGTGGCTTGCAGACAGCGGTAAGGCAGTAGTTAACAGTGAGAGTATGTGAAGGTGAGGAGAAAAGTCGCTCCTCTGTGGATTGCTGAATGAGAAAGATGGGATGTTTTCTTTCCCCCATCTTTTTCAGTTACGGTAAAACGACATTTTGCTTTTCCTGTTCATGAATAACAACTGGGTTGAGAGCTGCACTAAGGACTATAAGGCTTTAGACGCATGGCTTTACTAGTAAAGCTCTGCTTTCTCCTTTTCAAATACACTTTGTTTAATAATCTATTTCAGATCGGGTGAAAAAACAAAATGGCATATCAGAATTGTCCCAACCCTTAAAGCCAACATACAAAGTGATTTACCTACTGGAAGGGGTAGAGCTCCATTTGGAAAACAGTGCCCACTGGGGGCATGAAGAAGAACGGAGAGTTGCAAAGTATTTTTGCAAACAATAAATTTTTTCCTGGAGAAGGTTGGGCCATAATTGAGCCAGTAAATGAACACTGCCACATGAGTATGAGGCTTTACTCCCTGGCTTTCCTGGTGCCTCCTGTGGGGCTGGCATTGCTCAGTGTTTCTGCACCCCTGGGCAGACGCCTGCCTTTGTTTCACAAGCTGTCAAAAAAAGGGGCAATTGTAGAGCTGCCTTAAGATGTGTTGGCCACATGTGTTCTGAACTTTAGTGTCACTGATCAAGCAGTTGCATTTAGGACTGGCCAATACAATAGGTTTTAGCAGTGCGAATGTTTTACAAAGAGTCTTGCCTCACAAATGGAATTAAATTTAGAGTTGCCAGCTGAAGAATCAAAAGGTAGTGCCTCTTTTTTTCCTGTTCATTGATTCACTATCATTTTTTGCTACAAGTACAGCTGATACCTTTGTGGTGATATCCAGACTTGGACACTTATGAGAATGCATGGTATAGAGGAGTATTGTTTCCCAAAGAAATAGCTCAGAGATCTAGGAGCCATCTCTGGCTGAGGTACTATTCTAGTCCTAGTGGGGGGTTTTGAGAGGAATGCTATAAGGTGTTCATAAACCGAGTTGTTCAGCTGGATTGCACCTTGGCAGTGGTGCAAAGTTCTTACCTCAGAGGACAATTGGTTGAGCTTAGGGAGCAGTTAAAGACTTCTTAAGACAAAGATCTTTGAGGAGGATGAATGAACTGAGCAGTTCAGCACGGTTTATTTAATCTTCCATACTGTTTTGTCTGGTAAAGCAGCAGTAGTCTTAAATTCGGGCTCCAGAGTCAGTAAGTCTCATTTGATGCTTAGAACTTAATTTAAAAATAGTAATAAAAACCAAAACACACCCCTTTCCCCCCCCCCCCCCCCCCCCCCCCCCCCGAAAAACCCAAATAAACAAAAAATCCCACCAGTTTGCTGTTGCAGTGCAGACGATGATTTTTGGTCAAGTTGCCCATTGCAGGATTTCATTTGAAAGCTGCCATTTTTGGCCTTCTGATGACTTTGTTATCTCTAAGCAGTTACAACTCCTGCTTTCAAGCTGTTACTTTGCATATGGCTGGGTCACTGAGCTTAGTCTCCCAGACTTCTGCCTGAAGTGAAAAGAGAAATTGATTGTTGTTTATAAACTGTGTTGATGTTGTCTACTTACTGTGCCAAGTATGTGTCCTCTGTGCAGCAGAACACATTTTTATAGGTCCAGTTTTCCAGTCCTGAAGTTATGGCACATAGAAGCAAAGTGTAGAAAAGTTTTTACAGACTAGGGAAGACAATAGGAAAAATTTGTACACAGACTTATGATAGTAAAATGAAATACCTGATTTTTTGTGACCTCAAATGTCAACTACTTTTATAGATTTGGGGTGCTTGGTATGTTTTTCCCCACAGTTATTGATTGATTACTAGGGGCTATCCCTTTTCCTCTGGAGCTGTTTTGTTTTTCTTTGCTAAATAATTGATGAGACCCTCTGAAGAATCTGTGTGATTTGGCAAGTGCAAGCTACCTCCTTGTGTGGTTGTTTAGAGGATGTTTTACTGTCAGCTTAGACCTCATGCTTTTGTAAACTGTTCTCCTACAGTATTGACACAGACAGAAATTTTGGCAATACTAGTGGACATTTCATCTGTGAAAAATCAATACCAAGGCTTTAATCAGCCCTGCTTCTTTGAGGCCAAGATACTATACACAAATTCCTTTAGCTCTAGGTAATGTTAGATTTCTGCACTGAAGAGAATACAAGGGAGTGACTCTTTCTCATTTTCCAGAATATAGAAAAAGATTTTATTTTTATTTAATTGCAGGTAGTTCTTTAGATTAGTTCTGAAGATGATTACTGGTTGATTTAGTTTGGCCAGAGTGGAGGTCCAGAAAACTGCTAAATCAGTTTTGGAACAAAAGTGAAAAAATACTTAAGAGATATGTACGGGGTAAATAATGGTTAGATGAGGAAGAATCAGCTGTCAATTGAATCGCGCGCTTGGTAGCTTCATTGAATTTATTAGAAAAATGAAGGAGGTTGGGAGTGAAAGAATCCAAAGACTTAGCTTTTTCATTTCTACAGAGTTGGGACCTCATCCAAAGTTTGCTGAAATCCAGTTGAGGTCCTGGTGTGCCAGAGTAGGTATTAGATGGGGAACAGACAACTGCAGCCCTGTACTCCTTTCTAAAGGTCATATCTACTGTCTCTGAAAGGAGAAACCACAAGCACTGTAGTAGCTGTCAGCTGTGCAGCTTCCATGCTGACATGAAATCCTGTTTTGGGACCTGATGGGGCCATCTTCTGCTGAGAAGCTGGCAGCCTGTCCAAGTTTAGACCATTTGAAAAGGTAGGGAGAGATGCTTGGCAGGATCAGACTGCAGCCCAGGGAAGTGGTGGAAATGTTCCCCACTGCTCAGGGCCCTAAAAGTGACCAGTGTCCTGGGCCACTACTGGATGGCCATTTATCTAGGTTGGACTCAACTGGCCTCAGTGAAGCTGTGGAATTGATGCTGCAATGTATCCATCCTATGTGACATGGGAATGTGTTACGCCAGATAGTCACGAATATACTGGGATTTCTGTGCTTGTTTCCCCTGTTCCTAGATCTGTCACTTCCTGCATCACTGGGAGTGCCATCTCATAGATAGAATCTGATGTGTCTTTTCTTCCTTGAGAAGGATGAGGTATTGTTTACAGATCTCCACATCACTGTTGTTGAGATTGGTGTACTTGTATATCTAGTGGATATTTGTGCTTAAGAGAGGCAATTTTTATTGACACATTAATGTGTTTGAGGGAGGCTGGAAGATTTGTGCAAGGTTGTGTCGAAGGTGGATGAAGCCCACCATCCAGTGGCTCCAGCTCTGTCTCATCCTTCCCTCCTTTCCACCCTTGCTATTTCACTCTTAGCCTTTTCTCAGTTTCTTCCCTCTCTGCTTCAGGTTTCTGTGTGTGTTCTATTTCTGTGTCACCTTTAATATTATTATAGTAGATCTTTCACTGACTTCACTGTCCCCTGTTTCAACTCCTCCTTTCCACACCCCTTTTCTCGGACCTGTTCTTGTCTCCCTTGGTCTAGGATTGAAATGATGCTTTGATTTTTCAAGAGGTTTTGCTTTCTTTAGCCCATTGTGACAAAAATCCACTGCATAGTCTTTTGGGTGGGTTCAGATCATGCCATCTCCAGGTTCACATCCAGCACCTAGATGTACAGTGAATGGTATCCCAGTGATGCAGGAAGGTGATGGGATGTGTCCTCATAGTGCTTGACCTGTGGTGGCAGCCTCTTCTAATTCTTTTAAGACTGTTCAAGGCTGTTGTTCCTGGTGAGTTCAGTATCCTCACAGGAAGGATACTTTGGAAGTTGAATGACTTAAATGATGCATGAGATTTATTTCTTCCCCTTCCCATCCCTTCCTTGATGAGTGTAGCTTGTTTAGGACAATTCTGTGTATGTGGGTGGGGGTTTTTTTGTTGTTGTTATTGTTGTTGGTTTGGTTTGGGTTTTTTTGAAGATGAATGAGCCTGGCCAGGAGGACCAAACTCTGGTCTTTAGTACACAGTGAGCTTTTTTTGTTGCTTAGTCTCTACAATCCCAGGGTTATCCTCTTTGTGGAAATCCAGACTCTTTCCCAGAGCCAAGACAAGAGCAGGAGACCAGGGCAAGAGAATGCTTATGTGGAAGGGCTGTGACTGCAGAAGACAGTGACTTTATGTCCTGTCTTCTGCAGGAAGAAGGAACTTAAGGAGTGGGAAATGTCCTGACTGGGTAGCACTGTCTTTTTGACATGGCTAAGCCTGGCAGGACAGAAGCCCAGCAGGTGCTCATAGGAGGAGGTGTGAGCCCAGCTGCATCTTCTTCCTCTGTGTGGCTGAAGGTCCTGACTTTCAGGCCCTTATCCCAGACCAGTCTGATGGCTGTGGCAAGGTCTTGTGGCAGCTCTTCATTTTTAATGAGAAATCCCTTTCTTGTGAAGTCTGACACAGACTTCACACAAAAATGCTGGTTTTGATGGATCAGCGGTTACCAGCAAAGCCATTTAAACCATTTCTGATAGTTCTGTTCTGGATGCCTTCAGATTCCTGCTGGTCAAACTGTGACGAGGAAAGATAAACAGAAACTGGAACTAACTAGTGAAATGGGAACAGAAATGAGCAGTAGAGTGTGGTGCTACCACACTCTAATGGAAGCCTTGGAAAGCCCTAGTTTTAAAATCTCAGCTGATCCCCTGCATTCAGCTTTAGAGCCGATAAACTTCCCTTTGCCTAAAACCACATTTGTTTTAGATTGACTGCTTTCCATATGGCTCCCTGGCTGGGCTGATTCCTTTTGTATCCTTTGTCCCTTACAACTCTATATTTTAATTCCAGATGAAAGCTGCAGCTTTCACTGGGGAAGCAGAGCTGATGGGCTGCAGTGTTCCTTCCAGCTACCCTGGGCCAGTGAGCCTGTGGGGCTGCTGAGGGAAAACCAGCATGGTGTGCTTGCACTGCAGCCTGGCAAAAACTACAGGCACCTGGGAAAGTGTGGCTGGTCGAGGGGATATGTTCCTTCCCTCTGGCCAAGGCTGGCACACTCAGGAGAGATGTTGAGGTCTGTGGAGGTGGTGGCTGCCTATGGCACATGAGCTACAATGAGAGGATGAGGGAGTGGGGCAGGTAATCTGACAAACAGGAGGACAGAGCAGCATCCCTCAGCAGCCAACCACTACTTGACAGGAGGATGCAAGAGAACCACTTCTTGGTGGCAGGGCCCATGTATTATTCTAATGCTGGGCAGCAGCTGCAAGTAGCAGTTTGGGAAGTTTGGGTTGGACATTAGGGAAATGTATCAGAAGTATTGTGACCAGCAGGACCAGGGAAGGGGTCATCCCACGGTACTTGGCACTTGTGAGGCCACACGTCAAAAACTATACAGTTTCGGGCCCCTCACTACAAGAAAGACATTGCAGTGCTGGAAGAGGAGAGCAACAGAGATGGTGAAGGGTCTGGAGCACAAGTCTTGTGAGGAGCAGCTGAGGGTGGTGGAGTGGTTTAGCCTGGAGAAGGGGAGACCTTATTGCTCTGCAACTACCTGAAAGGAGACTATAGCAAGGTGGGGGTCGGACTCTTCTCCCAAGTGGCAAGTGACAGGACAAGAGGAAATGGTCTCAAGTTGTGCCAGGGGAGGCTTAAATCGGATACTAGGAAATTTTTTTTTACTGAAAGGGTGGTCAAGCAGTGGAACAGACTGCCTAGGGAAATGGGTGAGTTACCACCCCCGGAGGTATTTAAAAGACATGTAGATATGGCACTTAGGAACATGGTTTAGTGGTGGACTTGGCAGTGCTGGATTACCGGATGAACTAACCTAAGCAGGTTTTTCAGCCTAAACAATTCTATGATAAAAACTTTCACCATAGGCAGGTGGTGCAGCACTGGAGCAGGTCCCCAGGGAGGCTGTGACATCTTCATCCTGAGAGATTTTGAAGACTGAGCTAGGGAAAGCCAGATCTGGCCTCCTCTCCAGTGTTGGAGGTAGTTTGTCTTTGAACAGAAGGTTGAGAAGAGATGTCTAGGTGTCTGTTCCAACTTGGATTTTGCCCTCTTTCAGTTCTCCATGGTGGTACTGTAAATGAAGGATCTGTGACTGTATAATCACTGACTCACGGGCTTTTGAAATCCTGTGTTGTCCAACTACTCAGAAAAGCCAAAAAAAGAAACCACTTAGGAGCAGGTGTTTTCTTTTAATAGAGTACATGACTGAGAATGTTCCTTGGAAAGTGGTCAGGGACCCTCATGAAAGCAACTATATTTATTGTCAAGCAAAAGGCATTTATTATTTGTTAAACACCTGGGACCAGTTCCACTGCTGTGATCCACTAATATACCCTGCTCTGGCAACAAAAAAAGGTTTGTAAAATCAGCTTAATTGACTGATTAATCTGCTTTTATAGCTGCTTCATTTTGCTGAGGTGGTGAGGAGCACTACCAAAAGAGACAAGCTGCTGAAGTCTGTCCATGTGTTTAAACTGATGATCCATGTCTTTTTAGACAAAATAAAAAGCCATGGTTTACCATGATGAGCTGCTGCCCAGTATTTCAGTAGAAAAGCAGAGTTCCCTGCAACTATGCAGTTCCCTGCATATGTTACACACCTCATCAACACTGAAGCCTTGTGTTTCTCACAGGGGTTTCAAGAGAAGCTCTGCAAATAGCTCTGAGAGTTGCTGTGATTCTTTCCAAATGGTAATTTAATAGAAGAATGTGTGTTAGGAGTGTCTAAGAAGATGCGAACTTGTTCACAGATCAAGACCAGTGAGCATATTGGTTATAGAAAGTGTTACCGAGCAGAAATATTGGAAAAATACCTACTTCTGGCATATATAGGGACATGCAGCCATCAATACATACTTAAAGTAAAATGTTTAAGTGATGTAATGAATAAATATGAGCTCCTGAACAGGTGCTTTGGTGCACTGTCTTTCATTGTCTGTCCATGTCTCTGGCGGGTCTCTGCCCCAGTGCCTTATTCTCTTGACATTGCTGTGTTGTCGATGGTTGACATAACCAGTGAGTGAGGGGGTGTGAATATAGTGTGTAACCTCTGTGCTTAGTGGAACGGCATTGCTGGAAAAGACAGAAAAACCTGCTGTGAGTGCAAAATGTAAAAGATAAGAGGCAAAAATCGCTCCAAGTATGAAAGATCTCAGTCCTGGGTGGTGCTGTCAGCCCTTTTCTTCCTCCTATCAGATCTGCTTTCAGCCTGCACAGTAACATAGTGCAGGTCATATCCAATGGAGAATACCGTGAAGACTGGAGATGCTGTTCAGAGAACCAAACTGGTTACTTGAGTAATCCTTGCATCAGTGTCACTTAAAAGAATGCTGCCAACTTGCCAGCAAATGTAAAAAAAACTCCTGACTTGCATAAGGTACCTGTTAAAATGCTGGATGCTCGAAGGATCCTATATTGAGAGTTTGGGAAGTCAGGAGTTGAAACACATGCAGAACAGACCTTATTAAATATGAGTCTGCTGGGGAGCAGAACCATTAGTGATGCGTTTAGGGGAAAGGAACCTGCTTTTAATGTGGATTACTTTCTAAAAGAAAGTTGAAAAACAGTGAAATAGTTCTGTGCTTCATTTTACACTTTAGCATTTGCCAAAAAAATAATGTACTGGTGTGCTTGAACTAGGAAAGGGGATTAAAAAAATGGAAAAGGAAAAGATTAAACAGGAAAGCTACAAGACATCCCCAATTTTTGGAAGGAGTCCTTGTGTTACGGTATGTTTTCACTTTTGGTGTCTTGCAGGAGTCTGTCTGAAGGGTCTGGGAAAAGACACTGAGTATTGTATATCCAGCTTGGAAACTTGCTGTTACTGAAATTTAGTTGTATAGAAAAAAATAAAAAGCTATAAAATTATGCTCTTTATTCTGATGTTAATAGATGTGCTTGCGACAGACATGCACGGACTGCTGTACATGTCATGTGCTTCATAATAACTATAGTGGGGTTTGCGTGTGTGTTTGCTTATTTTTTAAAGAGAAGGACATGCCAAGCAGACCTCTGAGAGTACGCGCCCAGTCTCCAGATAGCAAGTTACCTTTTCGGTGGAAGCCACCTTTTGGAGCAGGCTTCAGAGGTCCACGCAGCAGATCCCAAGGTTATCCCCGTGGGTATGGAGAGAGCAGCCGAAGGATGAGCTATGCTCCAATGCCGCAAGAGCGACAAAACCAGGAAGCAAGAAAACTAGGTGAGTTAGAGTTCCCTGATAGCACCCAGTTTAACTAGCACACTTCTGTAGTCCTCTGTGGCTGCTAGGTAATCACAGATCACATGTTGTTCTAGCCATCAAACAGCTTTCTATAAATGAAAATGCTCCCCACGATTGTATTCTATAATGTGTTTTTAACAGAGAGTAGGGTATTACCTAAAGAAGAGGGTAGAAATTGTAGAAGAACTTGATACTGTGTTAAAGAGACATGAGTGTTAGTTACTCATTAACAGCAGAGGGAAAGGGTGGAGAGAAGAGCCATATCCCAGATTCTCCTTGCATGTGGTGGGACCACTCTAAAATCCATTATTTCTTTTCAACGAAAAGGGTGACAGGAAAACCTCTGTTTTTCCCCTGCATGTACAGCCTCTGAGTCAGTTCATGTGGTTTCGCTGCCATCAAGGAGCTCCCAGGGACGGAGCCAACCTGTCTATAGGTCATCTTTAACTAAAAGAAAAGTCACAGGTATGTTTCTTTCACATCTGCTGTCCATGAATGAAGACAATTGGATACAAAGAGATAACTTTGTGATTTTTAGACTGCAAGTCTTTTGGTGCTGGAGCTGCTAGGTTTTTCTCTGTGTGCTACAGAGCTTTATGGATGTCTCCAATTGCTTCTTTAATTCAAGCAGGATTGATAAAGTAATGATTTTTTTCATTTACTTTTTTTTTTTTTGCCTTGTATACCATAAAAAATTAAATGTTGAATTCAAACAACCTGTTTGAAGCATAAAAGATGCAGGAATTTGAAGCATAAAAGATGTGAAGAATTTTTTGGAGAAGGTTTTATTGCTCTTCAAAATGAAACCAAATTTTAAAATCTCAAAATTTTTCATAAGTCAAAATTTCTGCTCTCCACTGCTGTGGCAGTGAGTTTGCCAGAGATGATGCATATCAGTATGTTAATAATACTTTTGCTGTAAGTGATAGTTTGGGCGCCAATAGAATATTGAAAGACTGTAGAATATATTAGTACTAGTAGTCTAATTAGAATATATTAGTATTAGTTGTCTTTTAGGCAGACAACTAACAAAAGAAATGATGTTTCCATGGGGATACCATCAGTAATCAATCTACTTGGTTTCCCACTCCTACTTGTACTTGTAATTCAGCTGTGCTGTGTGAGTATTATAGTGTCAGTTGAAGACATTTACTGATTTTTTTGAGAAATCTAATGTTGTTATTGATATGCTATTCTGTTTTGCCATTTCAGAGGAGGAAGAGGTGGAGGTGGCACACGACATAACTGTTCGAGTTATGTCCTCTCAGTCTGTGCTCGTTGCTTGGACAGACCCACTGTATGAAAAACAGAAGGTTGCAGCAAATAGGTAGTTAACCCTGTGTTTTTTAAATGAGTACTGAAGGGGAACTGCTGCTAACACACTACTGAATGCTTTTGCATTTATTTAATTCCTGTTGGTTATGAGAATAATTTAGGTTGCCTCCCAGCACTGTTAGTATTTAGAAATCTGAGTAAGTGCTGAAATGTTGCCAGCCCCAACTGTGGGTATTTTGCAGTTCAAATGCTGGTATGTCACCATGGTCAGCAAATCCCCACGTGTCCATGGAGAAAGAAGTGGGGGACAGGGCACAGCCCACAGAGGTGAGGTCTTGAGTTGGATTGGCAAAACAAGACTACAGCTTTGAGACAATCATACTGTGGATGAAGGAAACATCACTGCAATGGGAAAGACACCCATCATGGCACCCTGCATCCTCTAACCTTCCAGAAGGCCCATACCGCTGAGGCTGGGCAGGTCAAGGGCTCCTGTGTGAGAGAGCTTGACTCACAGCAGCATCCCACAGCAGATGGAGACCACAACAAACAGGGAAATGAGCTGGAAACTGCCAAAGGTCTGAAAGCACCGGACTGTGTTGCTCAGCTTGGGAACGCCAAAGAGCTGTGCAACCTGGTGTGGAAATACCCTGAGGGTCACAGCAGGAAAAGTGATAATTTCAGATATTCTCTGTTTCCTTGTGGAAGCAGCTGTCTAGGCAGACGTGGGAACCAAGCCGGTGCTGCTCTGGGAGCAAAGGGCTCCCAGCAAAGGGCTCTCACATGCTCACGACTGTGAGATGGTGGTGTGGAACCCTCTGTGACTTCCCCTGGGGGAAGAGGGTATTTTGAGTAAGAGTCTTGAAAGAGTGGTCCGTCCTTTGAGGTGGAAGGGATCACACTCTGTTAGAAGAAGACAAATGTGTTTATTTAAAAGATGTTGGGGTTTTGTGGTGGCGGTACTTTATTTTTTGCAATTTCTTAGGTTCCTCAGTAAGCCCCAGTGGACTAGCTGAGGGCAAAGCATCACCATCACTCTGTGGTTCTGCTAATGCTAGGTTTCCACAGGTGAATTTTTATTTTCCTGTGTTTCTGATCCCAGGCAATATAATGTTCGCTATCGGGAAAAGGGGGAATCGGCAAGGTGGGATTACAAGCAGGTGTCCAACCGACGGGCACTGGTGGAAAATCTAGTGCCAGACACTATGTACGAGTTTGCCATTCAAATCTTGGAAGGAGAAAAGGAAGGCAAATGGAGTGTGTCTGTTTACCAACGGACCCCAGAGGCGGGTATGTATTCAAAAGGTCTGTAGGGTACACAGGTCTTAGGATTTGAGCTGTGGAATAGGGCTGACTTGAGGGAAAGTCAGAATAAGTGGTTGCCAGGGGCAACAGAGGGTTGGGATTATGGGAAGAACCTCAGTGCTGCTGCCTGAATCCCTGCAGTAGTGCCCTGGAGAGCACACCAGACTGCTCTTGTGGTATGACAAGAACAGGGGGTATTTCTGTGGAATGAGTCAGCACTTTGCACCCCTGAAACTGGATGAGCCCCTTCAGTGGGAAGAGCAGCAAGTCTTCCGTCCCACTCTGTGGGCAGCAAATTTAAATCCTCTATCCACCACGGAGAAGCTGTCAGGCCCCTTTGGTACAGGGAAGTGGTCCCTAACAACCAAATTACCGTGTTGTTCCAGCTAAGCCACAGTAGCAGTCTTGTGCAGACATACTGTTCCTAAAAATATGGAATAAAATTTTGCTGTGGTAGTCTGAGAGAGAGGTGTAAACAGAGGCATGCATGGGCCTGAGTCATGTGTGCGCTTCACATTTATCTTTGAAATGGCCGTATAGTAATCTCTGCTGTGAGAAGATGGAGCAAACGATGTGTACTGTGTTCGTTTACTTTTCTTAATTACCTCTTCTGCGTTTGGCTGTTTCGCAGCTCCTGCCAGTGCACCTGAAAATTTGGATGTTTGGCCACTAAAGGGGAAACCAACCTCTGTAGCAGCATCCTGGGATGCTCTCCCAGAGAGTGAAGGAAAAGTCAAAGGTGAGTTATCAGTGTTGGTTTCTAACTCCCTCAAGGAGCTGATCTTCTGAAAGCCAGGCTGCCGTCCCACAGTAAGCTGGAACATTTGGTGTGCCAGGATTTTTTCATTTGTTAATGGCTTATACCCAAGTAAGATTTTCATGCTTCTAGCCCTGAGTCTCCACAGCACCACTGAGAAGCCATTGTCACTCTGTGACCTCCCATTGTGCCTGGGATGTCAGAGAGCTTTCTGGAGTATCATGCATGCACATTTTACCTCTTTTTCCATTAATAAACAAGTTGAAATGGAGCTCAAGAAGGAGGTTTCTGGAAAGATTTATAAGAATTAGGTGAAGAAGGAAAAGTTGGGTAGTTGCCAAGAAAGTGGGTGGGCTTTTGTTGTGATTTATTTCTAGTTTATCATGGAAGGAAAGCCTCAGCTTTAGAAGCAAGCACAAATTGTGTATTCAGCAGATATCGTGCATAAATTTTGTGTACTGTAGCATTATTGTACATAGTCATAATGATAATTTGTCAGTGGTTATGTTTTTGCATAGTATTAAAAAAAAAAGCTTTTTGGGATTTTTTTTCCTGTTTCCCTCTGAACAGGAACAGGCTGATTTTTTGGCCTCTCCTGTTCTTCAGTGGTTGACAGGATTGTGTTCTTAAATTACACAGGTTTTTGGAGGTGCCTTATCAGCACTGTAGCATCTCAGGATTTAAAAAACATTGGCCTGGAGGGAAATATACTGTGTCTGCATGTAAGACCTACTCCATGTGTTTTCCAAGGCGGTGGTGGAATTCATTCCTTTTTGAAGTCAGTAGAAGTCTTGCCAGTTACTTCAATGGACCTGCAATAGTGTCCAAGAATTATTATTTCTTAAAGTAGGGTCATGCAGGGACATTATCTCAAATTTGAGATCTGCTCCTAATTTTGAGCAGTCTGTAGGCCTTCGTGCATTTTTGTCTGCTAATCATTAGATGATTCATTCAAGACAATAATTTTAAAGATACCTAATATTCAAGGGCTGAATGCTTGTATGTGTTTAATACGTTGTGGTTTTTCTTGAGTATGAAGTGTTACAGGAAAGGCCCAATTTTTAAACTAAATAAATGACAAGATATTTTTACTGGCTAAATAAAATCACTGAATTAGCACTTCGTGGTCATTTTGATGGCACGTAGTAATCAGGAATTTTTGTCTTTTAAGTCTTTTGGTTTTCAACCCTGTCCTTATATATTTATGCCATATATTAAAATTGTGGGAGAAAATGTCCTTCAGTAGCTATCTGAGAGTTATCAGAAGCTACACAAGTGTCTCTGCAATTAAAGTAACACCTGTATCCTAGAGGAAAATAAAAAAGATTCAAAGCTTACCATGTCTTCTAATACATTGATTTATTTTTCAACTGAGAGCATTAAATGTATTTGCATATAAAATACTGATGAATTTTTTTTCTTTATTTTGATGAACTATGCCTGGCTTATTTCTTAGCACAAGGAATATGGGCTCATTTTCAGAAAAAATACATTTCTTCTTTTTAAAGACACCATTATGTTCCAGAGTTTTTTCCTCATGGTACTGTGATTGCTCAGGTGTTGCTGGGGTTTTTTGTGTGAAGTTTTTGTGTTTCAAGCTGGCAGCCCTTGAAATTTATTATCAAAACCCTGTTTTTGTCCAATACATCTTACAGAGGATTTGAAAAGAAAATGAAACCTGCAGATGTCTGAGATCTTACCTGCAGTTTTTGGGGGTATAATGGGAAGATTCCTCTTCATGCCCACAATTATTCCTATAGGGGTGAAATTTCTTTCAATACAGAAAGCTAAGAAAGGGCACAGGTATCACAGTAATCTGAAAGTCAAAGGTGAGAGCAGGGTGAGTTTCTTAAGTAGCAACAAAACCTTGCTTTGCTCTCTCTGCCATGGTGTTTGGCCCTCGCTCTAGTTAAGCACAGGATATCAGATTTTGATTTTGTTGTACAGATATGATATTGCTCACATTTAGCAATAGTGCTGTCATTTTCTAGTAGAAGTATCTTTTCTGAATAAGAACCTCAATCACCCAGGCATGACTTTTACCTGTAGGTTACAGCTAAAACTCCTTTAAGCAAAGACTCTGCTGGAAATATTTATATTTGACTGCAGTAATATTTTTTCCAAGATTAAAGTAAGTTCTTTAGTGTTTTCATGGGGATATCCCTCAGGCTCCAGCACTGCTGAGAAATGCCTATATGGCCTTTGGAACTGGTAGAATTTCACCACAGTGGACTGGAAGAACTACTTTTGCATGGCTAGGGTCTTACAATAGAGTGCAATTGTAGCTGTGCCAAGACTGTGTTGGAAATTAGGATCAGAAAGTAATTAATAGCAATGAATGATGTAATCTGATTTTAATACTGATGTTTTGAATGATAGTTATGTGAATACACAGTTTTATTCTTCTCCCAAATAATTTCTGTGGAAAAGAAAAAATTTTAACATTCTTATTTGGTGGTGAATATAGCTACCATCAGCAATGCAGTTGTGTGTTGTCCACATTGTAAGCGAGTTATGTTTTAGAAGAATATTCTCTGCATCACGTGTTATTCATTGCAAATACCGTAGTAGCTAGTCAGTAAGTTCAAAATTTCTCTATTTTTTGGGAAGTATACAATGTGCTCATAGTCAGTGAGCCATAACAAAACAGGTATTCTGATCATAGTGATCTGCACTACCTAGCGTTCTCACAGTCTTTCAGACTAGATTTCCACAAGTAGTAGGACAGTGCATATTTTCACAGCAATGTTCATACGTGTTTTTTGCCTCCAGGGCATTTTCTCTTCATAGATTTCCTCTGTTATTTCTGATTTATTTTTCAGAACTCATTTTTTTTCCCTTTATTAGTTGGTGTCCAAAACCAAAAAACAAGGTCTCCTGGTGCAGCACACCAAACAGCGCAGGAGTTGGTGCTATAATTTTCTCATGTCCCCCACACCTTCTCTGGAAGTGCGCACGGATGTCATCCGGCTCCTCTTGATGACACTTCACCCCGATGGGCATTGTTGCTTGTGTATTTTTACAAAGGTATAGCTAACATATTGTCTCAGTGATTAGGTCATTGATGTGATTTGGTTTTGTCTGTTAAGATGAACCGATGTTCAACTTACCTACATATATATGTATATATCTCTCTCTCATGTCTTTATACTCCAGCTGTTGACTCGGCGTGCATTGCTAGTGTATTAATTTTAGTAATGCACGTTCTAATTCATCCTACCCATACAGTCTGTCCGCTGGAAACAGGACTGTTTTCAGTTTCTCCTTCCAACCGTCTGCCAAATCATTTCAGAATACATTCTTTCATACGCCCCGGCTCTCAAGCCATTTGGAGCAAAGTCCATCACCTACTCTGGAGCTACAACATCAGCAATAATAGATGGTCTTCAGGCCGGGGAGCGCTATATTTTCAAAATTCGTGCAGCAAACAGGAGGGGACCAGGTCCTCAGTCTAAAGCCTTCAGTGTCGCCATCCCAGCAGGTGAGCACCAAGCCAGGAACCAGTTGCGTAGTTCTCCCATTCTTGCCTTGGTCCCGGCTGTGTTAATTCTAACTGACTTAACTCCTCTACTCTCTATCTAACCTGTGGGATTTTACTTCCTTAACACTGTTTCTATTAGTTCTTTTTATTACTATATTGTCCAAATAAGTGTTTGTCACTCTGCAGCAGGTAAAAGGACATCTTATGAACATTTTAACATCTTAAATAAATGCATGCCATACTCCATTTCCTGCATGGCAACACTATGTACTCTTGCTATCCAAAGGCTTTGGGTCTTTGCAATGCTTTGAGTCTTTGGCTGCCCTATTCCTGAGAACTCCTGCTTGAAAGTCTTGAAAGTCGGTTAGAGTGTTTTACTCAGAATATTTGCTGGGTTAACTAAAAATGGGGTCTACAGCCTTACATGGGATAATGCAGCACCATGCCATCAACATGACTAAACTCTGCTGAAGATTTGGTTTCACTGAAAGAAGTTTTACCCAAGATACAATAATTCCACATAGGTACCTTTCTACAATCCAGAATTTAACTTAGCTGTACTGCACAACCTGGTTAATACAGAAACAATTGTTGTCTCATATTCTCGTAAGTTGTTTTGTTCTTGCTTCCTGGGTGGTTTCTTCTCTTGGTCAGTTTTTTGTGCATCTTCTATGGTGAATAAACACTTTTTTTCCCCCCCCTAGATGCTCATGAGGATTCAGTTGCTCAGCAAAAGACAAATATTCAAGATAATTCAGAGGCTAAAAAAACTGGGAATGCTGGCTCATCTTCTCAGTCTTCTTCTGTTTCTTCAAAAGCCCAGCCATCACCTTCTTCTAAGCAATTGTCTGTTCATTCACCTAATGTTAGTGATAAAAAGAATCTCCTTTCTGAATATAAGAATAAAATCTTGACTCGAGGGGTCTTGAGTAAATCTCAGTTACCTTCTAGAAAGACAGGAGAGCTGGAACCTGATCTCCAGTCCACTGAGGTGACAGATGATCACAATTCTTCCCAAGAAGCTCCAACATCACCACCAAAAGTGCAGGACCAGAGGCGGAATGTTAGACCCTTGTCCCCTGGTCGTCCAGTTCACCCTGTCCTTTCCTCAGGGAGGACCTCTGTTCGAACCCACGCATCAGAAGTGTCACGCCAGACAAGCACAGAGAAACGTGAGCCACCAGCGGTGTTGCCATCCTCAGCACAACATTCTTCTGCCTCATCTGTTCCCAAATACACAGATAATGAAACAAAGCAACAGAGGCAAAGCAACAATAATGTGCCTTCTAAAGCCTCTTCCCATTCTCTGCCTGCCAAAAATAATGATCTTGTGGGTAATGAGAAAGAGAAGCCAGACTCCATGCTGGTGAAACTGTCTTCTAAAACTTCAGAGCCTAGTCGCCTGGCTTTGCCATCAAGTCAGCAATCTGCTGTCTCTCATGAGGTTGTCTTAGGTCATCGCAGTGGGTCTGGCTCTCTAAGTCTGTCCAAATCAGCAGGTTCCCATGCTCGTGATAGCCATAACGAGTTTGACAGTGAAGAAGCAGAGGACAGAGCAGGACAACCCAGTTCCAGGTCACAGCAAATAAGGCTATCCTCAGGCTCCAGTTCTCGCATGCGGAAGGATTCAAAATTGGCTGCAGTGGCAGTCTCATCTAGATCTGCTATTTCTGGTCACACTTCAACTCACTCTCACTCCTCTACCCGTTCCAAATCCAATGGAAAAGATGTTGATAAGAATCATAGGGAGGACTCACAAGATCAAAATCCCTTATTTCCTTCTCTACCCTCTTCCAGACAGTCTTCTTCAGCAATCTATTCAAAGAGAAGAAATCCTCAGGTTGATTCTGATTCTCAACTCAGAGAGACACATGGTGAAAAATCACCCCACTTTGACTCAGAAGAACAGCGAAGTCGAACAGCTGCTCCAGAAAAGCATTCTCTTTTTCAGTCTTCTCTTTCCGAACACAAGCCTGAAGAGCAGGACAGTCGAGAGGTAAAAGAAACACTTGTTCGATCAAAACCAAGTGTGTCATTGTCTAGAAAGATATTCTCCTCTCATCTTCCAGTGGAGAAGACCTCCCACTCAGAGTCTTCACAGAGGGCACAAACCAGTCCTTCATTACTGCATTCAAGGGGCAGGCGCCTCCCATCTCACATCTATTCCCAGAGTAATGAGGAGTTGCAGGAAGATGATGATGAGGATGTAACAGAGGGCAGTGACAGAGCAAGCAGCCACTCTGTGTTTCCTAAAGAGGTGTCCTCTTCTAGGAAATTACCTTCATCTTTCTCTCAGGGAAGTTCAAGTTCATCTCAATCAAAGCAACAGCAGCCAGGTTCTCAGGTACCTTCTTACAAACCAAAGCATATTCAGCCAGACTCCAGTTCTGCCAGTGATACAGCAAAAGACAACCAGTATAATCCAAGGTTGTCATCCACTTCAAGACAAACTCGTCCTTCATTACCTACTCGCTCAAGGGTTGCTATGAGAACAGCATCTCAAACAGAGAAAAAATATGGTCTATTGCCCTCAAAAATATCCAACACTGAACTTCCTCAAAAAGTTCCTTCATCTTCTTCATCTAAATCTCATCAGTCAGTTTCTAATGAAGAGAGTGATTATTACAGTGAATATGATCAGAAAGAAGTGGAAGAGAAACCCACATCTTTGGCAGCAAAACGGTCTCCTGCTGTTTCTAGAGGTAACAAAAACACATATGATGACACTACTAGCAATAAAAGAAAATCTATGGACACTCTTCTACCTCACAAAGTAGGTTCTGAAGAGGAAGAGATGGAAAAAGCTTCAACATTAAAAGTGGCTTCTCCTGAATCACCAGGAAGCTCTGCCATAGCATCACATATTACTCAGTCCTCTAATAAGCATACCCCATCTAAAACAAGCTTTGTCTGGCCGCATTCTCCTTCATCTACCACCACACACACTGTTTCTCCAACAGTTTCTTCTTCCACTTTGTCTCCTCGTCAGCGACTACTGAACTCCAGGCTACGGAGCCCTTCCCAACGGCAAGTTGTCAGACCTCCTTATAGACCAGGTATCTTGTCTTTGTTGTACTAGTCTCACTAATTGTGTTTTTTCTAAGGTCAGCAGTTAGCTGAAAAGTCCTCCATCAAAATGCAGGTTCAGTTATTTAGTGTATATGTATGTATTTTCACTGAATTTTTCTGGAGACAAGTCTCTGAGCTAGGCTGTGAAAATTGCTGCTGTTTCAGAGCTGGGGGACCTGCAGCTCAGTGCCACTGCTTCTCCACCTCTGACCTGAGTGTGCTTCTGTTTAGCAGTGGTTTTTCAGCTAGAGGAGAGTCCTTCCTTTTACAGGTTAAAAAAAGGTGTAGAGAAAATTGCCATCCACTCTCCTTTCAGTTTGTCGCTACAGGATATAGTCTAAGCATAGGATTGAACATGTGTTTTCATTTAATAATGATTTCTTCCCTCATCCCACTTCAAATATTTTCAAATATCGCAAACATTTTAATGACCGTAGTGTCATTGAGAAATATTGACCTGCTTTCTTAAAAAAAAAAAGAAAAGAGGGAGTAAGGAGACCAAATAAACATGGTAGAAACAAACCATGGGTGTTTAAACTTTTTAAGAAGAAATAAATTTAGATGCTTGTGTCAGCTACAGGGATCTGATGGTGTCACAACAGTTGCTCCAAGCAGAAATGGAGTGCCTGGTGTGCAGAGTGTGGTGAGGGCTCTTTCTGCTCTTGTTTATGTTCAGGTCAGTCAGAAGATGCCTTTACTTGCAATTTAAAATGCAGTTTGTAAGTGGCACAGCTTTCTTCAGAATAGTGTGTTTTCTTCTATGTTTCAGGTTACAATGGCAGACCAAATCTTACAACGAAAAATGGAAATGGAAAAATAATCCCTGGTAATAACGGAAAACCAAGTGGACAGAAAGTAATCAATGGCCCTCAAGGAATAAAGTGGGTAGGGTGACCTTCTCTCCAAGTTCAAGATGCTTTGGCCTTTTATAGTATTTACATTTTCATTAAGAAAAGACAGGCGAACAGTGCCATCAGTCAATGAAGCTGTAAAGTGAAGTTATACTTAGTGGTCTAGTTTCCAGTGTTCTACCGAAATATAATGACAAATTCTGGATTTTGTTATTTTAACATTTTAAATGTCTGATTTAAAGCATAATGGCTCAAATTTTCAACTATAACATTACTCCCATAAGTTTACTGATTTAGTGATACATTTTTTCTTCAAAGTCAGTGGGACTTAAACTCCCCAGTGACTCAGGGCTTGTCTGCTGTGCAGTGTGAGTGGGAACTGTCCAGGATAACTACTATGAAAGATATGTTCAGCAATGCTTCCCCCAGACTTGTGTGTCAGGTGGAAGCTTGTGAGCAAGAATATTGAAATATAATGTTACTCCATAAGTGTCACGATGCTTTAAATGCACATATGTAGATATCTTTTAAGTATTTTGCCATTCTTACAGACATTCAAATACCATTTTCCAGAGATATTTGGAGAAGAGCTCAAGATGCCATTGATAGGAAAGCCCCACGAGCTGCCTACATGCCCAGACCTTGTCTTTTAAAATCCTTTCCAGTGAATTTATAACCAAGGAAAGCAGGGAAGAAACTGGTACTTCCTGCATGTTAGCCCACATGCTGAGCAGTAGGAGACTGTGGTCAGCCTCCCTGGCGTTAGCAGAGCTGCTTACACATGGTATGACACATAAAGACATTTATTTTATGGCCGCTTCGATCTCACCATTTGCATAGAGGAACATAAAAATGCATCAGCTTTGTCACATTCAAGAGGAGGCATTTTGAAAAACATGCCCAAAGCCCTTTAAATAGGCTCCAGAAAGTGGGCAAGAAAGGTCCTAGAGTGACCATGGGGCATCTCTGTCTGCTTCTTGAGAGGAAGGCATTGCTGCAAGCAGGGCAAACACCTTGTAAAGCAAGAGGATCTATGCCAAATCTAGGGCCTAGAGGGCTTCAGAGACTGAACTCATGATCTGCTGTCCTTCCTGCTGCAGTCTTTTCCTCAGCACCAGATGTAAGTCTGGCTTGCCAACCTGGAACTGTTGGTCATGTCCTCTTCCCATTTTCCTTCCAGCACTTAACACCTTTTGCATTTTTGTGTTTTGTGGCTCAGCATCTGTTACCTCAGGTTAAAATAGCATACAATTAAACTCTTTTGGGTTGAAATAGCAACACGGACTGGATTTTAACTGCAGTTAGCTCTTGAATTCAATCCAAGCTCTCAGACACATTTGTTTTATGAGACAGAGGCTTTTCTTCAGTCTGCTGACCGAATTAAAATCTGAGCTACTTTGTTTTCACTTCCATTTCAATATAAATTTACTAGTTTAATTTTTCCATTTTCTTTGGTTAGTAGACATACTTTTAAATCCCATCTTCAAAAGGATTCAGGGTCATACTGAAATAAGTATTACAGGAATCCACCTTAGGAGTCATGCAGCCCAAGAAAATCAAGGGAATTGCTCTTTTGCACATGAGAGCTACATTAGATGATATGAATATGGTTGTGCAGCTCTGGAGCCCAGAGATTTTCTGGGGATTTGCTTTCTTCAGCCGTGATTTTTCAGTGATTGCTATCAATTAGGCCCTTAAAAGGCCCTGTGTGTTGTAGCCATTCCTGAACATCACACTTAGTGTATAAATTTCCCCAGGATTTCTGTTGCTGTGACATTTCATTTCACCTCCTCTTGTGCTAGCTAAAATTGAGTTTATCTATTGCTTTTAGATTGTAGATCTTGACCGAGGGCTAGTGTTAAATGGTGAAGGAAAATACCTCCAAGATTCCCAAGGCAACCCTCTCCGAGTGAAATTAGGAGGAGATGGACGTACAATTGTTGGTAAGTTACAACTTCCTTCTTACAGAAAAAACATTTACAGTTTTTGTACCCATAGTACAAATCTTTAAACTGTTGACTGCTTCAGGTCTCATGCAAGCCCTTTGGAGTTGCTTGTACTCAGATCTCCATCACACAGTCAACACAATGCAGGACATGGGAAGGCTTTGGGGCGTTTTGTGGGGTTTCAGAGTATGAGGCAGAAAGAATCTCTCGAGTCCATCTTACTTGTATCAGCATTATAAAGAAATGCAGAACTTAGCCAGAATAAGGATTGATGATTGTTTATATCTTTGTATATATAATAATAATTGTTTCCCACTACTAGCACTGTACCAGCCATATGTATGTGTGTATTTCATTTTTACCACAGATAGTAAGAAACCCTGTGTGTGATCTCTGAAAACACTGCTGTTTGCATGTCAGTCCATCTGTATAGATCTCTTGAATACAAATTCAGTGACTGTTCTTAAACTGGTTATCATGAATATTTGCAGTATCCAGAATCTGGCACACAAGTTTATCTGCAGTGACAGCATCTCACCAGCTCATCCCAGTTTTTCCTTGCATGTTTGACATTAGGGAGCAGAATATGGATTCATTATACCTTTCATCAACAGTTAGGAGAGTGACTTAGATTAAATTCACTGTCTGCACATTGTGATTTGAAGTGAAACCTCCCTATAGTGTTTATCAAACAGTGGAAAAAAAGTGAACACCACTGTGGTTTATCTGAGGTTCTTCTGAACCATTTTCCAGCTCCCTTAGCCACGGCTGTTTCCTAGATAACACCCTAGATAACACTCTGTCAGTTTACTTGCAGGAAGCTGTATTCGCACTGTCAGTACTCTTGTGGTATCTACTGTGATAAAACACCCTGCTATAAGACTGAAATGGATTAATGGTGAGATTTTTCAGTTTTTTTCTTTTCTCCTAGATGAAAATGGGGCCCCAATGGTGAGTCCTGATGGATTACCTTTGTTTGGACATGGCAGATTCAGTAAACCTGTAGCGAGTGCACAAGATAAACCAATAATAAGCCTTGGAGGAAAGCCTCTGATTGGTCTTGAAATGGTTAAGAAAACAACCACTCCCTCAACTACTACTACAACAATACCCACAACAACTACCACAACCACTACAACAACTGTTGCTACAACAACCACCACCACTCCCGAACCAACCACCACTGACCCACCCACTGAGAAACCAATCCCAACCTGTCCTCCAGGCACCTATGGACAGTATGATGATGAAGGCAACTTGCTGTTGGGGTTCAATGGCCTGCCAGAATGCAATGCAGAAGGTAATTTCCTTTCGTGCTGTTTTAATTTCCTTGTCTGTGCTATTTGTACAGCAGAGTTACACAGATGTAAAATGGGAAAGAATATGCCTCTGAAGACTTTGGTCCATTTACTAAGGTAGGAGCTGAGATTAGAGGATATGAAGAAGTGTTTGGGTGTTAAATGTTTTTTCATTGGAAAATTCCAACTTTCCCCAAAACTGAATTTTTCTGTGGAAATACATTGTTTTCAACAGATTTCTTACCTTGTGTTAGATTCACTCCTAGTGCATGTGTTCACTCACAGGAGCACAAATGTAGACAGTAGTTTTGTGGTCAAAGCAGTCACATATGCGGTTTTCTCAGTCCATTTCAGGCCAGGGAAGGACCTGGAGGCACCATACATTTTGTCTATTTTGTGTTCATTTATCACAATGAATTCTGAAAAGTCTCTCTTTTGAGCTGTGGTGGAACCAGCATTTGCAAAATGAGATTCTTGTTCTCTTACCAGCCCTTGGAGATAAAGATTGTCTAGCAGGAATGCAGCACAGCACAGATGAAGCTGGTGAAAGTCAACCTTGGCTCTGCACGGATAAGGCAGAGAGTTGTACACTAATTTCTTTAGAATATGAAAATACAAACCAGTGTCAGTGCATGTCACTTTTTCCCTGTTGCAGTTATACAAGCTTAGGATGTGGTGCCAAACTGAAATCCAGAGTAAACACATATAAATGCACTAGAGTCTTTGGGTGTTGAACCTGTTCCCCACTATGTTTTATGCTTTCCCCACCTGAAGTTGCGCTGTAAACCAGTTAGATGCTTATTTTGCAAAACCAGATCAGGGAGCCTCATACCCTTACCCTTCCTGTTTGTAGGTAATCCCCAGCTCAGTCTACTAATGGGCAGAAGCAGCAGCACAGCCATAATTTAAACAGCATGTTGACCATCAGGCATCTGCCAACGGCAGTAGCCAGTTGTAATGTGTAGTGAGCTCCCTTTACCTTTCCCCCATACACCTGTATCTCTTAAGCCAAAGTAGATTTACAAGTAGGTCCTGTAACCATGGCCTAGGAAGCTGAATGATCACTTGAAGAATGCAGCAATATGGGAAGATGTGGTTTCAGCAACTCAGTGGGTCTAAGGATGGAATCTTTGGAGAGGATCTCAGAAGCAGAAAACAAAATTCTCTTGCCAGCTGCCCTGGGTAATGAGTCAGAGATGTCAATGCCTTGTGCATGTGGAATTACAATGAGTTATGGTGTTAATATTTATGTAAGCATTAGCCCCATATTTGACAGTATGTATTTACAGAAGTTTACTTGCATGTGCACATACACATGGATGTGTAAGCACACAAATGTATGTATATAAAAATGGCCATCATTGTTATATATTTCTGCAAAGATTTTTGCTCTTCCATTTGGTGCTTTCATAGTTCTTAATTGTATTTACAAAAGTGTTGCAAATATTGTTATTATGTATGGTCACTCTCGTAATTTCATATTTGCCTAAAGGGAGCCTTGATTTTTGGTAGAGTCCCTCCCACACCCCCAGCTCCTTTTGCTTATCTTAAATATTGATTATATCATGTAATGTTTCCTCTCTTTGATCTGTGCTGTTTGTTACCTGGAGGACCTCTTCTGAGAATACAAATTATAAGAACAGTAAGAATTCATGAAATATGGCTGGGGTTAAGCTGAATGTAGGCTCCAGAAGCTGAACAACAAAAAGCTTTGCAGTATTACTTTTAGCAGAATTATGGGCTGTGGTCTGGGGAACTTTCATGTGATTTTATGAACATTTAAAAACATTCTGCTTGGGTTTTTTGCCTTCTACCAGATGAGCTTACTGAATCCTTGAACTTTGTAGAGGCATGAATAAAAACTAAGTTTTTACTCAGGCTGTGTGTTCAGTGAGAATGGCCCTTAAGTCACTTATAAACTGCCTGGCATTTTGACAGTATGTCTGCAAATGCCTCACAGTGGAAGACTAAAAGGGCAAGATGGTACTGGATTTCTACTTCTCGCCTGGTATATAGTTGGAGCAGTATTAGTCTTTACCGGGCAATTTTGAAAACTTCTCTGAAGAGTCTAATCTTTTTAGTTGTTTTTTAATCCTAGTGACCTGCCTCAAGATTTGATAAACATAGCAAAACAACCTGTCTGTTCCACAGAGGAACTTGCTTGAAAAGAAATCATTGTTGTCATATTTATTTATTGATGGCTGGTTTTGTTTAACAAGTGAAGTGTATATTTCAGGAGCGATAAACAACTACTACTTGAATTATCAAAACAATTATTGCAGTTTTTACTTGACCATTTCCAAATTATGTTTTTATCTTGTCTTTCCCTTTAATCTGAGTCTAGACATTATTCCAGATCATTTAGTGCAATACTCTTTCTGCCAAAGCTTGATATTTGTTGCTAAGTGCTTTACTCACAAACAGCCGGGGGCTGCAAGTGCCAAAACCCACTGCCAAATATTCTATTCAAGCTTTGGCAAATGCTCTTACTCTCTTACTCTTCTGCTCAACCCAGCAGAGTTTATTGTCAATGTTTCACTAGATTCAGCAGTCTCTAACTTTCAAGGAGGATTTTGGCCACACAAGCACGATTTACCAGTAAAATCAATCAGCTAAACTTTATTCATAAATTCACAAAGAAAAAGACTGATGGAAACTTTACCACATGCTATGTGTGATAAAATCAAGCACAGTCTGCTGATTTGACATCCTTATAGATGTCAAAAGGCTATGGCAAGTGGCCATAGGAAAACTAAGCCTCGTTTGTTACAGGCAGGGTTCACTCAAGAGCTCCAGTGAAGGGTGATGGAGCAAGCTGCAGAACTGCAGTTGGTGTATGTACAGAAAATAATAAAATGAGAGGTCTTTTGGGAAGTACTCCTATCGTCACCATTGCACAGCTGATGCTAAACAAGCACAGACAGTGAAGTTGAGTACAAAAGTAGAAAATCAAATTTGGCTTTGCTGGATTGTAGGTAGGTGAAAGACTGACTAGCTAATACACGTGAATGAGCTGAAATCTGCCCATGAAGGATTTCAAATTTCTGCATATCTGATCCTCTTGTTTACTTGGATTTAGTCAGACAAAACTGAGCACATACATTATAGCCGTTGGTTGATGCTGGTCAATTGTGATGAGATCTGCAGAACTACTTTGTGACTGACTACCCTCAGAGAAGTCAAGTGACTTCCAAGGAGATGATCTCCTGAAGAGTGACTGCAGAAGTCTACCATAAGAAAATGTCAGTTTCTGATATATGAAAGTCTGACAAGGATTAACCCATTTCCTATGTTTTCAAAGCTTATTTTGGCATTGAAACCACACTACAGATAAAGAAAATTATTGTAGGAGAAAAAAAGCAGTCTTATACAATTATTGTTTATTCTAAACAAAAAAAAAATCTGCAAAATGAAAATGTGTAATTCAGATTATATTTGTGAAATATTTAACATTGGTAGTTGAAATTTTGCACTGTGTGTATTACTGGCTTGGTGAAAATAACACTATTACTTTCATATGGAGTGTTACATTACCAATTTATGTGAAGTGTTTTGAGGTCAAAGCTGTCTCTCACTTGTCTTTGTTCACACACTGGCCACTCCCAGCATTTCGTTGAAGACTTCTGAGGATGCCTTCAGTGGGTTCCACCACAGTGCTTTTGCTTTGTTTGCGTGGCTTTTTATGACTATTCTGAGCTTTGTGTACTCTTTGACTTCCCTGAATAATATGTAGAGAAATGTGTCTCTCAGAGTGTACAGGAAAGCTTCCAGGATTCAACAGATGAGGTGCTTGATGGTTGATGTATCTGGTGCTGGATTCATGACCTGAAGAGATACTGAGATAATATGAAGGAATAGGCATCTGAGAAGTCTTTTTGTGCATTTGCATTATTTTTGGGGTGGATTAGGAGTGTGTTATTGATGTACACCTCATAATCATCCATTCTTGCTATGCTTTCATTTGCATCATGGAGCAATCTTTGTGTGCACAAACTGAATTCCTGTTGGATGAAACTAAAGCAGAAACAGTGCTTCAGGATTATATGTATGTGGCCCAACCTGTAATGGGCCTTCATTCCGCAGGATCAGACTAGAGCTAGTGCGAAGTAAAACCCCAGAAAATCTAGCACCAAGTACTTCATTCTACACATCCATTTCTTTTGGGCTTCATTACTTGCAAGCATTGACACAGTCTGTAAATGTCACAGCCCTGTGGGTTGTTTGTTTTTTATACCTCCATAAAAATATTTGGACAGAAGTATTTTAATTACTTGATTGTTTTCTTATATAGTGTTTTCACATTTGCTGCTCTTGAGACTATAAAATATTTCAAATCCTGACATGAGTGTTACGTATTTGTTGGCAGCCTACCTTTGGTCCAGAGCCACTGCGGCCTGGGGCAGAGTTCCTGGCAGGTGCATTGCTCTTGATTTTGAGTAGCAGCCTTGAACCCATTTCCCCCCAGCAAAACTCCTGGCTACTGCATTTAGCTGCTCATCTGTTATTTTAAATATGCAGAGCAGTCTGTAACTGTGTTATTTGGAAACTAGGCACTTATCTTATTTCTTTACAAATTAACTGGCTAAATATTTTTATATTAAACTTTATTCCAGAAATATTTTATTGAATTCTTAAAGCGTTTTTTTCTTTCTCCAATAGATACGTTCTCGGGACTGGATTCAGATATGACAGCAACTCCAGAGGCATATGTGATATATGATGATGGTACTGTTTAACTGTAAAAGTCTACTGCAAGTGGCATGTTTGGGGCTGGAGGTTTTTCTGTCTTCTTTCTCTGGAATTGGGTTCAAGGGGGCAAATTGGTGAATGGGAGCTTAAGCAAGGGGTGGTGAGCTGGAAGAGTCCTGCATCACATGTGAAGAGAAAGGTTGCAAACACACCTGTTTCTGGACATGAAAGTCCCTTTCTATCAGTCCTGCAATCTAACAGGAACCTGTTGAGGAAATAAATTATATTCAGAGCTGGGTCATACAGACACTGCTTCAATCCTAAATTCACTTCCTCTGGTACAACTTATAACTCCAGCCCAGTCAAAGTCAATGAACTCTTCTGAAATTGAAAATCCAAATAGTATCTGAGCCCTGGAAACTTGAAATACCTTAGAGAGTTTTTAGCACTCTACAGCACTATGAATATTTTTTTGTCTTTATTTTTTCATGTGTAGTCTGTATTTAGACAATTAAATATACTCATACTGAATAAGGCCACCTACATATAAAATAATTAATCTGCTAAATTCATGTAGAATTTCAATCAAAGACATTTGAAGTTAGATGAAAGAAGAAGAAGGAAATATTTTTGCAGAGTTATATTCGTGCCATCTTGATATTATAATCCAGGACACACAAAACTCAGCTGAAGATGAAGCCTCAAGTCCCAGCATTTAATTATAAGTTTGCACAGGGAATGCAAATTCTCAGTTACTGGAAATAGCATTCACTTTGTGTCATCAGTGCTATCTAATGTTCTATCCCTTTTAGTCCTCAGACTCGTGCTTCTACCCGCATGTAAGTACAGACCTCACTTAAACAAAAAGCTCTTTTAATAGAATTTATGGCTCTAGAATAATGAAAGTTTTTTTCTTTGTGGTTGTAGTGCTGGGTCTTAAGTCAAACCAACAACAGAAAAGCACTTAAAAAGGGAGTGCAGCAGCTGAGCGGAAGATATCATAGATGTTTGAGCTTTTAATTCTGCTCACTTCATACTGAGACCGACATTTAGAATTTGAGGAAGAGAGAAAGAATTAAAAACTGCACAAGACCTACATCGCATGTTCCTTACATCCCCATGAATGCAAAATATCCTCAGTGCACAGGTCTTTTGCCAGGCTTCCTCTTAGGTACAGGTCACCTGCAGAAAACATATGCTTTAGCAGTTTAGCACAAAATACTCAAAGCTATGGGCCAAGTCCCCCAGCTTGCATGAGGTCATGGCAAGGATGCCAAATGCTACTTTCCCTTCATTTTGTGTGTCAATCAGGTAGCACAGTAGCTTTTCAAAGAGCACTGAATTTAATGGGACTGAATATCAGGATTCATGTGGGCTGGTTAGCCTTCCTTAATGGCCCTAAGTGGGACCACAGATGACAAGTACCAGACTCCACATCTCAAGTTGCAGGAGGGTTTAAGAGCAGTATGAACCACCTGTAGTGGTTTAAAATAACAACACAGAGTTAAGAGTTTTCTTAAAGAGCCATTTTTTCACTCCCTTATCTCCTTCATTTGGCATCTGAGGGTTTTGGCCAGGGATTCAGTTACTATGCCATCTTCTCTTGGGGGTTGTGAAGGGAGGTAGCAGATGCTCATTCAGGATGTTGCCGTATGAATACATTTGTTTGCTACCATTCTATTTAAATTTGTGAGTGAGGTCTAAATCAGCAACAACACTATTATTCAAAGGCAAAGACTTTGTGCTCCGTCCATTGGTTTGACAGAAGCCATTGAAAGGCTGAGGTGCGACCAACCTCCACTTGGAGGCCCGTAAGGAGTGTGCAGCAGCTAGAGCAGTGTATGTTGCACTCCATTGAGACTGTGGCTGGTGACAGAACTGTTTCCTTTCTCATACTTAAGCCAAAATAAGATGAAGTATGCTAACATTTTCATCTTATGTTTCCTCTGAAGACTACGAATTTTTTGAGAGCACCTCGCCACCAACCACTACCACTGTAACCACCACCACTGCTTCTACAACAACAGAATTGGAAGTTATCTATCCGGAGACTAGTGTTGTTGGCACTGGCCCTGTGTCAGAATACGATATCGCTGGAAAGAAGCGGTTCACTGGTAAGGATGCCCTTTGGTTTTTGTAGCTTACTACTTGTACTGCAAAGAATTCTTGTTCTAGCAAGGTCAGCCCTTAAGCTGAGACCATTGTGCAAAAACATCCATCGGACTTGTGTGTGGACCTTTTAAGGACTGCCACTTCAGAAGCCCAAAGAGCAGTACCTTGTTCCTTGCTTCTATGCTTGGATGTCTACGTGTGGGGACCACTTTTGTTCAAACCTCTTTGTACTCTTTCAATGTGAATGCTCTGCTTTGTGGTTTGCATCGTATTCAATCTAGATGAAGTCAGTAAGAGAGCAAGAGTGTCTATTCCACTGCTTTGTTCAGCTTAACTGCATCAAATTTCACACCAGTAGTTCAAACAGTGCAAGTCTCCATGTAGGTGCGAGTCTTCCTCTGGGGGACTTAATTCTTTTCCACTGACCCATGCAACCCCAGTGATTTCATCCACCTTGCACAAGCATGTATGTCAAAGGTGTGCTTCAAAGTCAAGTAATGAAGGGCATTTTGGATGTGAATTTTCAAAAAAATAGATTCAATAGAGATAAATTTGATTTTGCTATTTGTATGTTTGCTCTGTAGAAGGAATTTGGTGAAGGAACCCCCAGTACATTACATGAGCCATGAGGCTGTCTCCTGTGTACACGAGCTATTCAAGTGTGTAGGTTGTTGTTGCAGCACTGACTTCAGAGCTGCTCTCCTTCTTTGTCAGAGAAGCAGCTGGGGGCCAGAACAGAGGGATTTGGAGATTGTAAGGCACTGCATTCCAGCCTACACCCCAGACTGGTGACACCCCCTCCAGCCCTTTACATACCGCTGGAACTTGAACTGAGGTCAGATCAGCTGCTGACTCACCTGGCATTTCAGATGGGAGTTCAGGGGATGGAGAATCATCTTTAATCCATGCATTGCCTTCCCTTCCAATATCCACAAGCTTCACGCAGCTTAGAGTGGAACTCTGCTGCTGCAGTAAAAATTTGTTTTTATATATGCCAAGACTTTTTCCAGTGCATCTTCAGTTTCCCCATCCAAACAATTTCATGATGTTTCTATTCCTCTCTCTCACTGACAGTGCTTCTTGATTCGTTTGGCTAAATTTAACTTCATTGCAAGATCTGGAAAAAATTCCTTTAGGGCATGAAATCCAATAAGATAAACCAAAAAACGCTGGTTTATGAACATTTCAAGGCACTAGGGAAATAATATTACCATTTCAATGAATTGTATTATTGCAACTGAATAAACATTTCCAAAGAAGTTTTATAGTCCTTACTTTGAATGTTACGGTGACTTTCAAGGCAATAAAAAGATGATTTAATCTTTTCCTGAACTGAAGTGCAATTCCAGTCAGAATAAAGCTTTTAAAAATAGAAGTTACAGGTTGGGAGCACGTGCCTGTAAGATAGAGACTCATGACTCCTGGTCCCTTAGTACCCAGGGGACCACAACAACAATACATTTAAACTGGTTGGACTTCACCTTGGAATTAGTCTTCATACTGCCTTTGTTGTTTCACACCAGCTTCATATTGTTTGTGTAAGAACCAACTCACCTGTAAAGGCTTAGATGATCAAAGGCCCTGTCAGGGATCTGTTCCCATGTGTGGAAAAGCAGAGTTTGGGTGACATTTTCATCCTACCTTCCAGAGCAGCTGGAGGTAGCGTGTAGAGAGTCCTGCAGTCAGACTGCTCTCTTCTGCTTCTTCTAGCAAAGACAATCCTTCTGTCTTCGTGTAATTTTGTACAATTGTGATTGTGGAGTAGACCTGAATATTGGCATCCCATTCCCCCTGCTCATCAATCAAATTGACTTTGAGCCATGCTTTGTTGGCAGCAGTCTCTGGGCTGGAAGGGGAGGAATTTTAAAATGCATCACAAAACTTGACTCTCTTCAAGAAATTGGCAGCCTGTGTGCTACTCTGTGGTACCTAACAAACTGCTAACTAAATGCCACCCTTCCTTGTCTTTTCTAGCTCCTTATGTGACCTATCTCAGTAAAGATCCAGCAGCCCCATGCTCCTTGACAGAGGCCCTGGAGCACTTCCAAGTGGACAGCCTTGATGAAATCATCCCTAATGACTTCAGAGAGAAAGATCAGCATCCCCTGAAAGCCCCTCACAACATCACTGTCGTGGCAGTTGAAGGCTGTCATTCCTTTGTCATTGTGGACTGGGCTAAACCTGCTCGAGGAGACATGGTAACAGGTACTCTCCCAAGGTTGCTCTCCTAATGGTATAATGGAGAATTATAGAACTGACCATGTTGGAAAAGACCTCCGAGATCATCAGGTCCAACCCTTGATCCAACACCACCGTGGTTACTAGACCCCAGCACTAAGTGCCACATCCAGTCTCATCTTAAAAACCTCCAGGGACGGTGAATCCACTACCTCCCTGGGCAGCCCATTCCAATGTCTGATTACTCTCTCTGTAAAAAATGTCTTCCTGATATCTAACCTAAACCTCCCATGGCAGAGCTTAAGACCATGCCCTCTTGTCCTACTGTTGGGGAAAGGTTTTCTCAAATGACAGTTTTTAAACTGAGCTGATGTCTCATGACTCTGATGTTTCACTGCTCTGCAATTTTCTGAGGGAGGTGAGCTACTTCATGAAGAGAAGGGTCTCTCCATCAACCCTCAGTGCCAGACTGACCAGCCCATGTTGGTCCAGATATCTCGGTTTTGGCACTGATTTTGTGACAGTGGTTCCGAAGGCATCGCATCCTACCTACATGGTAGCTCTGATAGTGCTTTGCTCAACTGAGCACTTCGTCCCCCAGGTACTGGCCTCAGCTCCACTGCAGGCACCTCCACAGCCTGCCTTTGGAGCATCTTTCACACTCAGCTTCAGTCCGTTTCAAGCAGACAACCCAGTCTGGGTCGTGCCTGGGTCCTGAGTGCGGCTGCAGGAATGGTCTGCCTGTAGAGGGGCTTCTGGCATGCTGATCTTCTAGTCTGCTTTTTTTTTTTTTTTTAGGAAAATAATGTGTAAAAGTCAATTATCTTGGAATCTGTGGCCCAGGCTATGCTTAGCTTGTTTTGCTGGAATTTTGCTGAAATATCAGTCTGACAAAGTTCAGAGATGGAGAATATATGAAACAAATGTATTAAATTAAATCTCCTTTAATGTCTGTAGACCTTCTGAGAGCCAGAGAAAATCCCAATGGACTTCAAGAATGAATCTCAAAAGTTGCTTTAAAAACACTAGAGTAAATAACCAAAATATTTTAGAAATTAATCCTGTTTGTCAGTGGACCCAAAAGATTTGAAGTGAGCATTTCAAAAGGCCACTGCTTTGCTGCCAACATCCAGTTTTGGAGGATCCTCACCCAGCTCTGCAGCTGACACCATAGCAGAGGGATGAGAACTGGCAGAACTGAAGCAGCGATAATGACTGGGAAGGGAGAAGATGGCACTTGAACAGGCTGTGTGGTATCTTTCCCACAATATTTCATTATTCAAGACTGTTGAGACAGTAGCTTAATGAGCACAGTTTGTATAACTTCAGGTTTTTTCCCAAAAAATCCTCTGGTATTTCTAACTATATTAGTCTCTGCACAGTCCATGTATCACTTAAAGCAGTGAATGGATTGCCTCTGTCATCTTTTTGCCTTCACTGTGTTTTAAATCAGAATTCACACCTAGGTGCCATACTCTGATGTAACATCATTAGGTAATGACAGGAAATTCTTACAGCCTGGAGTTTTCCAGAAGAGTTAGACATTGAATCGCTTCCATATTCAAAGATGTTTCTACTCCTTTTAACCCATAGAATTCACCATAACACCTAGAGATATCATTTACTTAAAATTTATTTAGAATCCTCACAACTATTTGTCTTTCCTGTTTACAGGCTATCTGGTATACAGTGCATCCTATGATGACTTTTTAAAAAATAAGTGGTCAACCAGGACTGCAGGGTCTACTCATTTGCCGATTGAGAACCTGAAGCCCAACACACGGTAAGGATTTGACCCACTCCTTTTCAACTCTATTAAGGAAGTAAAACAAATTTTGAGAATTGTCAGTTGTTTTTCTTGGTCTTAGTGTAAATATTTACATGTGATTTAGATTTTATTCAACCTGTTTGACAGCAAATTGCTCTGTAAACTGCACAACTACTTACGTGATATCTTTACCATATTAACCCTGGAGCAGATGACTGTGTACATGGATATGCATTTGTGTGTATAAAACCACCTATCAGTAACAGGAAAAATCTTATTTTAAAACGCATTTTATAGTCTTTTGCATAACTGAATCAAATGTTGGGGGAGGAAGAGTATACTAAAATATATTCTTGATGTGATGTGGCCATTCCCACATACTGGTCTGGTCAAGATTTGATACCTGAGGGCTGGTGAGGAAGTGCTGCCTACTGGTCTGTTTTCACTTTTTGTTCACATGGGTTGTGCTGGAAGAGAAGGCTTGGTGGTGTATAGTGAGGCTGTGGTGATTCATCGGAAATCAGTTTGGCAGGAGATTTAGGTCTGTATCTTGCAAAAAATCTCAATGAAATGGCAGAACAAGAACGCATGCTTTGCCTGATATTGGAATAATTCGTGGGAATTCGGTGGGAAGTAAATGGCCACAAAGGGATTGCATTAAAATTACTTCTTTTGAGAGATCCTTGGAGTCTTTCAGACTTTTCTTTCAAATTCTCAGTCTGAAATTCAGGAAAAACTATGCCCTCTTATCCTTACCTGTTTTGTCTATCATGCTTCATGAGGCCTGTTCTTACATATCCAAGAGATAAAAAAAGACCACTTATTCTGAAGATTAATAATCTAGAGCTTAATGAAAGCCTTTTAGGGTCGTTCATGGTGTGTTAAGGCAAAATTATTTCACAGTAGAGAGCTTCAGTTATATGCTCTACATCTGCTAGTGCTCTCATTACAAAACATTGTAGCTCCAGATGTATGGAAGGTGGTATCAGACACAGTTTATCTATGGTTTTCATCTGTTATAACAAGATGGAAGAGGTTTGAGATCTCCTAAACACTGTTCCTAGATAGTGGTGGAAGCAGTTGCAGACCCTCCTGCCTTTTTACATCCATGTCCTTGTGACTTGAAGACACCCTTTCCCTAAACGACTCTCCTCTTGCTGCTAGTTCCTCCCTCCACATCCCAGACTCCTCTATATCCCCAGCCCTTTTCCCCTTCATCAGTATACACTTCTCCACTCTCACCTTGTCCCCCATGCAGGCCAGGGAGGCATTGCTTTGACACCCCAGCTTCTCCTGGGGGACCCTCCGTCTCTTGCTTCTGTGCCATTTCCCCCTTTCCAGCTGCAGTTCCTCACCTCTTCAGACTCTCAGTCAAGTCTCCCTCTCCTGATGCCCAAGGACAGTGTTGAAGGCCAGAGAAAACTCTCTGCTTCTCATATCCAACACTTAAAGGGCTCCAGGTCACCAGAAGGAGTAGTTGCAGCAAAAGCTTACAGGAGTTCTGCAGCTTCTGTCCTGGCAACGCTCAGTGCAGGGGAATTGGTGGGAGTTGAGCTGCCAACCTGTGACTCATTTGATGAGATGTACATTAACTCCAGGCTTCAGAAGTTCACAATTTTTCTGTATTTGAATGGAGTTTTATAGGAACAGCAAGGTTATAGGTTCATGCATCTCCATGAACGTAGTGACTGTCCTGTTGAATATTAAGGTTCTGTTTCAGTGTAGGGAGGTTCAAGCAAGTGCTATTTATTTAGGCATATTGTTTCCCCAGCACCTTCCTGAAAATGGTATAATCCATTGGTCCCTGTTATATGCTCTTGAAAGGCAATAAAGGCTTCATGTGGGGTCTGTGGTGGAGAAGGAGGGATCTTTATAACAGACAAATTTTGTGTATCAGCCAATCTCATTTACATTCTCCAAATACACAGACTGAATTGATTGAATATTTTCTGTCTTAAAAATAACTCCCTAACCTCTGCAAAAAGACCCCATGACTAATTAAGAAAATAAGGCGTGAAAGATGAGGTTAGTCTAAAAATTTTGTGTTTGCATTGTTAGTGTATTTTGTGAGAAATCTCAGATTCAGACAGATTTACTGTAAGATGCTATTGGCTGCTGGGTGTCCCATGAGGGCCTATGGGTGGTGCAATTTTGCAGCATGTGCAGCGTATGAGAAACAAGTTGGCATCTTGGCTGAAGTCAGCCCCAGAGAAGATTTGAAGCTGTCACCATATCCTGGAAAACATCTGCCTGGTGTTTAGGTTTTACAAACAAAACGGAAATCTCTGTTTAATCCGTGTCATAAGTTTTCTTCTGAGGACTGGTCTGACCCCATTTGAGAAGTGGAAGTTTTTCCATTAGTGAAACTCTGGTCAGCTTCAGTGGGCACAGGAGCTGCTTCCTTGTGATGTGTGATTGTAAACACTAAAATTACTTTAAACCTTAATAAATCTTTAAAACAGCAGTTTTGACAATGTCTCTTCCCTAACCTTAATTCTCAACTGTCACAGAAGATGGTGCAAAGGGCTGGACAGCATCTGCTCAACCACTAAATCCACAGTCACAAACATTATAATCCTTGCCATGAACATTTCAGTCTCCTTCTTGAGCATGTTTAGACTTTTTCCTGCCTTTTCTCAGGAAACCTGTGTCACTGCCTGATGGGAGTGTCATGATTTAAAACACTGTTGTTTACCACCATATCTCCATGTCTCATGAAATCTTTTTCCCTGTTCACTTGGGTTATGTTTCATCTGGGAACACTTTGATCCCATAGTGCCTGCTACCAATTCTGGTGTTGTACATAGGAAGTTCTCAAGCATTTACTCAGGGCTCACAACTGCAAACAGAGCCTGGATCTTCTGTCCAGACACACCAGAAATTTCTGTTTCCTTTCTGTATCTCTGTTAAAGCAAAGCCACAAGCTTCATCAGCCAACAAGCTTCATCAGCCACAGCTGGCTGCTGTGTGCCACCAGGGCAGCACAGAAGAGCTAAGATGTCAATGAAACCTTTGTCCTGTGCAAGTAGTAGACCTGTGTGGCACATACATGCCTCACACCTGCTGTGTTGGAAAGTCCTGTTCCACCTTGACTCTACTGTCTTATTATAATATTTGTTGTAACTATTCATGAGAGATGTAATGCTGGGCCGTTTTTTATGTAGGGAGACACTTTGCACTATCCTGTGAACCTGCAGGCAGCTACTTTAAGTGTCTTTCATCTGAAAGGGATGGTGCAGTTGTAGGAGGATTTTAGCCTCTGCCATGGGGAGAAAGCTGTCCTTCCTGATTCCCTCCCAACCTCTTTTTTCCCCTCATCCACTGCTCCTGCTGGACAGTGGGTCTATGGGGTGCTGTCACATTGGCTTGTCCCCTACCCTTCCTGGGTAGCAGCACATGTCTGTCCCTCCCAGTCACTGGGTTGGGCATGCCAGTTTCCCTCATGCAGGTAGAAGCCACGTGCTCTGCCTGCATACCCTCTGTGCATCCACCCTGGCTATCACCTAGCACTGCCGGAGGTCCAGCAGCAGCCATTCCACCATCCTTGTGGCTGGCACATGGTCATGGTGCTATGGCTCCTGCCCTACCACCTGCAGCATGTGTGGACAGTGCCACTGTGCATACCATGGCTGACTGGCATCCCTGACTGGCATCTCAGCCTGCCGCTGAGTGCAGGGCTGGGGATCCATGCAGGGATGCCTTTGGAGAGTCTGGAAAAAGGAATTTACAGCTAACTAATTTTTTTTTTTTAAAGCTGCTTCTCTAATTATCATGCTAAGTGATTATCTCACTTTGTTCTGCGAGTGCCAACTGTTTAATTCCCAGAGAAGGGAGACATCTTGAATTAAGTAGTAAAATGATTTTGCTCCAAGTGACAGGTTTGGTGAACAACTAATCATATAGTCTAAATGAATAAAAATATTACAAATTCATTGCCCTGTTACAGTTTACTGTGTCCTTTCTTGACATATCAGTAGAACTGGTAAATAAAATCTCAAAGGAACTTTACTCTTAGGAGGAAAAGCTTTTTTCTGGTTCTGTTTTGAAAATGAACAACAAATGCCACTCCATCTGTGGCAGTTGTGATTCTTCTGTGCCTATTGGTAGCAATTAATTGCAGTTCTGCCTAAGCAAAGTGTAAACAAAGCTTAATCAAATGATATATTATAAATTTTGTTCATGTATTTTTGTGATGAAAACCAGTGGAGTTATACGGATTTGAGATTTCCTGGCAAAGTCATCAGCTGAAGGATTCTGACTAATGCAAATGTCAGATTCCTGGACCTAGAAAGGCTTTGGCAATTTCTTTATTATTTGTCATGTCTGAGAAAGAATTATATCCTGACTGCATTATTTTATTGATGTTCTTAATACAGCAATCATAGCAATGTCTATGTCTAAATCACAGGTCAGTAAGTCATGAGACCTGGCTCTCTTTCTGGCACGACTAGAGGCTTCTTGTGTATATAAAGGCTTAGAAACCAATTTTCCAATTTGTGAAGAAAAATGTGCTCATAACTTCATCATCGATTTTTTTTTTAGACGGTCAGGCAGGAGCTTGAACAATCCTGTGTCCCAGATGGGCTTCTCTGTATGTAACAGGACAGCTGAATGCACAGTTGTCCTGACTCCATAGGTAATCAGTTCCTGCATTAAACATTGGATACAAAACTGCATGTTTTTCTCTACTTAAATAGGAGCACAAGGTTCTTGGGCTGCTCTCTCTCCAGTTTCAGAGGTGGATCATCACACTCATACATCCGATGGGAATGGTTTGAAGCTGCCATTAATACACATAAATTAAGTGCATTGAAAGGGTTGCTCAGAAGGTGCCACCGTGTTGCAAAGATGGTATCTAATTATACTACTTTGGAAGCAGTGGGACATCAGACATACATATAGATGTTTCCACTATGTTTTGAAGCATCATGGAAGAGGTGTAAGCTGGAAAACATTTTTCTTCTGCTCTTCTGAAGTATTTAGAGCAGGTACTGAGTTAAGTCAGTTAAGCTTGGTGCTGTGTTGTGGCTGTTTCGGGAGCCAGCATGAGGAATCACTGCGCTGTGTCCTATTCCTGTGGTCATGCTTGTGCTGCTCACTCCTGTCCCAGTCCGGGTGGAAAAAGTGCTAGTGAGTGAAGGAGGTATGGATGGGCACAGGTGCCCCATGAGAACATTGGCAATTTTGGATTAAAGCAGAGCTCAGGCTGCCATGCTCTGCTCAGGTGGCTAGAAGTGGAGGAGCACATGGGAGGTTTTTTGCCTGTCCTCTTTCCCCAGCCATGCTAAACACTCTTTTGTACAAAAAGCAAGGTCAGTAGTTAAAACCAGGGGGAAATTTTTCTGCCAGCAAGAGGATTGTGCTAGGCATGAGCAAAAAGCACAGCCTTACTAAATTTTGCTATTTAACTGCTAAATTCTGCTATTTATTCTGCTGTTTTACCTCATCATGTGTCTCTTTTAAAGAAAGCTGTGAGTTGTTTGTGAACATCATATAGTCATTCATTAAAGGCAGAACTGTCTGAACAAAGCAGAAATGGAGTAGTTCTGGTATCAGCTGCAGGACACAGTAGAGACAGGGGACACGTCCCCCATGCAGACATGGAAACGTGTCCCACAGAGAGTCTGACCATGCATGTGCTCCAGGTCTGACACAGGTGCAAGGTAAATCTGGTGTCATGGATGAAGTCAAGAATATTTCAATTCCTGCAGCTTCCGCATTGATTTCATCTAGACAACCTACCTGTAATTTTTAAGGAGTAAACAAGAAGATGTCCTGGCCCATATCCTGGAGATAACCAGGTTTTGCTTCATGGCAAAACCCAGTGTTCACGTGACTACCACCCTTCTGATGAAGACAGAAGGGTGTTGCACATCTTTTTAGCCTTTTCATAAAGATCAATTTGATTTTGAGGCAAAGCAGTTCACCTTACTTGATAAAAAACATTTCTTTTAATGTATCAGGAATAGTGTGGCCAGCAGGACCAGGGCAGTGATTCTGGCCCTGTACTCAGCCCTAGTTAGGCCACACCTTGAGTACTGCATCCAGTTCTGGGCCCCTCAGTTTAGGAAGGACATTGAGGTGCTGGAGAGTGTCCAGAGGACAGTGAGGCTGGCGAAGGGAGTGGAACACAGGCCCTATGAAGAGAGGCTGAGGGAGCTGGGGCTGTTTAGCCTGGAGAAGAGGAGGCTCAGGGGAGACCTCCTCACTCTCTACAACTACCTGAAAGGAGGCTGGAGTGAGATGGGGGTCAGTCTCTTTTCCCAGGCAACCAGCAGTAGGACAAGAGGACATGGGCTTAAAGCTGTGCCAGGGGAGGTTCAGGTTGGATATTAGGAAGAAATTTTTTACAGAGTGATCAGACACTGGAATGGGCTGCCCAGGGAGAGGTGGTGGAGTCACCGTCCATGGAGGTATTCAAGAAGGGACTGGCTGTGGCACTCAGTGGCACAGTCTAGTTGACAGGGTGGTGTTAGGTCATAGGTTGGACTCGATGATCTCAGAGGTCTTTTTCAACCTGGTTGATTCTGTGATTCTGTGAAAAAAAGGCAGTCACCTTTGCCAAAGGGCTGGTTCAACCATGTCACCTCCAGTTTATTGTTATGAATAATTTCCTATGTGCTTAGCTGGTGCTTAGGCCAGAGAGGGCCCTTTCAGGAGTGACCTCCAGGCTCTGTTCTGTGGCTAAGATAGAACTGATGATACAGGAAAGTGCACATCGTAAAAATTGAGTGGCAGACTAAAACCAGCAAAGTTCTTGCAACAGAATTGTATTAGATCTTCCTAATGCATGGGAGACTGTAAAGTATAAGCATCATGTCTCAGCCCAGTGTGGCCCATGCAAGAGAACCAGCACTGGCAGTTTTTTGTGCAGGATGGGGAGAGCTTCACCACCAAGGGCAGCCTGATATTTTTAATGAAGCAGGCTCCCTTTCCCAAACTGAGGTGCATCAGGCCAGCCACTCAGATGGGATATTTTCATGTAAGGTAATCCAGCCATTGGTGGCAACCATCCATGTAAGTAATCACTTGACCTATTATGTGGGTCATGTATAGATCTTTTGAAGATGTCTGCTTTTGGGTGAGAGTTTAAATTAAGATCCAAATGAGATGTGGATATTACAGAGGCACGGTAATTTTTTATGTTTTATTAATTTCTTTACAAGAATGAACTTGAACAAGGGGGAAAGAAAGGAAAACGTAAACTCAGGAATTTAAAAAATGCTGTGCTGGAAATTTTTACAGTAATCTTTCATTCTAACTGGTTTCTGCTGGACTGGTACAAATATAAAAGAAAAAGAAGAAAACATTAATCTGGGAAAAAAATGACAGGGCAAGCATCAACTAAAAATCATTGTATTTGGAAATGAACTAAAATGTGCTTACACATATTCTTCTCTAAGGATGAGGATAATTTTGCTTCTGTCGAGCAAAGAATGGAGTTCTAGTGGTGAGTCATGTGCTTTGACTTAAGCACGTGATTTAAAAACTTTGGGGGAATCAATAAGGCAACATGTGATGCTGCCTTGTATTACTCAAGTATTGTGATCTTAATGCTGCTGGAGTTTTTACACGAAGGTCAAAAGCTTAGTTTCTGATCGCATATCCAAATCTGATCCAGTTTCAGTTTGCAGTTTACATCACTGCTTTCCTAGGAGTTGGTCTGGTTTAAAACTATTCCTGAGATCAGAATTTGATTTCCTTGCAACTTTTTCTTTTAGTCTTTTGCTACCAGTTGTTTCATAGAAAGTGGATATAGTTGTATGCGGTTTTTGGAAGGGGGATGATACATAAATAAATGATCCAAAAATATGCATGGGAGCAATTGCAAAAAGGAGACATTTGTCTGTAACAGCCAGCTCATACCCTGGCTCAGTATCCAACTCCATTTAACGAAAAGGACACTCAGCGCTGTTCTGCTGTTTTGATTCTTACCCTGTTTTAAATTACTTACAATTTAGCCATTGCACTGGGATCTCTTTTCATCTTATTTCCCCTCTCTTTTTGTTTCAGGTATTATTTTAAAGTTCAGGCAAAGAATCCCTTTGGTTATGGACCTGTTAGCTCTTCTGTCTCATTTATCACAGAATCTGGTATGGTTTGCTTTTTATTTTCATCTCAAAATTGAATTTTTAATAAGAGATGTAGCAAGGCAATGACTGAAAACAGCATGCTAATAATGGTGATTATCCTGATCTTGCTACTTTGAATTTTTTTTTTTTTTACTTTAATTATTTGTTATCAGTTAAAACAGGAAAATAATATGCACTCCTAATACCACTATTAAAATGTAAGTTACAATAAAGTGAACTCTGGGGGAACAGGGGGCTGAATTTCAAATGTACAAGAATACTAACGTTCAACAATGCAGAAGCAATGGGAAGCTTAATATCTTTGATAGATTGACCAGCATTTAGTAAAGTAGTTTCCTAATTGTGGACAGCTAAACAGTTGGAAGCAGTTGTCTCTGGAAGAAATATAGAAGGCAACAGTTCCATCAGACAGACAAAATTCTCTGCTCTTTTTTTTTGACAAGGCATGCTGCTCTTTCACAGGGCTAATAGTACATTCAAGAGCAACACCCTCTTCTAAAAATAGTATGTTAAATGAGCTATTTTTGCCCACTTCTTCTTCTTCTACTACCATCAAGCCAGAGGCCAATGACTTCACTAAATAATTAAGGACAATTTTTTCAGTCTTCACTTCAGTGAAAGGTCTGTTGTTTCTTGCAAATTTTGCCCTTTTAACAACATGGGGTTTCTGTGGTCTCTGCCTTTGCTCATTTGACTTCACTCTGTAGTGCTCACTTCAGAAGCTCCACTAAGAACTGTGCAAGTAAGTCATCACAGAAGGGAGACAAAAATGCAAGATAAGAAAACGGTCCTGGGTAACATGTTCAGATTTTCATTAAAGGAGTAAGAAGCTCAAGTATAAATCCAAGCATAATATTTAATATTGCCTGGGTGGCCAAGAAGGTCAATGGCATGCTGGCTTGTATCAGCAATAGTGTGGCCAGCAGGACCAGGGAGGTGACTGTGCCCCCCTATTCGGCACTGGTGAGGCTGCACCTCAAGTGCTGTGTCCAGTTCTGGGCCCCTCACTGCAAGGAAGACTTTGAGGTGCTGAAGCATGTCCAGAGAAGGGCTGTCAACAGGCTGGAACCTAGAACAGGCTGCCCAGGGAAGTGGTGGAATACCCATCCCTGGAGGTATTTAAAAGACATGGAGATATGGCACTTAGGGACATGGTTTAGTGGAGTACTTGGCACTGCTGAGTTAACGGTTGGACTCAGTGATCCTTAAAGGTCTTTTCAAACCTAAATGATTCTATGATTCTTTGATTTTGTGCCGTATCTTGCAGATTGTTTTCCTGATTAGCTGGCTACCAGTCTATGGGTCTGAATGCCTAGTTTTCCCATCCAAAATCAGTGAGCTTTAACATGTTAAGTACACCAAATTTAAAGTTTTGTTTGCAGCACTGATCTTTTGTTTGTCGTGTAGCCAAAGGTGACTCTCCATAAGGTGGCATAAGTACAAAAACAGTTGCTAAACGCAAAGCCAGGTGGTATAGTTAGAGTGATGGAATAGGTCATAAGAGAAAGTAATTGCTAATTCAGAGTCCTCTTCTAATGCAACCATAAGGTTTGAGCTGCTGGGAATATTCAATAAAGAATGCCATCATAGGATCAAGCAGCTTATTGAAAATGTTCAATCTCACCCCTAGTAACACATTGAAGAGATCAGAAACCCATCGTTCTCTTTTATCAAACTTTTAAAACTTCCTAGAGTTTTTCTTCCCCATTAGTAGACAACCACCATGCTTTTTCTTTGGGTACTTTGTGTACAGTAAGAGACAATAGAAACTGCAGTGTAATGAATATAGAGAAGCTAATGCACTAGATCATGTTATTTTGTTATCCTTACTCTATCTTTCTTTATTTAAAGAGTATTTCAAGCAAGAAACTCCTGAGGGAGTGGACACTGCACATTGCACTGCCCAAGGAGCTCCTCAAAAATTTCTGCCACTATGACAAAAAGGATTAAAATTATAAATTTCACATATTTATTAATAGCACTGAAGAACTGTGCTGAGCATGATGGATGTCTGAGACCGAGGTTTGCATGCAAGAGTTAGGTTATATTTCCTGTTGGAGGACAGGCCCGCTATTCGTTCAAAAGTGTACAGTGAAAAAATGTCTTCCTGCTCTGAGGACCTTCTGAGAAGAGGAAATGTTTCAAAGCTGGCTTTGGACTTTGATACTAATCTCAATAGAGTTTTTACAGTATCAAAATAAATATACAATCCTGTGGCAAATTTCATTAACTGAGGAAACAGCAGAATAACAAACACACGTTAGGTCTGCAAATTGAAAAGACAATATTAAGTCCCACATTCATAATGTAGTTATGTATGCTGTACTGTCATCCTGTTGAGTGACTGTATGTTTCATATTACAAAACCAGATTTGGAAAAAAAATACTAAATTTTTTATTTGTTTTATTCTTCTAGACAATCCTCTTCTCATTGTCAGACCACCTGGTAAGTCTTACTCTGTTGTTTCTTTCATGAAGTGCATAAAATCTGTGCAAAGCAGTTAGAATATAGAAGTTACAAACATTTAAACATGCAGTTTTAGTTACAGTTTTAAGCAGGTAGTAGTAATTCATGGGACTAATTCACAAAACATTTTTTGTCTTAGGACCCCTTATTCTATTTTCTGAAAAGAAAGCTTGTAAAGCTATGTTCGAATAAGCATTTGATTTTAGTCCATCTTTCTGCCTGGTACAAAGGCTTAAATTGCTTAGTATTAAGCATTAAACTCTATTGCTTCTGTATCTCTGTGTCCTTCAGTTGCCTAAGCAAAGCTTGAATAGCAGCATCAGGTTTTTGTCTCTCTAGTTCTTATGCTCATCTATAAAAATCATCATGCCCTTATAAATGCTGAAAAACTCACAGATTTGCTACTGACTCAAATGATATACCACAAAGCTGATGAGCTTTCCAGATTGTTGAGCTGTTTCCAAATTTGCAGTAAGCTAGTTCAGCCCCTAATCAGAAGATCTGATTTCCTGGTGTTGGGACTAACCTTGCTGACGTGAACATTGGTAGGGTAACCCGAGGCAGTACGTGCTCTCAGAAGAGATGCAGAAAAAAACCCCCTCATAGTTATTATACACTATACTCTGTCAGCTTTCCTAAGCAATTAAAATGCTTGGTTCTGGAGCTTTTTTGCTACAGTGTTTATGAAAATAGTGTCCAGCATTTCCCTTCCTTCTCTGTTTTATTTTACTTGGGTTTTTTTCTGTGTCCTCTCAGAAGTCTCTGATGATGCACAGGTATTGCAGAGCATGCTATGTCTCTGGCAGTCAGTGTGAGAGGCCTCTGAGAGTGGTGACCTTTCCAGACACCTTCAGCTTTTTTGCTATCCATTACTTTGTTGGTCTGTTCAAAGAATGGAAGCTTTGGAAGGTGATGGCTTTTGCACTTGTAGTTTCTTCTCCAACTGGACAAAGAGAAAATACTTCATGTGGCCGCAGTAGTAAAGACAGACCAAAAAGAGATGGCAGAGCTCTGGGAACTTGTGGAAATTAAGAGATTCTGAACATCCAATACAGCTCTTACAGGTCATGCTAAGTTTATCCTTTTGGATTTTTGGAGGTGGGCAAAAGTGGTGGACAAAAGCAGATTATTCACAGCAACAAAATTGCATTCAAGAAATAGTTTACTGTTTTATTCTAAAGATAAATCTGTGGCTAAAATCCTGTAATCCCTTCACTGTGTGGCTGAGTAAAATCAGTACAGTTAACATTTCTATTCACACCAGTGGAGTTTTAAGGATTGCTGATCACATGATAGTGTTTGCAGGATTTGGACTATGTGCCTAGTGAGAGGGAGGAAGAATGACTAACAGAAAAAAACTTTCAATCTCATTTGTAAACCACCTCAAAATAGCACAGTAAAACCAGGGCTTTGTGCTGTAGCTAGAGACAAAAATACCAGTTATCACATTGGAAACTTTTTGTATCATTCTGTATACATTACTACAATAGCAATTTCAAAATAAATTATATTGTCTTGTCTAGTGTAAAACAAACATTTAGGTAAGGCAGTAGGAATATTTAGTCTTTTGCAATACAATTAAGCATTCTCCTTTGCAGCAGTGCTCTGAACAGAGTTCCCCAGGAAAGATCTCACTTGTTTGTTGTTGAAAACTCATCTGTTTTGATGTAATCTGAGAAACAAAACAGAAAAGTACATTTGTGATATGATCTTTTTAACCAGATAGCAAGAATCACATCTCAGGCCATTACCACAGAATTCTTAACATCTGTTCTTCAGTACTAGGGTTAAGTTTTGTACTTAGTCTTAAAATGCAAGTCACTGTCAGACCTGAGATCAGGCCATGTTGAGGAAAGAAATTGTAATACTAGGTAAAGAAGAATTCTTATTAAAACAAATGAGACTGTTTACTTAAAGCTGTGGTTCAGTACATGAGATCATGTTTTTTAATCAGTTTAACAGTTGTCTACTGCCTACAAGGAATTTAATCAAGTCCCTCTCTTCTCTTTTTTTAACAGTATTTGTTCTTGAAGTAGTATTTCTGGATATAGAAAAGTTATGCATTAATCTGCTGCAGTGTGTCTTGTAAAACATATTATTAAATGTTAACCTCAGCAAAACTCAGATTGAAATGCTGAAGTCTGTCTCTAATGTGGAATTTATTATTTTCCCCAAGGTGGTGAGCCTATCTGGATCCCATTCACTTTTAAATATGACCCCACCTACTCAGACTGCACTGGCAAGCAGTATGTGAAACGAACTTGGTACCGCAAGTTTGTAGGAGTGGTTCTTTGCAACTCCTTAAGGTATAAAATTTACCTCAGTGATGATCTGAAAGGTAGGCACCAAGATTAATTTCTTGATATATGATTACTTGCCATCTCTGTCTTCTCACTTTCTTCATTTTATATGTGAAAGAATTGCGTGACGGCTCTGTGGGAGTCCTTCTCTTGAGAAGAATTAATGCTAATGCTTATATGGGTGTATTTACTTTCACATGATATATTCAAATGACTAGTATAGTTGAAATTCTCTCCACCCATCACCTATGGTGCAGGGCCCATGGACTTGCAAAATAGGGTCTACTCCTTATGGAGCTGTAATCCATTTATTTTCCATAATTTCTTCTTCAATACTCTGAAGGTAGCATTCTCCCTCTTTCTAGCCGCTGTTTGCTTATTGGTAATACTGTGTTTTTCACTGTAACATTCCTCCTGCTTTCTTCCACTTCTATTTTCCTGGTGGCAAAGAGCATCCCAAACAAAAGTATTGCTGAGTTAAGTAATCTGTCTGTATCACCCTTCAGACACCTTCTACAGCATTGGGGATAGCTGGGGAAGGGGCGAGGACCACTGCCAATTTGTGGATTCACACCTGGATGGAAGAACAGGACCTCAGTCGTACATTGAAGCCCTGCCCACCATCCAAGGTACAGCAATGGGGGAGTGGGATGCTGGCCAGGTGCCTGTCATCCCATCTGTAGGATTAAGGGGTAAGGAACAGAGCACAGAGTGGAGCGCTGTTCACAGCTGCTGGCAGCTCTCTTGAATAGTCCAGCTGATGCAGTAGGTGAAAACAGGTTATAAAAGTCCCAGACAGCTTGAGGGTGGAGAAAGAGAGACAGACAGAAAGAGAGGGGCGTATAAGGCAAATGCTTTACAGGAACAAAATGCAAAGACAGAAAGAAACAATTGTATAGGTCTGTGAAATGTTTCTCTTAATGACAAGACCTGCCTCATTGAATTGAGGTACAAAAACTCTTCCATGTGCCAAGAAGAACCAGCAACATATTTGAAAATATGGCTTTTGTGAATGGTTTCTAACCAGTTCACTCAATGCAATACACGAATGAGTATGTCTAGTGACTTAAGGTCAGTAGTTTTATTCTGGCCTGGTAGATAATTCTCTCTGAGTGAAAATTCTCACCTTGAAGGAGTTCCTCTGAGTAAACTGCTCAGCTCATGTAGCCAGGAAGGCAACAACTTGCTTCACAAAATGAAACCAGTCATGAAAGTCAGCCAATCTTTTCAGTAAGTCTGTTGGTTTAAGTTATTCAGTTAATGTTAATGGTTTCTATGTTAAATTATTTGTTGATATTCTTTTGATGGTGGCGTTACCAGGAAGAAACTGAAAAAGTCACTGATACTAATATATCACTGGGAAGTAGTGTATTTCTCAGTTCAGAAGAAGGATGATTAATCCAGATGTGTATAACTAGGTCTAGGAGACAGAGATAGAGAGCACGCAAAAGTTATATTATTGGCGCAAGCCACGAATATTTCAGATGTTCCAGTGCACGAGCTATGTGAACAAGAATGCTGCACCTCTTCTAATGCTTTAAGCAGTCACATTCTTTCTGCAGATGAAGAAAAAGGGGAAGGGAGAGCTTAACTCAATATTTACTGCATGAAATGATACCTTTTTGTTTTTTGAAAAGCTGACACTTCCTGAAGCCCTGTGAGATAATATGATTTGATGGTATTTTTTTGCCCCAGAGTCCTTTATATATTTAAACTGACTTAGAAACTTCATAAACACAACTGAAATATGCCCACCTTTTGGGGTTAAAGGCAGAAGCTCTTTGGCAGACCATAGCATTACACAATAGTTAAAGAGATTTTGAACAGTAAAACCAGTCAAAGCTGCAACAAATATGAAGAACCAGAGTTAGATCATTCAGGAAAGATCTAGACCAAATACCAGGGCTAGCCAATACCCTTTTGACATAATTGCCTACCAGACCATTTTTAAGTTTTCATTTGAGTTGTGAGATTGACTCTCACTGCATCTGTTACTCTTGTTAAATTACTGTGTCTTTGTTGTGGAATACAAATTGGTGTTTTTCTCCTGACAGGGTACTACCGCCAGTACCGCCAGGAACCTGTATCATTTGGACGCATTGGATACACAACACCCTACTACTATGTGGGCTGGTATGAGTGTGGTGTGCCCATCCCAGGAAAATGGTAGCAGTCTGTTTTCCTGTCTTAGGCAGACCATGCTTTTCAAATTATTTCTACCAGAGGACTGTGAGCAACTGATTTGGAAAAGAAAAAAAAAAAAAGAAAGGTAAATGAGGCAAACCAGTGAAAACCAGCTGCTCAAGAAACCCTCGTGAAGCCAAACATGAACATCCTTTACCAGCCTGTATCTGTGGTGCTGCTTGATTTCTGCTTGAAAGCAGGGATAGGATATAAGTTTGGTGTCCTACCTTCCTTCTGTGTCTTTAAGGCATAGAGAGAAGTTTGCAATATGTGCAGCCTGTGAAAACCAGAACTGTATTAGCCATGAAAATTTGAAAGTTTCTTATATCTTACGGGAATGACCTAAGCTTGCTGTGCTTGCTTAATGGGATACTAAACTGTCCTTTCCTCCCAACGGGGCTCCCCTATGCAATCATGCAATGTAACTGGCCACCCACCAAAGGCAATTTATTCTCCTGAAGACTTACCCTGTGGGTTCACCCACTGCTGGACTAATCACCAGGTCATTCACAGTGTAAATTCACTGTGAGATATATGTGTATCTATATCTATATAAATACAGTACTGTACATCTGCAAAAGTACTGTTTAGAGATGCTGAGATTTTCTTGTTCACTAGATAAATATGTTTGGAATTTTTATGTAAAAGGTGCTGTTAATTCTTTGAGATATTGCTATGCACAATATATTAACCAAGGAAAGAGCTATATTCTTCTTGTGAGTACTGTTGATGTAACATTTGAATTACTGATCAAAGACGTGTGTCTCACTTCCTTGGCAGCCTTTGGACTGGACATTCAATGGGAATCTACCCCTCTATCTATGTTAGAGTGGCACTGTTAGTCCAGCAAAAACACATACACAGCAGTTTATCAGCATCAGTTAAACTTTCTATCCTTTGCTATTTAAAAGTTGTTGTGCAACTTTTCTTCAATCCATTCTCATCTTATTTTGTATGTTATTTATTCCTTGTCAGTATCTTTCACGTTACTGTGCAGAGGCATAGGATGAGTAAGTTGCAAATTAGAAACTGCTTTTAACTTATTTGCCCTCCAAAAAGAAGCCCAAGTCACCAACACAGGAGTCAACTAGCAGGAAGCTCATTTGACTATCGTCCATCCTAAGGACAATTGGGATACACTTCCTTTGCAATACTACTGAAATCTCTTCCAACCAAATCATAAAGCAAAAGCTGACATGAATAAAAGGTATACCTGGGGAACTGATCCATTCTCTGGTTCCTCTCTCACTCTTGTTCCAGCTTAGATGTAGTGTAGTTCTAACAGCTTTTGAGTTTCTTCCTGTAGTTATTTTAAATTGTATGGGGACAAAAAAGGTACTAAAGTGATTAAAAGAGCATTTTCTTTTTTATGGTGATTTGGGTTTTAACATTTTAATTATTCTCACATACTTTTTCTTCAGTACAGTGCAAAATATATGGTCTTGAAGTATAACTTTTTTCCCTAATAAACCTATGATACATGGTTCCACTTCTGTTTCATCCTTTCTGGTCATCTGTGTCACATAATGTGACAAAGTGACGAATTGTTAGCTTTTGAAAAGTCCTCCTTGGGAGAGGAGTAAGTGTCAACTTTTTCTAAGGGACTGGAAGCATGTGAATGTGTTGTTCCGTTTTGAAGATGGTTAGCAGTTATCATGGAGTTACCAATGGAAAATCATGCCTGACCTGCCTGATCATATTCTTTGTTGAGACAAGTTCCTCTGTGCAGAGGGGAGAACAGTGAATGTCATAGACTTTGGCTTGTGTAAGGTGCTTGGCATGGTCTCCCACTGTGTGTCTGTAGCGAAATTGGTGGAATATGGCTTGGATAGTTAGACTTTAGAAATAGTGGATATGAAATTAGCTGCGTTTTGAGGCTCAAAATGCAAAGTCCAAATGACCGCTGGTTGCAAGTGCCATTCCCAGGGCCAGTGCTGGATCCAGTACAGTCTAATGACCTGGACAATAGGATGGAGTGAATAGGTGGAGTGCACCATCAGCAGGCTTGCTGCTGATACTAAACTGAGGCTGGGAAGTGGTTTATGTGCTAGAGGGCAAAGCTGCTCATCAGAGGGACTTTTATGCGCTTGAGAAATGAGAAGTCAGGAAACTGATGCAGTTCAGCAAAGGAAAGTGAAAAGTCTCACATGTTGGTCCTTGCAGCAATACAGGCTGGGGTGACTGTCCGGAGAGCAGCTTTGCAGAAGAGCTGCATTTCACCTTCAGAGACCGCAAGTAGATTTTGTCTGCAGAGACATGGTTCCTTCATTCCTTCTGGAAATACTCTTGGGGTGGGACAGTCCCATTCAGGTATGTCATTATGGGTGAAGAGCTGAGATCGTTGTTTTTTCTGCAGCCTCAGCGGGGGAGGAACTGGAGGGTGCTGGGGCAGGGGTGGAAGGGCCCTCTTCCCTTCCAGTGTAAATCTTCTAAGAGACTCAGCCGGGGCAGAGTCAGCAGTGGGGCACAGCAGGGAAACACATGAAGTGCAGTGGTATGCAGTCTGTTCCCTTCACTTTGAGGTCTAGGTAAATTATCTGTGCGATTTGAGGTGATCTGATTGACACATTTGCATCCTTTGCCCCATGTGCAGGGTAAACATATTATTGTGATACTAGCTAGTTTCTTGAAGAGATGGTACTCGTCTTGGTCAATGTTCACCTAAGAGGTGGTGGGATTACAGAGGTGTCTAAAGACCACGTGGGTCAGGAAGGCCATGTCCCATCCAGATCCTCTCTCTAAGGCCCTGTCAGTGTCCTGAGCTGTGAGCTGCCCTCCCCTTTCCTTCCCTACTTCCCTGCTGTCCCCATGACACACTGGTCCTGCTCTGCCACCATAGGAGAAGCAGCACACCCGCTTGGAGATAAATCTCATCTCAACTGAAATAGCTGTACAGCTTTGTGACTGCCCTGTGTATCAGGGAATGTTGTACAGCTCCAGATGGTGCTAATGGGAGAGGGATGGGTCTTTTCCTCTGTCAGCTCTCCTCCCATGCCCCTCTTACTGGCAAAGCCACATCTACATCTGGTCTTCAAGCTCTTGGCGCCAGCTTAGAGAATGCCATGTCCCTTCAGAGGCTCTGAGGGGTGTTGCACTACCCCTGCCTTCTTGTCAAAATGATTCTTGAGGGAACAGGATGGAGGAGAGGGAGGATCCCCACAGAGAGAAAATTCATACAGCTTGGCCTGCATTGCCTCTGATCCAAGTCTCTCAGGGGTGGAGGGATGCCAGGGCCCTGCCTGGTGAGGAATTGTACAGGGTTTAAAAAAAAGGGAGAAAAACACAGCGGAGGAAGGGGTGGGGAGGAAGAGACAAGCAAAGAAGCTGCTCAAAGCATTGTCTGGCCCTGGTCAACTCCAGATGCTAATCTCTGATCACTGTACCATATTTTTTGTGAGAATTGGGATTTCTACCCCAAAGGCATCAGGAACAATTGCCAACATGTGACAGATGCCAAGGGTTCTTGGGGGCAGCCAAAGCCCAGCATGTGGACCCAGCATGTGAACAGAAGAGCTCTTTGGTGATGAAGGAGGCACTGGGTGTCACTTGGAAAGATAATAGAAGGCCTTCATGGGAGGTAACCCAACCCTCTGAACAATGTGAAATGATGCTTGTGGTTCCTCCCTACAGTTTGCTCTCCACAAAACCCATGTCCTATTTTCTCACCAGGCAGATAGATGTTATTCATGTGAAGAGCTGTCTTCCTCTGGCAGAAGAGAATAAGGTAAATGCAGAAGGGAATAAGGTCAATGCTGCAGCAGCCCAGCTCTGCTTCCTAAGGCAAAACTGGCATCCATGCATGTTGAAAAAGTCCCACCCATGGAGCCCTGCCAGCCTGCCTGAGGGCCCTCAGCTGGTAACATTTGAAAACAAAGCCATGTCTTGTACTGCTGCTCCTTTTCTCGTCATGTTTGTGTGTCCCATAAAGCAGGAAGCACTCCCGCAGGACTCTGCGAACTGCACCACAACAGTCAGTGAAAAATATGACCCTAGTGAGAAGTAGCACCTGAAGGAGAACACCACCAGGATTGTAGCTGAGTGCAATAATCACAGTGTCAAGAAAATTCACAGGGACCAGGTCGTCAGGTGCCAGCAGTTGCCATAACTCCTCAGTGCCAGTGTCACCCAACTCCAAACATGACCTGATCAGCAGAAAAAGAGCTGGGGAACGTCCACATGGCACATGCCAAGGAAGCACATACTTGTGGCATTGAAGCTCACCAACAGGCCAAGGTGCATTAGCAATGACACAGTCAGTGGGCTCAGTGAGGCACTTCTCTCTTTAGCACAGGTGAGCCTATACATGGAGTACCATCTGCCCTCCTGTACAAGGCAAACAAGTGGATCAACAAGAGGGTGACCACAATGGTTAGGGTACTGGTGCACAGGACATACAAGGAAAGGGCAAGCACTGGGTTTGTTCAGCCTTGGGGAAGGAAGGCTTGGCTGACAGTGATGGATCTAGTTGATATCTTCAGTGGCCTAATGGGATCGTAAAGATGAACCCACACTTTTCTGAGAGATACACACAGTGAAAGGTTGAAGGGCAATGGACACAGACTGCAACACGAATAATTTCAAGGAAGTATTAAGAAAATGTTTATAGCATCGAGCTGATCAAGTACAGGGACTGCCTAGAGAGGCAGGGAAAACTCCATCCCTGAGGGTGCTCATAACTGGCCTGGAGAGGGCCATGAGTAACCTGATCTAGCTTTGATGTTGGCCTTGCTTTGAGAAGTGTCTTGGTCCTGACTTCCAAAGGTTCCCTCTAACCTGAAGAAGTGTACAAGTCTATGAATGATACCAAGTACTGCGTTATGCAGCCAGACAAAAACAGAACCAAAATTTTACAAAAACTAAGTGCAATCTCAAGCATTTTCCACAGTGGATTTATTTATTGGACAAAAATTGTCATAGACTCACAGAATGACTGAGGCGGGAAGGGACCACTGAGGATCATCTAGTTCCGATTGCTTCTGCTGAAAGCAGGGTCAGCTACAGCAAGACCTTGTCCTCTTGCATTTTAAAGATCTCTCATGGTGGAAACTCCACAGTTTCTCTCGGCAACCTCGGTCAGTGTTTAACAACCATCCCACAATAAAAGAATATTTTTCTTTGGTTTAAATGGGTTTTCCTGTATTTGAGTTTGTGCCCACTGACTTCTGTCTGTCACTGGACACCACTGAGAAGAGCCTGGCTCCATCTTCATTACTCCTTGCATCAGGGGTATGATTCCACTGAGTGTTCTCTCCTCCAGTCTGAAAAGTCTCAGGTCTCTCAGCCTTTCATTATGCCAGAAGTGCTCCTGTTCCTTCATCGCCTTCATGGCACTTCATTAGACTCTCTCCATTATGTCCATGTCTCTTGTACTGGAGAATGCAGAACTGAACACAGTGGACTCCAGGTGTGGATTACTGAATAAAGGGAGAGGATCACCTTTTTGGAAAGAAACATCTTCAATTATTAAAAAAAAAAAAAAAAGCCTTTTTCTTTTCTAAATGGAGGTTTCAAGATGGCTCCCAAATAAAACGTGATCATTTGAGAGGAAGTGAGGGAGGCTCTGAAAGCAAGAGAAGGGAAGACATATAGTCTCCTAGACTCCCATGAAGAATTTCTGACCTTGGTTTCTCATTGTGAGTAGTTGCTGCACGTGCTTTCCAGATGAGACTTATGGAAGCTCTCAGCTGAGCCTGAGGATCAGGTCACATGTGAGTGTGGGTGATACTCTCCCTCGTGGTTATGCAGAAAGCCTCTAGATGGCAGGAGATACTGTTTGGCCAGGTCTTGTAGCAGGTCTCTGCTGCAGGGGATGAGTGGCAGGAGTGGAGGTTTATGTTAGATATATGGAAGAAGTTTTTCACCTGGAGGGTGATTGAGAACTGGAACAGGCTCCCCAGGGAAGTGATCACAGCACCAACCCTGAGTTCAAGAAGCATTTGGACAACACTCTTGGACAACACACATGGTGTGATTCTGGGGGTGTCCTGCATAGGACCAGGACTTGGACTCAATCCTGATGGGTCCCTTCCAACTCAGTATATTCTGTGATACTGTGATTCTATTCTATGTGCACTCATCATTTCACACACACTGTGTGAAAATTTTTTTAATGAGAGCACAGTTTTGGTTCAGGAGCAGCAAAATCCATTTTCAGGTCTTAGAGAGAATCTCTAAGAAATCCGTCCCTCACAAGGCAAAACTTGCAAGCTGTTCTGTCTAAAGCTTTGGAAGGTTATAATTAGAAACAGATGCAAATACACAATGTACTCCTGCTGGGCTTTCACGGGAGATACTTCTCCTAAAATTGTGATTTCCCCTAGAGTATTGTGGGCAACAAGAACCAGTTTATCTTGCAACAGGAGTAAAAGCATTACAGACTATTTCCAGGAGGTTTTCAAACTCATCTTAAATGTAATAGCAATAGTGTTTCTGCCTGCCCTATTGCTTTCCACACTTCATCCTTCTGACAGTCTTTGCTATGTGAGCTGTAGGTCCTCTTCATTAAAAGTGTGGGCTGTGTTTATTTAAACTGCTAATAAAATACCCATGAGCTTTTGTTGATTCTCCATCATTAACTCTGTTTTTCCCTTTCATTGACCTTCTTCTTTTGGTAATTGGATATTTTTTCTTGGAGCTGAGTGGAGCACTGGCAATGTCTTGAAAGTACGATCTAAGGTATATCCAAAAATATTTCTCAATGTATCACTCAGAGGTTGGTGTTCCTCCCTGGCACCCATGTGCATGATCTGTATTGTCCCACTCAATGTCTTCAAACAGATGTTTAACCTGCCTTGCACACGCATTTCTCTCCTGCATAAACATAGCAGATGTTAATGCCACAACTTTAAGTCCCTCCCAAACACCCAATAGCAGCATTTCCCCCTTCTCTCTGGTCAGTAGCATCATCCTTCAGCTGACCAGTATCTCTGTTTTCATGCTGGTCCCTGTCCTACCTGGCTGCAAAACTTCTATGTGAGCCCTTCTTGTGCAGCCCATGTGTGTCCCTACTGAGCAGGAATTCTGGCATGGCAGCTCTTGCTTGTGGCAAGCTCATGAGTGGGACTCAGTCACTAGTGAGTCACCTCCTTCTCCCAGACTACACGTGCCATCACACTGGATTGATGATTATTTTGGCCAGCGTTGTAATATTAGTGTTCAAAGATCAACTGTGGAGAAGAGGGAAGGAGCTCGAAATGGCTCCTCAGAGTGTTTTAGTTGCCCTACCTTTTGGTTGAGACAGCCTTGAGAAAGGCAAAGGCCTTCTGCAGATCTGCACCCCTCATCCCACCAGATGTCCTTGGGCAGGTGCTGGGAGTCCCATCCCTCAGGGAGGGGCAGGGTTAGAGGCCAAACCTATGTGACATGGTGACCCATATAGACAAAACCACCTAAAGGCAAGAGCATACAGAGAAGAGGCTGCCCAGAGCAGATACACGATGTTCTCTACTGAAACAGCAGAGAATGTAAATAGAAGTCAGCTGAGGTTGTGTTTAGTTTATACTGCTAATCAGCACTGAATAAACAAGAGAAAACAGTTCCAAACTGTGAGTATATTACCATTTCCTTTCCTTGAATGTGAGAAAAAACAAGACCTACAAAATGAATAGTATTGTCCACACCAGCTTTAGCCATTGGAACCTAAATAAAACAGAGAAGTAACTAACCAGAATGAGGACTCATCCATTAATTTCAAGTACTGCTATTATTACCTCTACTGTTCATTTTTGGGTACTGTCCAGCTCTGAATGTTTACCTTGCAAAACTGCACACTGATAGGCTCGTCCACTGTACTGCATTGCCCTGGGCTCCTGCACAGAGTGGCCACGATCGTGCTGCAGCCCATTTGCTCTCCTGCCAGGTACTCTGCTAGTCCTCAGTCTGCAAAGGCTCAAAACTGGTCTTGCTGACAAACATGGCATGACTTTCAAGGTGATGGGAATCTTTCTCTGATGGGAAGGCTGGTGATTCCCAGATTTACTGCTGGCTTTTTGCACAGGAATGTTTTAGGTTAGGTCAGAGCTGACTGGTCATTTCCCATTACCTTTGCTGCTGCTGTAGCTCTTATTTTACACTTTAAGGTTATAATATTTTTCTGGATTTTCAGCTCCCCTACTAGAAATATGCTTTAAGATCCTTTGTTACAAAGAAAACTCTGCTTTGGTTTCTTCCTTTTGAAATTTTCTTTTGAAAATTATTCTGGAATCGTGTGCTGAGAAATCTGCTTGGGCTGTTTTTCTTTAAAAGCTCAAAGGTCCAGAAACAAGAAAAAAACATGTTGCTTAGAGTAACTGAAATGCCATTTATTCATACAGTGAATTATTCATTAGTGAATTCTTGTGTATATTATGGAGTACATTATAATATTGTGTACATCAATCGATATATCACTTCACATTTTTATAATATTGTATACATCAATCGGTATATTACATCACATTTGAGTAACCTGTACTGAAAACAGGATTGTTTTTAAGAACCATCATATAAGATATAGAGACAAAAAGCTTTATAAGGATTGTTTGAGTTGCATCTGAGGAGAAAAATGTATGGCACTGAAGGATATAACAGATGAAAAACACATGGTACTAGCAAATTATTAGTGAGTTTTAGCAATATGCAAATGTTTCAAACAAGTGGATTAAGTAGGTATTGGAAGAGTTCCGATGCTTATACATTTTGATCGAGACTGAGTTTTTCTCCCAGGACAGAGTGAGGGCTTCCTGTCGTGCTAAAGCTCTACTGCACCACACTTCTGCACACTGCAAGGTTATGGGACCTGCTTTAGAATCGCAGCAGCAGGAGGAAAAATATCCTCATTTGATAAGGGAAAGATGCACTAAATATCAACAGTGGAAAACTGACTTAGTGCATATGAAACCTGCATATAATTTGCAAGAACTTGAAAAATTCTGAAAATATTTGGTAATCTTTCACTGGTCCACCTTACATGGCACTCTGAAGAGGCCAAATGTCCCTTGGTACTGCCAGTTACTCCAAACAGCTTGTGATCGAAATGTGATGCACTTCTTGTGATCCTTCAGACTTCTGGGATTCCCAGGCCTTGGCTTCCTTTGCAAAAAGGTTTCAACCACAGTTTGCCAATGGAAACATGTGTAGTTCATGGATCTTTGCTCTCTCATGACCAAAAGCAAGATGCTGAAGACAGGTGTCTAGTTTCTCCATGCTGAGGAGTGTCCTGTCATCTTGGTGCCCAACTGCAGTTTCCCATTCTTGTCATGCAGCTTTTTATTTTTACAAAGATTCTGTTCATCTGAGGGATCACAGCTCCAAAGAAGACCTTCAGGCTTGTGAAAAACATTTTCTTGAAATAATCATGTAATGTATCAGTTGGGAGGTAAAAATATTGTGGTGCGAGTTAATTTCTGCAGCATATAGAATGTTGAGATTTTTATAGCTGTTGTGTAAAACAAGTGACATTGCCTAACTTGTCTTTCTCCATTCAAAGCTCTATTTGTTGGCTCCATTATTATGGAGGGGGAGCGTGCCTTTGCACGATATGTGTTCACTTTTCTAGTCTCTTAGCTGCTGCCAGCCACATGAAACATAACTCATTTGTTTTCCAAACAGAAAAAAAAGGCAAGAACCAGTATGATAGTGAGTTGCCCTCTGGGGTTTTGCTGACTTTGCAGTGTCTCTCTTGTTTTTCCCTTGCATGCAGCTAAACCTGAGGTGGTCTTAGGCTCAACACCTAGCATTTCATTCAATAGCAGTACACCAAATGAATGCTGCTTTTGTCCTTTTGAATCTCACCCTGCCAAAAATAACAGAAAAGAAGATTGCAATTGTCAATGGACCCATCCCTGAGGGTTTTCCTCTACAAGAATATCCCCTGATAAATATTGTCCTTGTCTTAATATTGTTTTATGCGATTACAGAAGTATGAAAGGGACCTTTTGGAATCCCCACCGACTCCTGATGCTTCACAGGACTGGACTCAGATATCTTGGGGACCTCTCGGCATGGGTAAAAATCTGGCCATGGGTTTCTCCAAGTTCCACTGCTCCAGGAATACTTGTTTATTGTTTAGGAAGCCCAGTTATAGGAAAAGCCCCTCAGTATGGGGTCTTGTTTTCAATCTTGCACCTTTTCCAGTAGCCTTTGTTTGTCACTGAGCATAAAAAAACTCTACAAAAAGGCACTTTGGTACAGAATCCACATATTTCACACACATGGGTCTGTAGTCCTTTTTCAGTGTCTCAAGAGCTGGAAATGCAAGTTCCTCCATCATTTGGGTACCCAGAGTGTGGGTTAGCCAGCTGCCAACAGCTGCAAGGAAACAGTCTGGAGCTGGAAGCTTCAAATAAGCTGATTAATCCCCACCTCCTTCCTTAGATTGCAGTAGAAAATCACTTCTTGAAAATGCAATATCTGCCTTCTGAAAACTGAGATTTCCTATTCAAAAAAGGCATTAATGAAGAGTAGTTGCCTCTGCACTGGGTTAGGGACAAGTTATGGTTTCGCTTCAGTTTTCAGCCTCTGCAGAAAAACATCTAGTGATGTTGAATTTGAATTGGTATATAGAACTGGACAACTAACTGTTTACAGATGCAATAAACTAAACGCTTATGATTGGGCTCACATTGCAGTTTCTGCCCCCATGCAGGAGAGCAGAGCAGCTGTGACCATGAATTCACATGGTGGGTCAGCAGAGATGTCTCTGTTGTGCTTCACCTAAGAGGCTGATTACTTTAAGGCTGGAAGTGACTATAAATTAATATTTTAGAAAGAGTGAACAGTGCCACGTAAGGGCCCATTTGCCATTTCCCCCATTCCTGAGTGATTTTAGGTGTCTGTTCTAGTTGCACAGCAAATGTGGCTTTCTCTACATGCAAATTGTTGCTGTGTTTCCCTATTTTATGAAAAATGTTTGTTTGTCTACTGTAATGTTGTTTTGTGTTTTATGATGTTGAACTGGAACGTGGTTCTCCTTCAAGATCTGAGTAGATCTGATGGGAAATAATAAATGGCAGAACGTGCAGAAGTGGCTTGACAAAGACAGTCAAACCTCAGATGAATTGCAGTTCTTGCACTTAGGTAGGAAATGGGGATCTTAATATCTTAAATTCTCTGTGAGAATACCCACAGATGGTCCAGTTGTTGGCTGTGTTGACATGGATAGCTTAACTTCCTCTTGAATTCCAGAAAGCATCTCAGGGAATTGTGCATCCACATCTAAATATGTCTTGCTTGCTTAGACTTGTCTTGCAGAGCTTTCAGCTTTTTCTATGGAGCTTAAATAGGCCTCATTCAGACACATGTATTTGCTTATCCAGTTTGTCACTATGAAACTAGCAGAAGCTAGCCAGCTGTCGAGGGGCTGGGAGCCTGGTACAGAGCAGACTTTACTGTTTCTCTAAACAGTCAGTCAGTCACATGCTTTTTGCAATGTTGTACAAGGAATACTTCATATGAACTAACTATAGGGGGAACCCCATATAATAAATGTTGGTACACTTACCAACATTTGATATTTTCCTCTTGCAAATGGTCTTGAAAACAAACTGCACCATGATTCCAGAGTTTCTGAGCAAACATGCTCAGACAGTAAGTAACTATAATTAGAGCTACAGGAAAAGGAAATGAGGGTGGAGAAGTGATTTCTCATCCTCCAGAAAATAAAAGGGGCAAAAAACAAATTAAAAAGGTGAATGTGGGTGTTAAAAGAGACCTTTTGCAGGTCTGCCATCAACAAAGAAGGAGGGATGTGAGCTAGGATAATGCTGGGGTTGTGTCACAGGGAGATGTGGGAGTCACCTGAGAGCAATGGGCTCTGTTTTACTGTAACCTCTCTATGTGCCTGGCACAAAGTAAAAGAGTTGCGAAGTGCCAAGACCTTCACCAGAACTTGGCTTTCAGTAGCCAAAGTGTTTCTTTCTAAGTAAGTTAGTAGCATAGAGGTTAGAGAGATGAAGACATAAAGTATGGGTAGGACATGTTTCCGTAGGAGAAATGGTTGAAATCAAGGAGATTTGAGAGTCTTTTGATGGCCAATAAAATTGATAGAGGCCCATAGCAGACTGCAGCTGTCCCAGGAGAGATCTAGAGATGAGAAGAACCCAGGACAGTCCAAGGACAGGATGGTTACAAATCTCTTGACCTTCTCTTGAGGTTGATGTGAAAAAAAAATAGGAGAAAACTTGGCATCCATTGTGTGGGAAGCTGACTTCTATGTAAGTGGGAGGAAGAAGAGTTAATTGCTGAGTGGGAGGGAGGCAGAACTTCACACTGGGAGGTTTTAGTTATTTTATGGGGCTTTCTTTAGGCTGTAGAGCTTTTATGGGTCTCTGAGGAAACATCTGAACTGGCTAAAATTTCGGTTGAGCTGGAAAGAGGATGAAAGTGCAGTGAGCTGGAGATAAGAAAAAATACTTAACCCAATTTATATTTTTTCTTTTTGTAATCCACACATTATTCATATGCCAATATTTGCTCTTTCTCCTCCACCAATAAAGCCTTCAAAGCAGTGAAGTGTCAGAATATTTTTTTGTAAGGAACACTGCAAAGGTTCTTAATATCTGAAACTGAAAAAAAAATGTTACATTCCTAGGCCCCCCCATTTCCAGGATACTGGGGACAGGAACAAAAATCCCTCAAGAAAAGAAGAGTCATAAGCTTGGTTTGGGGTTTCAGTGGTTTCACTGTTTAGCCTGTGCTGAAAAGGCATTCCAAAATATACAGCTCCTGTTAATGCCACTGCCAGAACACTGCTCTCTTACCCATGTTTTAAACAGTCCTCTCAAATATATGAAGTAGGAAAATGGGCCGAGAGTGGAAAGTGCAAAGCCCTAGCAGAGCCAGAACATTCTGAGGTGGGTACCTACATGTTACATCCAGACCATGCCTGGCCAGGATGAGTTTGTGTCTGCTCTGTGCTGCCAGTACGACACAGAGTGGTACGGGGCATCTCTAAGCCTGTGCATTTTGAGCCAGATCACTTTCCTTTGTGATTGAGACATCCTATTCCAGGTCCAGGACTCCCTTGCCTCCTGGAGGTAACAGATAGGTTCACTGTAGTAAGCAGTTTCTACAACTGTAGTTCATTTTCCACTTTATAAATACAATGCTGAAACTAGAATGCCATTGAAAGGCAAATCCACATTCAATACCCTGTTTGGCACCGTGAGGTGCTATAACAAACCCTTTAGAACTTTTTGGAGTGCAGCAACCACCAACAGAACCCCAACACACCCATCTCTATTAAGTCTCACTACACCAAAGACAGTCTGAATTCAGCATCTTCTGACGAGGAAATGCTGAGCTGTATGAACACTTTTGATGTTTTCTTCAGAGCAGGGGTGAGGAACATGTTCCTTGCTGAGCGTCAAATAAGCCCAAGCACTCTGGCAGGCCAGGTCTCTTAATGATGTCCAGTAATGTAATAGCATGGGCATGGAGGGAATTCAGATGGCTGGGGATCATAAGAATGATGTCACAGGTAACGGCTGTTCCCTGGCCAACCTGATCACCCACATCCTGCTTCGCAAATTAAACCAGAAGACTGCTTAGTTGCTCCCCTAGTGATCAATCCTATCCCTGCTTCCCAGCATCCTATGGACCAGGCTAATTTTGAGAGCTAAGTCTATAAAGTATTTTCTGCATGTAATTACATTAAGTTAATAGAGAAATAAACTATTATTTAACAAAGGCAACGCCAACCTTCTACTTATGCTGTAAATATTTGCTGGTCCAGAGCTTGTGCTACTCTTCACTCAGGTCTCTGTGAGGAAACTTTGCTCGCGTGGGAGAGAGCAGTTAAGTATCATGAAAGTGTCAGATGAAAAATGTCTGCAAAAGGAGAAACAAAACCACTCATTTGTGTGTTGTATGTGTGTGCCATATGTCAACTGTGGACACACGATCAAATGCAAATGGCTCATGGGACCTTATTTTCCCCTTCCATTAAAGCTAAAGTGAAGTTGCACAGACATGAAACTGGTATAGACACAGAGCTGGATAGTGCTTGCTTATTTACCCAGATTATTAGAGGAACAGTGGAAGCAGCTCGGTTTTTATGATAATTAATTAGCTGTCAAGCCTAATTCAGAACAACCCCTCAAACAATAGTAATAACAAAAGCAGTGCTAATAAAGGCTGCTGGACCTGAGATGGGCATTACTTCAGAGTACAGAGTGGAGTGAAGGGCATGCTTCAGATGTGGAGTGAAGGACCCCACCTGTGTCAAGCCTTTAGCAATATGCCTATCTGTCAGCATATGTTGGTTTGTTGGTCCACTGGTGGAATGCACTCCCTGCTCAGCCTGCTTTGGACAGCATCTCTGGGCATCCTGTTTGTCTCCCAGACTCTCCTCAGAATAAAAGAGTTTCTCCTTTATCCAAACTGAACCTCTTTTATTTCAACTTATGTCTATTACCTCTTATCCTCCCACTCCACACCACTGTGAAGAGCTTGGCTTCATCCCTGATGGAGGGTGCCTCCCCACAGGGACAGTGGGTTGCGGTCAGGTCTCACTGAAACTCTCTTCTGCAGGCTGAGCAGACCCAGTGCCCTCAGCCTCTCCTCACAAGGCAAGTGCTTTATCCCTGACTATACTGGTGGCCCTCCACTGAAATTTCTCCAGTTTATTGATGTGTTCATAGTACTGGAACAAAAAATTGACACAGTATTGTGCATATGGTCTATTGAGTGCTGAGTAGAAGGAGCAATCATTTCCCATGATCTGCTCTTTGTGGTTCTGCTCATGCATCCCAGGAATCTGCTGGCCTTCTCTGCTGCATTTGCACAGAAAGGGCAAGAGAACAGTCCTGATTTTGCTCATGCTTAAACTAGTCACTGATTTTATCCTGGTGGACCTGAGAGCAGAATTCGGACCAGAGTAAATAGCTTTCAGCCTCAGCCTGAGCTGAGGAGGAGGGCAATAGGGGAATGCAGAAACAAGTTAAAACAAAAATAGGTAAAATACATTGAACCAAAAAATCCAATTAATTTTTAAACTGACAACTACTAAAACTTCAAGGGATGAAAGTAGAGGAAACTGCTGTTTATCTGATCCACACAGCTAAATCCAGGTCCCAGCCATACACCAAGACCTTGTTGGGCAGGCACCTCCTCCTTGGCCAGCATTTTCCTACACCCACGAGACTAATGCACAAAACATTAGCCATGAGTTTTCTGGGAGTTTATGGACCTGCACCACCCCGAGGGTTCCTCAAAAGCTCTGCTTTGTGGGGCTTCTATGCTCCCTTGCAAGTGGGTCATGTGCCAAGCTCCATGACTGTACAGAGCCCCTGTTTATAATGGAGCTGTATCCACCACTGCAAGACACAAAACTGATAAAGAAAGTCAGAGATGCAATGAAATGATGGTTTTATGAAGTTAGTGAGAGCCAAAGGAAAATATGTGTATTCCTTCATCAAGCTGAGCTGCCTGTTTAGATCTGTCGTTTTTTCTTCACATACTTTGCACTTATGGTCATGGTGAAACACATGCATGGGCCCAAGGTCATCTGCCTAAAGCATCCTGGAGGCCTGGGAGGACTGATATCACCAGCCAGCAGGACACTGACACTGGCATTACTTTGATCAGGGGCCTGGAGCAGTACCATGCTGCATTTCAGAAAACAAGAAGATTCGAATTACAAATCTGCAGACTGGAATGGACCTGGAAAAGTTGGCCATTTCTGGTAATGTATCATATTCTTTCCATCTGCAACAAGCTTTTAGTGCCATTTCAGCAAAGTTTGGTTAATTTAATTTCCAGTATTTTTTTCTTCCCCATGATGCTCTTTGCTCTTCGGGGGTCTGACTAATAGTAGAAGTGTTACAATTCTTTCCACTTACTGCTTGTATTTTTAGCCAACCTCGTCGATCCAGAAGGTTTACATAAGTATAACAAGCATCCAAATCTCTGCACTGGACCCCTAACTATTAGGATTTTGCTGATCATCACTAAAAAGATCCTTTTTGGGAACCCACTTCAGAAACACTTATGCACATGAGCAGCTTTCACAGGTGATTTTTTAGCTATCTTGGGAATCAGGAGAGGCCCCAACTGACTGGAAGCTGGTGAATGTTGTCCCAATTTTCAAGGAGGGCAGGAAGGACCCCAGAAACTACAGGCCAGTCAGTCTCACTTCAGTGACTGGTAAAATCATGGAAAAGATTATTCTGGAACGTATTGAACAACACCTGGAGGACAACGCAGTCACTGGTCACAGCCAGCATGGCTTCATGAGAGGAAAGTCCTGCTTGGCGAACTTGATTTCTTTCTACTACAGGGTAACCCACCTAATTCATCAAGCAAAGCCAGCAGATACACTCTTTTAGGACTTCAGCAAAGCTTTTGATACTGTCTCTCAGAGTAGTCTTCTGGACAAAATGTCCAGCATACAGCTGGATAACCATGTTACACGGTGGGTGAGAACTGCCTCACAGATCAGGTCCAAAGAATTATAGTAAATGGGGTGACATTGGGCTGGCGTCCAGTCACTAGTGGGGTTCTGCAGGGCTCCATCCTCTGCCCAGTTCTCTTCAACATCTTCATTAACTACTTGGATGCAAGGCTTGAAGGGATACTAAGTTTGCTGACTACTCTAAACTGATAGGAGCTGTTGACTCCTCCTCGAGGGCAGTGGTTGGGCACTGGAACAGGCTCCCTAGGGAACTGGTCACAGCACCAAGCCTGTCTGAGCTCAAGAAGCATTTGGACAAGGTTCTCAGGCCCATGGTGTGATTCTTGGGGTGTCCTACGCAGGGCCGGGAGTTGGACTCGATGATCCTGATGGGTTCCTTCCAACTCAGCATATTCAATGATATATTGACTCATGGGCCTTTGCAGGATCAAATAATGAAATATTTATATTCAAGAAATTTCCCATTTAAATGTAGGAGCTATGTTCTTACAGACCCAGGGAAAGGTTTTGTGTCATTCGAGTATTTTGAACACTTGTCAGGGAATGAGACTCCATTCCTGGACAGGGAGACAACAAGCACATTGGAGATGATAACTTAATTTAGAAGAGAGATTGGAAAGAGAGCAGAGCTTAGCTAGGCCTTAGCCTTAGAGTGTGCTGTTTAAATATTGCTACTTCCACAAAATCACCAAGTGCAACAGTACTCATCCCAACGATAGTCGTACCAATTAAGCATTTTTTAAATCGCAAATTTAGAGTTCTCTTTATTTTCATTCTTGAGTTGGAGCATTTTGCTCTCATTAGGTTTTCTGTGAGTTTGCAAAATCTGGGCTCAAGAAATAGAATACCTCTGTTACAGTTCTGCTACCTTGATTTCAGAAGTTAGAGAGCAAGCAGAACACCAAGCACTGCAAGAATTGCTCTCAAAGATGGCAAATTTGTCCCTGAGAGCTGACAGCACTGCATCTGGGCAGCACTGTGCTCTTGCAGAACAGCTCTGTGTTCCACTGGACTGACTGCATCTGTCATCCCTGAAGGGCTAGAGATGGGTCAGTGATCACAGAGAGGACAGGGTTCTAGTTCTTTCCTTTTTTGATGCCTGCTCCTCCAACCAGGAATAGTCATATAAATTGCAATAAAAATGAGCCTGAACTACTGACTCCCTTCAAGCTCAGAGTAGAGATTAAGTGATTTATGTTTTTACAGGCTGGATAAACTGCAGGCAGCCCAGCAGGGGTTACTCGCATCCCAACAGGTAGCTGTCAGCACCTGAGTGCAAGCTGAGCTGTTGCATTTTAGCCCAGCGTGTTAACACTGATTGAGAAGAGGTGTCTGGAAAGGAGCCTTCCCCCTCTCCCTTTCTTAACCATGTGCTAGTTAGTTTCACTAATTAGTTTCACTAATTGTTAACCACTTCCTACACACTCATTTCTGTACTCCCAGGTGCTCTGGATGGGTTGGATCAGCATGGTGTTCTGTGGCTTGTAGGAAAAATAGTTGGAGCTGCCTATAGTTAATGTCTTAATGTCTAACATCCTAATGCTGAAGCAGCCACGTCCAGCTTTGCAGACTCATCTCCCTTCTGCTGCTACACTGTCTCTTCCTGAACAGAATTGCTATAGCAAGGAGCACCATGATTCCATCTGCTGTAATGAGGGCAAAGAGGGGAGTTATTCTACTGCCTCTACACTGGGGCTGTGCTGACACCAGCATTCAGTTGCATGAGTGTGCAAGGAGCATGTTTTTGATGTATCTGCCTTCCCCATGCATGATCTGCAAAGATTTATACTGCAGACTGGCCTCAGGGAGCTCGAACTGAGCTGATAGATGAAACCAGGGTGAGAGTGGTCCCTAGGAGTGCTTGTAGCCTGTGCTGCCTCCTCATGGGCACCTGAACCAGACTGGAGCTGGGCTGAAAACCCCACAGTGCTGAGGAGTGTGAGGTGGGTCCTTAGCACTGACCCACTCCATAGTCCTGTTCCAACTGTGCTACACTGCATTGGTGCAGACAATGTCATGGCCTCCTCTAAAATCCACCTTGGTTATTAATCACAGAGTTATGAAGATAGCTAAACATTCCTTGAAACAATTGCATACAGCAACAGGAAAGCTAGGAAATAACAGCTGAAAAATAATCCTGCCCACAGAGAGTGAAGCTAGGAAATCTGGTTTGGATAAAGGCAGCACAGCCCTGAACTTTTACCGAGTTTCAAGCTGCACTTTCATGCATTCAGAGAAATGTCTTATCTTGCCCTCCTCTGACCTCCTCCAGAACCATTTCTACTCCTGACAGCATCCTGCAGCTTTTCACCTCTCTACTATTTTCAAATCCCCTTGTAGCATCCCTGTGCAAGTGCATGACATTTGAGGGTATTTCTGCCCCATTTTAAGATCTCAGAGTGATTTGTCTGAATTTTCCCTGTCGTGCCTGATCTACTTCAGCTAAGGATCATATGTTGGAGAACTAAAGCCCATGGATATTCTTTGACCACAAAAATTAGGGGTAAAATCTTACCCTTACTGAAGTTCATAGTAGACTTTCCATCATTTTTGGCTGGACAAGGTTTCGTCGTGGAGCACTGCTTGCCTTTAGTATCACTGCGAGGAATGAACGTGCAGTCACAAAGTTTTTAGTAGACTTCAAAACTGAAATGAGAAAGAAATGCATACTAGTCAGTGTTAAAGAAATCTGTAGTCAGTGTTGAAGAAATCTGTCAACCTGGTATTTATTTTAGAACAAATAAAACCACTTCCCTCTGTTCTCCCCACCTTAAATGGCTAAAACTTTTCATTGGAAAGAAGCCAGTGCTTCCAAAGGATTTTTTCACACAAACATGAAGAATCTCTCAATGTTCACTTGATGTAGTGATGGTGGTCATGACATTCTGCTAGGCAGGGTGTCTTCAGCACCTGCAGCACAGATGCTGACACCTGCCCAGCTGTGCAGTCAAAGAAGAGAAACTGACAGATTTTATGGAAAGACTCAGCTCATCCTGAAGTGGGGGAAGGATGTAGCTTTAGGCAAGCACCTGAGTGTAGGTGCCTGGATGCTTTCTAGAGCTGGATTCAGTTCCCTGAGAATGCAGTAGCATATCTTGTGTGGTCCCTGACATGACTGTGGAAAGTTGTCATGTGTCACCCATAGGTCTGATGTTGTACCTACCAGCTCCAAAGGATGCCTATCCTTAGACACCTGTATTTAGGCAAGTGAATGAAGGTGAACCACGTGGCATCTGAGAAGCCAAAGTTCTTCCTGGCAGCACCACTAACACACAGGGAGCATCGCTGGGAATTTTGAAACCTGCACTATAGTAGGAGCAAAGCATTTGTCGTGGCTTTATCACTTTTAGTATATCAGATGCACAGTGAGAATAAATGTAGGGTAAGTATGTCGGTACTTACTGATGGCCTGGTAAGTGAAACCCAGAGACATCCTAACCATCTCAAACTGTTGCCTTCACAGGGTCAGAGAGAGGACACCGCCAATACCTTAGAAATCTCCACTTGTCAGAGGATAACTTTTGAAATTGAGATGTCTTAAAAATAACGCCAAGGACAACAAACATTAAGGCTGAATTGCCAGATAATTGCAGACACAGGCTTTCTCTTTTATTTCAGAATCCAAATGCCATAAGGTTTGTCACCAGTTTCAGAGTTCAATTATTTGATCTTTTTTTCTTGACTGGAGAGGAATGATGAAAAACAAGAAATTAGTAATAATGTTGTGCATCTGTGGCCATCAATTTCTCCTTACTTTGAACATGTTCCGCAGCTCTACATCTCTGCGGATCTGAGAGTATTTAGTGAGCAGTAAGGGTGAAATATATTGAATTCTAAATGACTACATTAAAATTGCAATGAGAAAAACAGAAAGAAAACTTCAAAATTTTAACTCTTGTGTGGCTTGGCATGTTCCTCTTTGTTTATTATCTGTACTAGTATAGTGCCTGCATCAGGAAGCAGTAGCCCACTGTGCTTTGGAAAATGGCTAACAAATGTATCCCTGCCCCATGGTCCTGACAAGCAAAGTCAGAGAAACTGCAGGGCGTGTAAAATTGGTAGAATTCAAGTGACACATAACTGGGAGAAAGATAAGCTTTAGGGCAAGCCTGTGGAAGAGAGAGAGAGTAGAATCTTTGTTTTCAAATAGCCGAACTGTAGGAAATGGGATACAATGGAAGGGTTTTGTCAACACTGATTTTCTTTATCACATTAAACAATAACTTTTGTTCACAGCATCTTTTTCTACTGTGGTGGTGGTTTCCTTTTGGAGGCAAATTGTTCAATTTTTTTTATGGTCCAAGAGCCTGTTTCTTGTATGAATGATGTGTGCACAGAAGGGCCAAGTGGGAAAGGCTCCTCCAGCCCCACGGAGATTCTCAGGATCTGACATTCTTTTCTGACCAGAAAAGAAGAAATGTTGAAGCCCTGTAAGAAAATAAAAAATTATGTGTAGCATATCCAAAGGAAATGAACATTTCAGACTGAGTGGATTCTCTATTTTCCAAATGTTTGTTTTCATTTTGACCTTTTAAAAATGTTTCCAAATGTTTCTCAAATATCTTACCAAATCTTTCAAAAGAAAATGCCATTTCAAATGTTAGAAAGAAAATCCTTGGGATGCCATAGTGTACAAATATTCCAAATATCCCAACTATTCCCAAGCTTCTCTCTTTGCACTGGGCCATATGGAGGTGTGAGAACTTTGCACAGTGCCAGCTCCATGTCTAGATATGGGGATGGCTAGAAGCAGGGGTTGCCCATGGCATGGCTCTGGTGGTCAGGCTGGTGCTGGTTGCTCCCACAAAGGCCAGCCCCAAAGAACCCACACCCACCACCTGAGTGGCCTCCTACTCCATGCAGAAGGTACGTGTGAGTGAGGTTTTGTCCTAAAGCCATATGAGCTTGTCTTCCTTCCAGCAGCTGTGTGTCAGCAGTGACAGATAGAGGTACTTATGGTCTTCGACAGTCCTGTTTTGATCCATTTTACTTCTGACTATGTCAACTGCTCTTAAGACAGGTGTTGCATCCTGTTCCTTTCAGACATGACCTACCTGTTCACTCAGTGTAGAAATGGGGGCTTTTCTGCTCTCCGCTCTCTGCTCTCTGTTCACACTGCCTGACACTATATAATTTCAGAGAAAATTGGCAAGGAATGGTCTGGCGGCCTGCAGAACCATGTGGAACTGCCATGGAAATGTTCTGGGTTCTTGGGGGAAAGTAGCCACCTGATGGACTTTAATGATATGACTGACTTTCTGAACTGATCTTAGGACAGGATTTCTTAGCTTTAGGATTGCATCTCAGACTGCTTTTATCCACCTGCCTATCACAATCAATGATTCTCCAGCTTGCCTCCTCTGAAGCATAATTCATGACATCTTGAAAGCCCTAAGCTGAGTTGCATCACATTCCCAGCACCTTCCAGACATCCCACATCTGAGTTCCCAGAACCGCTCTCCCCTAAATCCTTCGAAGCTGTGCTCCCTTGCTCAGTGGCTTTGGCTGCCACAGGGAATTTATGGCCTGAAACTTGATGAATTCTGAGTTCTGCTATCAGTTCAAAGGAATATTTTACTGCCACTAGGAAAAAAAAAAGAGAGAAAAGAAAAAGAAAAAAGAAAAAAGAAAAAGAAAAAGAAAAAGAAAA
>NW_020884874.1:30945982-31198482 GCF_003945725.1 Corapipo altera
AAAAAGAAAAAGAAAAAGAAAAAGAAAAAGAAAAAGAAAAAGAAAAAGAAAAAGAAAAAGAAAAAGAAAAAGAAAAAGAAAAAGAAAAAGAAAAGAGTTTAGGGAATAGCATGTCAAGTTTGGAAAGTTTTGTGACTTGGAAAGCAAGCATAAACATTTAAGAAAATCCCACCCAGTCTTTATCTCAATACCTGACCCTTCTGAGCTGGAAAGGACAATAATGACAGAATGAATCTCATCAAGAGCTACTGGCTCCAAGGTGTTTAGTGCCATTTCATCAAAAAAAGTGAAATCTTGGACTGCTGTAATTTCCATTCCAGAAAGCCTATTTCTGCGAGTAAATGGGAGAAACTCAAGTCCACTAAAAGAGGATGGGTCCTTATGGCAATTAGCAGTTTGTAGTTCATCATCTCTTTCTTTTAAATCATAAGACTGTTTACCTCATAAATATTCAACTTCCAGGAGGATGTGGTGGGAAGCCAGAAGCACAGCATGCATTCAAACCTGCTGTCATAAATTTGTCTCACACTGAAGTTGCCCTGAAGCCTCACCCAACTGTATCATCTTACACAAGATAGAAGATGGGAGGACAGCTGGACACATTGCTCCTTGAGATGCCCAATGTAACTGGTCTGCCTTAACCATATAGTCTGATGCACTGAGATAGAGCACAAACCTGGCTTCCATCCCTCCTTCTGGACAGCAGAAATGAAGCCACGCATTTGCCTGTTGTTGCTGGTGGTAAGTAGAAATAATGCCATGCACTTTCACATTCTTTTCATGTGACCACTGAGAAGCAACTGTCCCAAAGAGACTACTTCAGATCCTTAGAAACAAGCTCTACAGGGGAAGGACCAGCATGTTGTTGCATAAAAAGAACTGAGCTTGCTCCCTTTCCCTGCAGTGAATACACTGCTTCTGATCACCACCTATAGTTGTTACATACATAGACCTAAGATGCATCAAGAGGTATTTTGTATGTTTGATAGCTTTTCAAAATGGTCTTTTTCTCAATTTCTTATTACTCAGACGTTCTTTATTATACTTTTCTTTGTTTGCGCAAATATTTGAATTTCTTCTCTGGTCTTGTGATTTGGCCCTGATCTCCTACTTCATCTGTGTATTTATTTCTGTTTATACTCTTTGTTTATTAATTTGCTTCTGTCTTTTCTTGCTTTTCATCCTATTTTGTAAGTCTGCCGTGTAAGAATACTTGTTCTTGCTTTTTTGATTTTTCATTCTTTCAAAGCGAAGGTCCCCCATACAGAAAAGGTCTGGAATATCTGGGAGTTATCACAGTACTCACTGGTAGGAGGCTGTCTAGATCTGGAAACGGAACATTTAAAGTATTGTCTTTGGAAGATACCTTGCTCAACTCCCAGTAGTTTGGGATCTATTCCTGGGATACCTGACCCTCTATGCACTATATGCTGTGTGTATGGGCAGTTTGAAAGCCAGATCCACCTTGGGCCACAGATCAGTTTGTCATGGGGACTGATTTTCTTCATCCATGGTAAACGGGCCTAATGTGCTGAAGCTGGTGCACCTGTATGAACCTTTGTCCATTAATTGATTGATAGATCTCTGTCTTACTGAGTTATTTTGGACTAGCACTTATTCTACAGGGCAAAAGACCCTTTTTTTCTCTGGGAAATGTTGCCCCTGTGGCTCCTGCCATTTCTTTGCCACAAAACTATAGAGACTGGTAGACTGCCAGAGATGTATAACACCAAGCAGAAACATCCAGAGAGAGGCAGCAGAGTTGCCTGTTAATGGTGAAATAGTGTGGCTGGATGAGACATAATGTAAGTCAATAAAAAACTGAAAGAAACATTCAAGAAAGACTCAAAGAAGGTTCAAAATTCCCTGACACTCATGTTGATTCCATAGGTACTTTAGATCCATTCCTGCATGGGCAGGAGGTCAGTAGGATGTACAGAGCATGTGGCATGGCACGTGACAGCCATGCCTTAACAGTGATGGCAGAGATAGTAAGTTGCTAATGGACAAAGTAAGGATGGGCATCTCTTAACAGCAGACATGTTATTGGACTTCAGTCTGGATTGGGAAATAGCACAGCCCTTGTGGGGGGGAGTGGGATGAGGGGCACAGGGATGTCAGGAAGGACAGCAAGAGGGACAGCATCCCTCCCCAGGGCATGGCATGGCACAGGACAGAGCTTGGGCACAGCCAGTCTGGACCCAAGGGAATATGCAGTCTGGTCTGCTAGGACACTTCATGTGTTGCATCAAACATTTTGACAACACCCCTGCAGGGATTTGGCACCATCCAGCTATTTTTACAGCAGCAGCCCCTGTGTGCTTTGTAAGCCGATATTTCGCTAACCCTGGGGTATTTGGATTAAAAAGAAAATAAGGGAATCAAAAAAACAACTCCTGACTATGTCTGAAGCACAGGGCTTGGGATTTTGGTCAGACGGTGAGCACAGAGTGGCCTGGTACCGGGGACAACACTGATGTACCCCTGGTGGGTGCTCCCATGGTGAGGAGCTAGGGACCAGGACAGAGATGAACCTGTATGAGTGAGATGTCTTCATGGCATGTACGAGGCCTTGTTGGCTGCCAATGGAGGGACAAACCCTCTGCTCTGGATCTGCCTCCAAATGGGGAAGATAAATCCTGCCCCCTTGCATGCTGGGAATCAGGTGGCCATCTCTAGCCCAGTTTTACAGACAGGACATAATTCTGTGCTGCTCCCCACCTTGTCCACCACCTTTACAGGGCAGAAAGGGGAACAAAGCAAAGCACTTAGGGAGGAGGATCAGACTGTGCCTCTGACTGTCAGAGTTTCAAGAGAATAGAGTTCAGTGGCTGTCCTAAAGACACACAGGGCTTATTCCTCATCACTTCAGATCCAAAGCTACAGGCTTGTAAACTCTACAGGGTTAAAAAAAATGAGCGACATGGGGGAGGACAGAGAGTACAGAGCTATGGTGTGTCTGTACAAGCTTGCAGAATAGCCTGAGAGTCTACTAGCAGGCAAATGAGAGTGATCTGCAGGCTCCCTTGTTTGGACAAGTTTTAGATCAAGACAGGACAGCAATGGGAATGGGAAGGACACAAAAAATGATGCATCTCCTTTTAACCCTTTCCTATTTCATTTTATGGAGAATCCAGTTTTGTGGGGTAACAGGATGTTGGCATGGGGCACAGGGCCATAGCAATACATGGTGGTTTTGAAGTAGCTTGTAGCAAGACTGATCTGACCTGCACTTGCAGCCTCCTGTCCAGTATCTTAGTTTGAAGACATATAGCACTTTGGATGCCAAGTGCTGAATCCAGCACGGCTCCCTAGGCCAGACCAGGAGCCAGGTCTGGTTTGCACTGGTCTTTGACTGCTTCCATGCTGTCTGAACTCATACACTCCCATGTTTATGATGTATTATTTTTTGTTTGCTCCATGCCTCTCAAGATTCATATTTATAGATCAAAAATACATCTAATTTTCATATGAGAATTGTTGTCTGAAAAACTGACCAAAGTACAGAGGGCTGTGATGCCACAGAGGGGGAAAACATCTCCAGGAGCAGCTGAAAAATCACTTCATGGGAAGGTGATTATGTTAGCAGTGAGGGTTTCTGTTCAGTCCTGGGTTGTGTACAAGCACACCTAATCATGACAATCTCTGCATTGCTTTTGGACAGCTCTTGTAACATTTGTGCCCAGGTAGCCAAGAAAACCAAAGATATCTTGGCCTGTATCAAGAACACTGTGGCCAGCAGGACCAGGGAAGTGAATGTCTCCCTGTACTCTGCACTGGTGAGGCCACACCTCAAGTTCTGTGTTCAGTTCTTTGTCCCCCACTTCATGAAAGACATTGAGGTGCTGAAGCGGGTGCAGAGAAGAAAAAGGAGCTGGGGAAGGGTCTGGAGGGTAAGTCCTACACAGAGTAGCTGCGGGAGTGGAGATGTTTAGCCTGGAGAAAAAGAGGCTCAGGGGAGATCTTATCACTCTCTACAACTACCTGAAAGAAAGTTGTAGTAAGGTGAGGATTGGTCTCTTCCCCCAAGCAACTAGCAATGGGACGAGAGGATGTAGCCTCATGCTACATCTGGGTAGGTTCAGACTGGATATCAGGAGGAATTTCTTCATGGAAAGAGTTGTTAAACATTGGAATGAACTGCCCAAGGAGGTGGTGAAGGCACCGTCCCTGAAGGTGTTCAATAAACAACTGGACATGGCACTCAGTGCCATGGTCTAGTTGACAAGAAGGCAGTCAGTCAAAGGCTGGAGTCAACGATCTCAGATGTCTTTTCCAATATAAATGATTCTCTGATTCTGCGATCCCTGAACGTTTTCCCATTCTTCTGGCTTACAACTACTGATCAAAAGCTTGAGTTCATACTTATATACATAATACCAGAAAACAAGAAACCACTCAGGGATTTAGTAGTCATATCCCAGTTACTACATTTTCTCCTCCTTGCTGTTTTATCCAAACCACAAAGATGAGCGAGTTTTCCCCAAGGTCTGGAAGAGACAGTAGGGCAACTGTGTTACTAATTAGCACAAAACTATATACAAGATTTGGCTGTGGCTTTAGGAGGTGGTGTGGTGGCATTTGATGTGGATTTCTACACATTCAGTACAGTATATGGAGCCTGTGGTCTCAGAGTTACTCTGAAAGTTTGTTTAAGCTGTTATTCATTAAGACTAGTACTTCATTTTACTAGGTCTGTCCATGCTTTCTCTTCTACATTGCAAAGTCCTTTCATGCTAGGATTTAGCTCTTATGGAAACTTAATGCCAGAAAGAGCACTCTGGGATTGTATACAGTGAGGCTATAAATGCTGGGTCAGGTCTTAAAGTCACAGCTTAATTTAAATACAGGTTTGAGCTTGGCCTTAGCTGCGGCAACAGCACCTGGCAGAGGAATTACACAGGAATATTGCTGGAGGGGAACAAGGGTTTCTTGCACAAGGGAGAGTTAGAGGGTGTTCATATCATCCAACTTTGGGGATCTGACTCAGAAATAAGACAGGAGTCTCTTGACAGAGTTTCCAGAAGACAATGAAGACTACCTAGAGGCCTCACTTAATACCACCATCTGTCCTCACGCAACATATCCTTAAAGCTTTGTCACTGGTATAAGAGTTGCCTGTGTGATAAAGATTCAAAGTAAGCGAAAGAAATTCTGAACCTCAATAGTATCATTCACCCTTTGACATCACTTTTTACCTGAGAGAAGGCAAAGCATGCTGAGATCAGTGTGGCTTGTGACTTGGTTGAGGTAAACCTCTTTATCTGAGAGTTGTTTTCTTTACTGTCAAGTACGGAACAGCTCTGTGGTGACTAGATGTATGTGGATTTTGCAAACATTGTAAAAAAACTGTCAGGTGAGGCTGGCTAGACCTTGCACAGAGTGTTAGAAACTAGAGTGCAAGTGCAAATGCCCAGAAGACCTCAGGAATGCTGGATGGATGTGTGAGAGCCAGAGCTGATGCACAAGAGGTGCCTCAACTGGAAAAATAACAAGAGGGCCAGTGTTACACAGTGGGAATGTATATTCTGTTCACTCCATTTTAGAGCACTCAATCACCAGTCAGAATTCAAAGTTGGCTACTGTGCCTCCAGACCTTGCAAAGCAGATACATGCTGAGCTTTGTGTGCATTACAATATCAGGTCTGAAATTCTTGTTCACCACAAGCAACACACTAGTGCCCACCCTAAAGGGATGATCTGCAGAGAATACACTGCTTAGGATGAACCAGGCAGGGAAGCCTCCTTGCGTGTCACCTGCCTGGGGCAGGAGGGCTGCACAGGCACAAACTGTACTGCAGCCTTAGACAAAGCCTCACTCTCCTTTCATTCCTTTCCAAACTTTGATTTTTCACAAATCTATACAGGCAGTGTCAGTCCTCACATGCACCAACAGTGCAACAAGGAAAGGAACCTCAGTTATGGCCAGGCATCCTGCCAGGGAAGAAGAAAATGAACAACTGTGGCTCCAAAAGTTGGGAGGGCTGTGTTGAACAGATGGCTGTGGTAAACAGGAATTTCCAAACCTCAGTAAAACACCTTCCTTCTTATAACACAGATGGAATTACGGGGACCTTATTGTGCTTGGTAATTGATCAAGCTGCTTAAATTGTTAGAGAAAACATCAGTTGCAATGTCAGTGAAAAACATTTATAGAAGTGCTGATGAGTATGATTTTAATCCCATATAAAATTGTGGACAGAAAATAGAAATTTCTGTTGGATGATCTCCACAGTAAACTTACTTTTGGTTGGTATTAATCCATGTTGAATAGCTTCTGGTCTGATTGTATTTTGCAATAATGTGGTAAGGCACACCAGGCCAATCATGCACTGTGCTTTGTCCAGGTACTTTTTCACTTGAAAGGAGAACAGGAAATTAACACTGGAAAAATAACAAAAATCCTGATATCGATTGGACTTCCCTGATCACTTTAAACCTTTTGCAGTCCTGGAGGAGAAGGTAGTAACAAGTGAATATACTAGACTGGGAGACTGTTACATTTCACAAGCAAGACCTAGTACTGCCAAACCCTTAAAGAAGGCAGAAACTTCAAATGATAGTTTAAGATTCTGATTTGGTTTCTTTTCTTCAGAGTGGGTGATGGGGTGTAATTGAAGCTTCAGCTGACTTTTTGAAAAGCTAATGCAGAACTAAATATAACCAGGGAGCAAATTTAAAAAAAAAAAAGGGGTTTAGTCTGACTTCCATTTTTGTTCTCCTAAGTCAGGAAATTAGATTTCGGGGAACATCTACATATACCTTGGTTTGTTTAGCCTAGAGAAGAGGAGACTAAGGGGAGAACTCATAGTGGTCTACAGCTTCATCTCGAAGGGAAGCAGAGGGGCAGGAACTGATCTCTTCTCTCTGGTAATCAGCTATAAGACCCAAAGGAAAGACATGAAACTGTCAGGGGAGGTTTGGGAAAGGTTTTTCACCCAGAGGGTGGCTGGGCACTGGAATAGGCTCCTCAGGGATGTCATCACAGCACCAAACCTGCCAGAATTCAAAAAGCCTTTCAAGAAAGCGTTTGGACAATGCTCTCAGGAACAATGGTGGGATTCTTGGGGCTGCCATGTGCAGGGCCAGGAGTTGGATTCAATCAGTGATCCTTTTGGGCCCCTTCCAAGCCCGGCTATGCTATTATTCAATGATGATTCTATAACAGACCACAGTATAGTATGGAGATACATAAGCTTGCCTCGAACAAGGTGACCTGAGTAAAGAAATAGTAAGGCCATTGCAGCATGAAGTTTGCCATCGATTGCTCTGCAGATGCCTGGCTCAGCCTTCCCCATAGGCTGTGGGGCAAACATACTCCACTTCAGTTCCATCAGCCTCTTCCCCAAAAGCAGAGGCCAGTATGCAGACATCAGTCCTTTCCGTGCAAAGGTCCTTGGGAAGGGTTGTAATTACAGGATGCAAAGACACAGCAGTCAAGTTCTTTACTGCTAGGATTGCTGTTTTGCCTAGCTCATCTGAACCTTTGAATATTCATCAGCACCTCTCATTTTTTGTGGCATTCACATTAGAAACAGCATTGTTTAGCTTACTAAATTATGGGTTACACTTATTTTAATGATGCAAAAAGCTTCATTTGCAAAGCAATTATGATTAGGGTGTCTAAAGCAAAGACGAAGAAAGTACACAAAACAAAACACACTCAGCTTTTCCAGATTTAAATTCTTCTCATTTTGTGCCTTGGATATGAAAAGAAAACTTGGATGAGATCAGATTGGAAATGACAGTACTCTTTCAAATTACAAATTACATTTTGTTACAAGGATACCAGAGAGACATTATCAGCAGGGTGTCTATAATTTGTTGACATGTACAACAATTTGGAATTATGTACATTTTAATATGGATACTCACTTTAATCACAGTATGCTATCAAGGATTTTCATGCTGGGATCTGACCTCTTATGTGTGAGAGTACTGTGTTCCCTGGTACCAAAATGGTTTGTAAACGCTTTTAGCTGCCCTCAAGGACAGAGCTGATGATTCTGCACATTGGTGAACAGAAGATCTATGAATAACCAAGCAGCCCTGTAGCCCTTTGACTCCTGGAAGCTCTTTCCCTTAAATTTATTTCTTCACCTATTTGTGCAAAGTATCAGGGTTTTTTTTATTGCCCATTTGCAATGGCTTTTCTGTGGGAATACAGCAGAATAGGAAAACATCTCTTTCATAATATCTGTTAGAACATCCCTCTATAAAGCAAACTGTGACCACTTTAAATGCCTGGGCCAAAGGATGAAGTTTATCAGGTGAAACCACCGGCATTTCTCTTATTATTTAAATTATTATTCTTGTAACAGAAGTTGAGAGAGAAGGATGTGCAAAGCTGCATCTCAGATTTGGCTTTTTGATTAGTGTACATCTGCAGGGAGCTTTTGGTTTCTGCTTTCTGGGGTTGTTTCATATTTTCACACACCACATTCAGCATTAAAGGTAATATTGGAAAGAGTACGCAGTGACCTATTTGATAATTTAATTTAATTTATCTTCTGCATTTGTGTTGTGACATCCATTAAAACATGCATTTGGACTGGGACTGTCCAAGCAGTGGGCACTGCAAGAGTCCCAACTCTGCTCCAGGAAGAGACAAAGATTCAGAAAGCCAGCTATGTGATGGGACCAGCTATCAGTGATGTGCTCCTGAGGTGGCAATTGATACTAAATGAAGGTGGGAAAACACACTACCAGTCTACACATCTGGCATGGTTATAAATGATCACAAAATCAGTAGGGAAAAGCCAAGCAAAAAAATTGCCTCAATATCATCTCTCATTGAGAACATTTTCTTAGAAATAGGTAGGACAGCAAAAGGGGAAATCTATTAAGGCAGTAAAAATCCCTGTCTCAGCTGTCTGAGTTTGGCTCAATGCAAACCAACCTTCATCATATTCCCTCAGTATGGCAGAAGAGTCTGAAAACAAAGAGATGAAATCTGAGTATTCCTAAACTACTTGAAATGTGAAATTGCTTTGGAGGACATTTCTAAAGAAAGCTGTGGGAGAAAAACAATTCCCTTTATAAAATCATCTTTTTCTCAAAATATAGCAATAGTCAACTTGATTTGCCTTGCTAAACATCTGAGGAACCCTGAATCAGTGAAATCCACGTCTGTTGTTATCTTAGACAATAAGACAAAGTTTGGGTCAGGAAAAACCTGGGCTTCTGTGCTCTGTCCTTTGGGATGACTGGTGATCAGGGCTGAGATGTATGTGCTAGGGGGGATGGCAGATCCCAAAACCAGATGCTGGTAGCCACATCACAGTGCCCAACACCTTGCAGCAAACTTCAGACCTTCAGCAGGTAAAACCAGAAGCCAAAAAATTATCACAGGCCTCAGGAAAGCAGAAGCTGAGATCAAAGGTACTGCCAGTGTCTTCAGTCCATGTGACAGCAGAGAATTTATGAAGTAGAGATGGGCATTTCACCTTTCTCCAGAGTTGCAAGAAAACTGTAAAACAACTGGAGTTAAACTTCTGCCATCTCTACGTCTTAAACCTGAAGGAAGCAAATCTGTGATACCGATGCTCACCAAGCTGTTTGTATATTGGTGTGTCCAGAAGGTGGCTTGTTTCCCTCTCTTTACCTTGGAGGTCAGTTTGTAGGGCTTTCCTGCAGGGACCAAGAGCAAGACCTTACTCCTTAAAGTGCCCCAGGCCAGCATGTGACACACAGTATGAGTATACACATATGCCAGGCTGTGGCTACCCAGGTAAGGTGCAAATTTACCACATGCACCTGAACCTGCACATTCTCCCCAGATGGATGAATGGAGGGTGGAGACACACACAGGCGCAATCTGTCCACAACCTGCTCACCATGGTTTTCCTCTTGCCAGAGGCATGCTGCATTTGTGTCCCTTGCTGCATTTGATCTCTCCAGGTGCCAGAAGTCAAGCAGGAATTGCTGCGGCCTGCCACACTGCCTGACATTGCTGGCTGGCAGCCCCTCGACCTTCTGCTGTATGACCAGTGGGTGAAGTAATTTAATTCTCTGCAGCGCAGAGGAATTTGAGATACCAGCCCAGTTCTAGTCTGCAAACACATGCATCTTAGTGCTGTTGTCACTTGCATGATTAAAAGGGGGAAAATAGAGACACAAAAAATGTCAATAGCAGACCAACTTGAAGAAAATGGAAAAAAAAAGAAGATCAAAAAAGAGCTTTATACATGGACTCATATCCAGGCCAAGGGATACATACACTGAGAAGTGCCTTGACTTATTCCTGTTCACTTCCCATCTTGATGCACATTGTCCTCAATGAGGAAGCGCTTGGCTGGTTTACGTCACATGCACGCTGCCACTGTACCAGCAGTGACAAGACGGTTGTTACACAAATATACATTGCCTTGACATCTCTCCTCCCTTGACTTTCTCAGGAGGGACCTGGACAGCAATAGGAAGGGGACTCTGATAAACTTTAAGGTTATGACTCCACTCCTCTCATACTAGTTTCCAGTTCCTTGTACCCCTGAAGTAACTATGGCCCAGGATGAACAGGCAAAACGGACACCTCAAATGATGAAATGAAAACTTTGCAGTCAGTGAAAGCCACTTCTCAGTCACATTGTGCCTTTCCCAAACTTGTCAGTAGTGTGAAAACTGGCACGCCCAACAACACCGTAGCAGCAAGGAAAGTGCAAAGCTCTGTGTATTGCTTTGTAAAACCTTCAGCTCTGCTGTCCAGAAGAAATGCTGAATGTTCATTTGGAGAGACTTAGCAAAAGGTAATCTCTCATTGTGGGCTCTCCTGCCTACCTGAATACTAACAGCAATTGATAAAGCCTGCTATTTCCTGTGTGAGATCCACTGAAGACTGAAAGCAATACTGTCAAGAAGTTCCATGGACAAAACTTGGCTTAACAGCGGAGTGACAATCTTTGTCACAAAACTTTGGCTTCATTCCCATACAGCTGTTGAATACTTTTCTTTCTAGCTATGAAATATAAGGTTCTAGTTTTACTAGCTGGAAAATGCCATCAGGATTTTATCCAGAGGTTTTGCTTGCAGTTTTGCCTTGTTAAAAGTTTGATTTGTTTTCCACACCAGGAGACCTTGTTCTAACTCAGGTTTAAAGAGCAGCTAGGCTGTCAGCAGTATTCGAAACTATTTTTCCAACTTGACATATACTAGAAGGACTGACTTCTCCAACCCCCTCACAGTGCCTGGGAGAACTCTGCTGCTTGGGTTAGAACAGGAGAAGGCTGTGATAGCCTTAGAGTGAATGGACAAGCTCTCAACCTACTCTTCTTGCAATATCATATCAATCATATCTTGCAATTCACTAACTGACTCCAACTCTGGAAGGCATCCAGTTGTTTTAAAAAAGAGCATTTCATGGTTTTAGCTTTTAAAGAACTGCAAATGACCTGGATGCCCAGAAGAACAGACGCTGAGGCTCATCAGTAGCTTAAAAGCAAGGATTTACAACTGGCAGGCAGAGCTGTGAGAAGTTAACATAATGGAAAAAACAACACATTTTCCGTGTAAAACCTCTCTATTAAGTAGAACACGGCTGCATGGATTTTTTAAGCATTAAATAGTCTTCAAATCCCATTCCATCTCCCAGAGAAGAGGAAATATACACAGGCCAAATGCTGGGAAGATGGAGGAGATGGAACTGGTGAGTTGCAGTCTAGTTGCAAGGAGACCTTTGCACCCTGGGTGATCATAGATACTGTTGAATGTCTTATCTAGCAGGTACAGGCCATGAGACTGATGTGAGACTGGTAGAAGCAAACATGTTCATGCCAACATGCAGAGCCACCTATTTGCACATTGCAAGTATTCTTGGCATAGCATATTGATGAGTCCTACCTTCCCCTCCACACCTCAAGGTACATAAAACTACTCCTGTAGGTTGAAATGAATCTGAAGGGCACTGCCCCACATGACCCAGCCAGTGACACTGTCCAGCTGATGTAACTGGAGGAAATCTCTTGGAGGACAGTTTCAGCTAGGGAAGAACCAGATATACAAATGGAGGCTATCTGACATGACTTCACCGTGCATCCCTAAGGAAGTATGGTACCCCATTTCCCAAAGAGGCAGGGCTAGCAGAAGTGCCTTGCAACTCGGCTGTTCTCGAACTTGCTAGCACAGCAGCATGTCAAATCCAAGCTGCCATCCACAATGGGCACAAATCCTCCTGGCTTTGCCTTTCCAATACAGCCACTCAGCCTGTCACCAGAGAAAAACCCTGCCTGTTTGCTGAGGCTGCAAGGCTTGCACCAGCCTGAACCTCCTGTTTTCCTTAGACGAAAGGGCTTGACAGCTCTTCAGTCTGACAGCTCATTGTCCCATGGCTTTAATGAGGCCTGTAATTGTCTTGGACTACAGTAGTTAATTTTGGATTATAGAAGCAGCCAGTAATTGGATAGGAAAAGAAAGAGTCTTTATATTGCCTGTCAAATTGACCTCCCTTTCTCAGACACCTCCTCTTCTTCCACAGTGTCTCAGTTGTAACTTCTACTTCTCTCCTTATTGGCTCCAGACACCTCCTTGTCCTCCCACAGAGGAGGGAAATCCACATGGATTTCCCATCCCCTGTCTCCCCATAATGCCAAATTTCCCCTACTCCCTTTCCCAGCGGTACCAGACACCATGTCCCTTCCTTCCTGGTCCCCTTTCCTCCCAGCACAGCCTCAGCCCAGGGCACACAGTGGCGGCAGGGTGCTGGTTGTACCATGGCCAGTAGCCCTGCCTGCAGAGCCAGGTCAGCCAGATGGGAGAGATGTCAGAGTACATTTTCAAATTGCTTTCATGTTTCAGTCTGACTGAATTACTTCATAGCAAAGAAGACTCATGCTGTTAGGCAAGCAACAGCCCAAGGAAGTCCAGGAGGCTTTCCAAGTGCACAAAATGGTTTCACCTCAGCAAAACCAGCTCCTAAGGCTTGGTATAGCGCTGCACAGGTACTTCAAGTTAGAGAAGTGATTAAGTGCTCTGCTGTGTCAGAGCCTCAAACTGAGCCACTTCATGACAATAAAGCAAAATGCCTCAGCAAAATGGAGCCAACTTTCTTTTACAAAAGTTGTGACATTTTGGATGTCACAAGAGAAACTGCCAACTATGAGGGCATATATGACTGCCTGTTGATATCAATGTCTTTATACATGGAGCACATTCCCTCATGGGATTTGCTTGCCTTGAGATGAATTTTATAATGAGAACTCCTCACAGGAAAGCAAGTTCTGATTCTGCTTGAAGCAGGTTATCAGAGCAGAAAAGGTAATTTTGCATGCAGGACCGATTGTCAAGCTGTGCTTTATTCTTCTCTGGGTTGGCAAAACGCAGCAGGTCTGTGTCAAGTTTGTGGCTGCCTTGCATGAAAAGCCATCAGGAAAGCAGCTGTGGCAGCACTGAGGCATAGGATGGTAGGCAGAGCTAAGCGGGGGGGTCTGCTCTACCATCAGAGGCTGCAAAGCACCCGCAGCTTTCATGGTAGGCTAGTGAGCTACTGGTCTTATTGCTGGTTTTTGTCTGGGCAGTGCTGGTTTCTGCTTCTTTTCCAAGGTCAAATGTTATACTTTGCTGGGCATGGCAACATTTTAAGGGATTCTGCAGATTTGTTAAATCAGCACCTGGCAATCTCAGTGCTGAGACTTGTTGATGGTTAGTTTGCTCGGGCACACTGAATTCGACTATAACGATTGCAAATGCACTGAGAGGTTACTCTTTGACACAGGTCTGCAGAGACCTCCAACATATCTACCAGGCTAAATTAGGCTTGTGCAGGTGCCTAATTTTTATTTTTTCTTCTGGGCTTTTTGTATAGAAACAATGTAATGGAAATATCCTTGTGGGGTCCGAAGCCTGGGCAAGCTTTTTGCATTATAAACTCCCACACTTTCAAAGCAAGTGGTTTCATGGGGGCTTTGAGATGAAAGGTACCGGCTGAGCTGCCAGGTGCAAAGTTAATGCTGTTCAAGCTCCCGGGACTTCAAAGAACAGAGACAAACTGGGAGTCGGGGAGAAAGAGGGAGTGTGGAAAGTGACTTAATGAGCTGTGTCACTTGGCGATGCGTTTTATGGGCAGCATCATGCACAAGCCCGTCAGTACAAGGCAGACAGTATTTTGCTCCTGTCCCATGCAGAACTTGTGCAAATGATGGGGTGGCTGTTACTGGGGTATCCTGTTGGAATCCTTGAGGCATGCAAGGATCTGTGGGCTGGGGCCTCAGTATGGAGGTGCCAGGCATCCTGCAGACCAGGAATAGAACACACTTCTGGTAACAAGGCCTTTCCATAGCTGCCCTGCTCCACTTTGGCGGGTAAAGGCAAACCCTGTGTCCACGTTAAAAGCATAAGTGTGCTCTTTGCATGCACAGCAGTGGCATTGTGGGCTGGAGTTGCTCCATACAAGGCAAGAGTTGGAGCAAATCCCTGGGCCCTGGTTTTACCAGCTCCTGCAAGCAGATTATTTTGCAGTTCATCTGAGCAGCTGCCTTGTTAATACTCCCAGTAAAACAGAGATGGGGACATACTTTGAGAGGCAGCAGAAGCTTGCCTCCAGTTTCAGTTTTCTAGCTGCTGAGATGCTCTGGGGCAGGGGTGCACAGGGAAGAAAAGCTAGCCCCAGTGAATCTGCCTGTGGGGGCTGAGCTGTGTCTGATGCTGAAGCTCAGCTCAGTGAGATGTTCTGAACTTGAACCTGCTGTGACCAGGCAGCACTTCAGCTCTGAAGACATGCACTGCTCCTTTGACATTATTGCATGGGTGTTATGGGACATGGTTTTTCCTTCTGTTTTTGATTTGATGACAGACGTATTGTTACCTGTCAACTGGGCTTGATTCCAAAAGCTTTTGAGTGACTAGCTTTCACTGCTATTGACAGTAATTTATCACAAAGGACTGTTGTTTTTATTGGCTTGTTGCAGCACTCACATATGCTCGCTCAGTGCTGCATAATCACATGGCCTTCAGTGGATGTATTGGAGTCAGATCTTTGCTTTCTGAGACAAATCCATGCATGGGTATGTTCAATCTGATTTCTTCTCAATATAGCTGGTACACAGTGAGCACTTTCCTGCCTCCATCATGTCCTGTCAGCAGATTCATTGTTCTCAGTTCTTGAGAGCACAATCGAATTCGACCTGGTAATTTTTCACAGTTGTTTTTCAAGTGGTGCAGAGTGGAGTAGTATGACTTTCCAGTTCTTCTGACAAATACGTTGTGTTGGACACATTCAGTTAGGGGGCCAATAGTTATCCCAGCAAGACACCCATGGATCAGAGATACGAGGCTTGGATTTCTCTCTAAGAAGAGATGCTTGTTTTTGTAGAGCTGTTTCAGCTTGGAGACAATTAATATCTAGCCCTTAACATTGAGGAACTACTGGTTTCTGGATGAGCCTCACTTTTTCCTGTGTGCTATAGTCTCATAGCTCACAAGCAGACAGGAAAGTTTGGACTCCAGGAGTGGAATATTTTGCTCTGAGAAGTGGATTACTAGAGATGCATGACATTGGATATCAATATGCAAAGAGTAAAACATTAATTTTGTGTTTTAAAAATGTACTGTTAGAAGTTGGTCTCGTAGCAACAAAGCACCTTTGTTCACCAAGTGCCGAACCTTAACAACACCATATTTGTGCTAATTCCATCTGTTTCAGTTCAAGACAAGAGTTGCTAAATGAATCAACAGCAAGCAATGTGCTAGTTTCAGAGATTTAATAAAAAGTATAATATCACTGCCATGCAACTTGTCATCTCTTTGAAAAACTGAAATATAGAGATTGTCCCAAAGCTTCTGGATCACAGGGAAGAAGCATTTGAAGGAGGGGAAACACTGGTATGAAGTGTTACTAACTTTATCTTCTCACTGATACACAGTTGGACCTAGTGCAGCTATCAACCTCCATTTTTATGTATTTCCTCAAAGTCTTGGCTAACGTAAACAGAAGAGGCTATATGGCTAGATGCACAGAATAAATGTTTTCCTCCTCTATATTCAGTGTTTCTTTAAATAACTTTGGATCTTGGCTGGCTACAGATTCTTGCCTCAAGGAGAAGACTGGCTCAAGTTTCTAAACCCTGCAGAAATGAACATAACTGCAATTAAGTTCATCAGTGCACAAAGGTAGTTTGCCTGCCTCAGTGGGAACCTGCCTGCAGCTGAGCAGGATTTGATCTCACCAGAGACAATTCACGTTTCTTCCTTCCATCTTCTCCCAATTTCAGTGGCTAATTTCAGCTATCATCAAGCAGCTTCCTTTTCTTGCTCTGTGGTGTCTGGTGTCCCTTCTTAAACTGCAACACATATTGTTCTGAAAAGAAATGAGAGTGGCATAGGAAGTCACTTAGTGGTGTAAATTTTAATACTGACCTGGTACCCTCTAAAGCCTTGGGTACATCTTTCAATGATTCTGTTCATATTTCCTGTCTGATGGATGGTTTTTGACACACAAAGACCTAATGAAGAATATGCTGGAAAAAGGTTTGAAGAGAAATGTCAAGTCTTGAGATAGACCCATTGAGGATAACAAGGGTCTTCTTCTAGGTCTGCTCTACCCAGCTGTAGATTTTTCTCCTTGGGGTAAACCCATGGGACCAGGGACACACTTTTTGAGGAAGGTCTTGGGAATTCTTTACTGTAAGGGTGGTGAGGCACTGGAACAGGTTGCACAGAGGTTGTGGATGCCCCATCCTTGGAAATGTTCAAGGCTGTGTTCAATGGGACTTTGAGAAACCTGGTCTAGTGGAAGGTGTGTCTTCCCATGGCAGGGGAGTTGAAACTAGATGATGTTTAAGGTTCCTCCCAACCCAAACCATTATATGTTTGGGATACAACAAAAAGCACCTATGGCTGTAGCGTGTCTCATGCCTCAGCAGCCCTATGTCAGCACCATGTGATTGGATAAGAGAAGCAGAAAGTGTCTGCACACTTGCAGAGCTGGAGAAGGGAGTGCATGCCTGTGGCATCTCCAGAGGAGCAGATTTCACTGATGGTCTCAATTATAAACTTACGTTGTTATTGTAGTTTGTTTCCTCTGAAAAGATAGATTACAGGGTGATAATAAGAAGCAGCAGGAAAATACTATAAGGTTAAAAGCTTTGTTTGAAAGTGTCAGTCTAGCACAAGCAGGTTTGAATATTCCTCCTTCCCTCTTTCCTGTCATTGCCCTTCAGCAGGAAGTGAATGTTTTTAAGTACAGCTGAGTATATGTCCATTTGGTGTGGCTGGTGTCATGTAAGCAGTAAAACAATGTGCTAGGATCAACTCTAAACCCTATTGTCTTGTCGTCCCTAAAATTTACTTGAGAACTATTTGTAAAATACCAAAAGTCCTAGGTCATGGAATGATTTTCAAATGTCCACAAATGAAATAAAGTGAAGATCTTTAAAAATGCTATTGTTAAGAAGTATCTTTTTCTATAGGAAGACATGGTTTGAGCTTATTTATTTATTTATATTTAGAACTGACATTTAGAAATATACACAGCTGAAAATGTCAAGAGTTTTAGCACTGTGTGACCTAATGCTGGTCATGACAGAACCAGTAAACACATCTCACCCAGCAGAAACAGACTGCGACTGGCGTAATAAAATAACCACTTTTATTCTCATTCCAGATGAAGATAGCTTTAGTTGTTTTGTTAGCTGTGCCTTCCATCATGTGGGCACTAATGACTCCAAAAGAATATTTGCAGAGAAGTAAAGCAAGCAGTTGGGTAAAGGGAAATTGGTTCATTTGTTCTCCAGACAGCTGAACACATGCACCCTTCACAGTCTCAAAGACTATACAAGCAAAATGCACAACCTTTGCTCCAGTCTCTGTTAGACACTTTTGGTGCAGTAGTTGACCACAGATTAATTCACCTGAGCGAGGCTCCCAGCGAGGCTGGCTTGGATGGTGCCTTGCCATATAAGGCTCAGGGGGGTCATTCCCTGCCTGCATGCTTCCAATCTGCCACATGATGGTTATAGACCCCTGTCACCTGCAGCACACCAGAGACACCACTGGTGTTGTTGGTAACAGGTAGTCACTTCTCCTATGTGGTATGGAGATGGCCATTTGCAAGAATTTCAGAAAAAGAGAGGAATAGGAATAACTTCAGAGACCATGCTTTGAAAAGAAAATACCCATAAATCATGAGTATGTTGAAATGCTGAAGACTCAGGCCCCTCTTGTCTATGTACTAACACAAAATGGAAAGGCTCATTGGCAGAGAGTTCACAGCAAGTGACCTTAATGACAAAAGGACCATCATCATCCCCTCTGTACACAAAGTGGCTGCAGAGATGTTTGCTCCTTTGGTGGCCAAAGGTCAAATTATTTTTTGTAAGGATCGGAGTACAATCACATACTAGCACAGAAATGATCTATGTAATAGAGCACTGAACTTCTGAGTTTGCTCAGTGAGAACTGACTGTAGGTTACATGGGTTTATACCAGTCTGATTACACTGATTTCCACAGGTAAAATTGTGTTTTCTTCCTGCTCTGATGTCCAAAAGCTCTCCTGTAATTTGCTGAAATTCAACAGGCTGTGACCATTTTCATTCTCTCACATTTCAAGTAGCTTAGAGAAAATTTTTCAGGAGAGATGGTTCAAATTACTGTAATTCTTTCTGCCACATCTTATTACACAAGCAATGTATTAAGCATATGATAGGAATAGAGATAAAACTAGTTAAAGGAACCTAATCTAAATTTATTCCCTGCCTAAAGTGCTTAGTTTAGGTTCATCTCAAAGTGAAGAAGTAGAGATGGGCTACATCTCACTTTTCACTGGTGACAGTTTGTCGTGACCTACACTCAGGAAAGCATTGCTCGGCTGTCAATGTGTAACAGGCACAGCACACAGCACCACACAGGTGGGATGCAGAGTGCTTCCAACAAAACATTCCAGCTCTCTGAGCTGGAAAACAACTCTTCCGGATATCAGCAGGCCCTCAAGGTTATATCCAAAAGGGATTTAAGTGGAGTCACACATGGGCTAAAAAACAACACAGAATCACATGTTCCTATTAAGGAGTATTTAATTTTTGTAAGCAATGGGACCTCTTCTGAGTACCAGCCTGACCTGAAAATTGTCTTATTCCTCCAGCTTTTCTCAGATTTTAGGCCCCTGAAATAAATTTTCAGGTCTTTCCCAAACCTATTTCTTACTTTTTCTTGAGGTTTTCCTGTGTATTTTTAAAATGTTTCTAAAGAATAATTCTTTCCTGTTTTTTTCTTGCTTTATATCATCACGTAGTGATTAACACTAGCATCCATAAGCTCCCCTTTCTAAGTCACTTTATAGTCTACATGCAAAACTTCATTCCAGCTGAATTAATAGAGTGCATGTTTTTTATCTCATGAGGCAACTCCCAGTAGGTTATAGGCAAGTATTTGTGTTTCACAGTATGAAGGCTTCATAAGCTTCCTCTTAATTGAACACTGGTACTCAGCAGAGATCATTCAAGACGGCTCATTTTGGGTTGCGTGGCATTGCAAACATAAATTTTTCATTTACTCCCATCTGTTTTCAAAATTGTTTTTTCTGGAAAAGTGATAGAGGCTTTAATGAAGCCTGTGAAAGGTCAAAAAACAACCTCTCTAATTGAATGCACTCTTGGGAATTCACTTGGAAATAATACTCCTCATTTTTTTGTCTCCCTTTCTGGCTGCCAGTGTTGAACCACAGAATTAATAGCAGCCTGCTAAAGTAAGCTGGCTTGTGTGTTGGGTCCAGCTGCAGTTATGTCTCTCTAAACCTTGCTATTTGCTGATAACAGAAGAATAATGGAGGAGAAGTATGCAGCTAGGATGGAGTGTAAAAATGTGCTGAAGGTGGCTTAGCTGGATATGAGAAATGCCTTCCTTTTGGTAATAAACTCCTGCAGTCCACCTGCAAGGACCACAGAGTAAAAGAAAAGGGCAGATGAGGGTTGTTTCAGAAGAAAGCTGTGCAATTTGCTCCCCTATCTAGGGCCCCCAGGGTACACCTTTCCTGCCAAGTGTCCCTGTTCGTCTTGGCTTGCAAGTATCTCAGGCTGAGGCAGACAAGGATGTGGAGCTCCAAAACCTAAAGCAGTGGATGACCAGTAGTGCACAGAAATCACCACCTCCACGGCTAGGCACGAGCAGAGATATCACTGTGGTCTCAAAGAGAGTGCTGTGACTGGCTGGGACTGGCCGGGACTAGCCTTATCCTGCCTCTAAAGGGCTGCCAGCTTGCAGGATCAGTTCAGAGCAGGCTGCCAAGTTTGCCAAGAGGCTGCATAAACAGTAATTAGCATCTCCTCCGATAGCTTAGCTTATGGTGAATGGAAGATGGCCAAATCCCACAGGACCTCCTGCAAACCATCCCTTCAACATCTTTGATGCTCCTCCAGGCAGCGACAGCTACTGAATGATCCTCCCATAACTCCAGCCTCAGTGATGAGCTGATATCCAGACATGAGGATTTTTTGTCATTTGCTGACAAGTCCCTTGAGACACCCAGTCACTCGAAGGCACAGCCATCCTCTGTAAATGTCAAGCTGGTAGACCAGGAAAGAAATGCCATCAAATTAGATCATTTTAAGGTGCTGCCAAGCTTTTTTATCAAGTTGAAAAGCTTAGGTATTAATGAAGGAACAAGAATCTTCAGGTACCAAAATGGATTGCACAGTGTTTGAGACATTCATGTTCTAAAATACCCTTATTTTTAATAAGTGAGATTGGCTCTCACTTTTAAAAAGCCTCTTGAGAATTTTGCTCTTGTAGGAAAACAGGGAAGGATTAATACTGAAAGAGTACCAGATCCATAAAGGACAACAACATATCTGAAACTTAAGTTAATTGTAAGAATACAGGGATTTATATTTCTTAAAGGCTGTTTTCTTGTTCTATAAGTTTAACCAAATACTTGAATATGGTCTTCACAGCCTTATTTGTGTTGCTGTAATGACTTAGTTCTATGGGATTTTATACTCTGCACCTTCTAGCATCATGGGAATAGTTTGCCATTAAGGGTAGTTAAAATGACAGCAATCTGTATTAATCTCTTCTGAAATAGTCATCATTGGCACTCAGACAGGCAGACTTTTCCTCACTGGGAAATAAAGGAGTTCTTATTTTCTACAGTGAGGTTAAAGCTATGGTGTCTGTCCTGCATGGCAGAGCTCTTGCTACCCCCCAGGTCGCAAGTTGCCAAAAATCTACAGTTTGCAGGATTTCCTATTTGAGGAGGCCGACAGTCCAGTGCAGAAACACATTCCTTCAGAGTGTAATACAGCACTTGAAAGCTGGCTCCAGCCAGGCTCCACATTGCATATAGAGAATCATGCTACTTGCAGCATTGGTTTTTGTTGAATTAGTTTCCAGTTCCCACACATGGTGTGGGCTGGGGTATCCCACTGGGTGTCTCCAGACAGCCAGCACTTGACACTGTAACCTGCAGCTGGGCTCTGCGCATACCAATGTTCCAATATTTTATCAATATTTAATTAAAATAACTCATAATTCACTACAAAGCAAAGTAGGACAAGTGAGACCCTGAACTCTGGTTATGGAGAGCAGCAGTCACCAGGCTGCAACCAAGTGGCCAAGGCTCCACTGTGCATTTTTTCTGTGCTGAATCTGCCACCTCTGAAGGGATGGGACAGGAGGGAGGGGAATGTACCAGATGTGGAGATTATCACTTGCCATTCCTTCTCCCTCCCTTTTTGTCTCCAGTGACAGGCATTATAAAGCCTCATGACTCCATACCTTCCCCTCCTTCTTGTGGCAGCCACTTTAAATTTTGGTGCACTACTAGAAAGCCCAGCACAACATTTGTCATGAATAGTTCAGCCAGCAAAAATGCTGTCTAAGCTGATTTTCTCCAGTTCTACAGCTGTCCTGAGAAGATCAGTGGAGGGTGCAAAGTGTCCACTTTTCTTTATTTCTCTTGAAATGTCAGCTAGATGTACCTAGAGCCATGTACACACATCAACATGCTTGTGAAGAATTTCTAAATTAATACAATCATACTTTAGTAGCAGAAGCTTTTCTCTTTGACTGAAAAACAGATGCTGCATGATTTGTTTGCCTCTGAGCAGGGAGCGATGGGAAATGTTGTCTTTTTTTCAGTAAAACCCAGCTGTGGATTTTATGATACAGTCAATAGCTCTGCAACTTCAAGAGGCACATGTCCTGCAACTGCTGGATCCACAGCTGCTTTCTTAAAGTTACCCATTGGAATGTGAGACTGGTTTAGCCCTGGGAGATCAGGCCTGACAGATGTTTATCACATCTGCTCTTCAGAGCTTCCAGTAGACAAGAGCCCACCATCTCTGAATCACAATCATCTCTCATATTGATCCAAAACCTCCTTTGCCACAAATTAGGTGGATTTCTTCTTGTCCTCTGTTTTAAGCTGCATAGAGAAACTTGTGAAAGAAAGAAATGCCACAAGGCAGAAGTGAAAAGCAGAGATATAAAGAGGAAAGCAGTCAGCCAGGCAAAAATGTTAGTGAGAAAGGTCAAATAGCTATACACAATCAAAAATAAAAATGAGTCAATAATGCAATTTTGGTACTGTCTCTCTGTTTTGTTAAAATAATTTTAGATTTGGTGCCCATTCTTGTCTGTCTTGTGAATAACTTTTACAGGAGTTCTGTCTATGCCCAAGTCCAAATAGTAAATAGAAAAAGATATGGATCAGATCTTTGGATTTCCTTTTTGAAGGAATTTTACTTGTTCCCCTTTATGCTCCAGATGGCTTATCCCTTCAGAGGAAGAAACTAGATTGGTCTGAGGCAATCAGTTCCTGACAAGGTCGTGCTGATGTTTTTTTATCTCTTCATTCTCTTTCAATCCTTATTAATTGTTTTGTTAACAGCTGTGGTGCCATGGACATCATGCTGATGCCTGAGTCATTAAAAGAGCATATGATTGCCTGCTTCCCACTGCTCTCTTTTGATGAAAGTGTCTAGGTCTTCTGGGGCTAAGACAACAGATGGTGGTGAAGCATCTGCCAAAAGAGCAGGAGGGGATGGAATGATGCATGTGGTGGTATCCAACACCAAAAAATTAATAAAACCCAGAACCTGACTGTTCATTACATCAACAGAAAACCACAACTTCAACGGAGATCAGGGAGGATCTTAACACATTCTTCTGTGGCATTTCAAGCTTACTGTGAGTGTCCTTCCAAACTGGGGAGTTGTCTCCAGAAGGATGCTGTTTTGGGCAGTGTCTCTCAGTAAATACAATTTTTGGTGCCACAGTTGACATGTTCTCTGAGCTCACCACAAAACCCACTGTGCTGTACATCCTGATCTGTGGGGAAGGCTCAGCATGCCTGTGGTCCCCACACTGAGAAGAAAGGTGAGGAGCAACAAGGCTGGGGCTGGGCTGCTGGCCTCCACCCACTCATTCCAACATGACAGGTTGTCCCTCAGGTGACTTTCCCTTCCTGTCCCACTGGAGTTCCTGGAGGAGCTGGCAGGGCAGTGGAGGGATGCATGTGAACAGGGCTGTGAGAGGGGCTGAACTCTTGCTGCCCAGGTCCTACCTGTGCCCTTCTCTTGGACCAAGAAGAGCACAAACAGTAAATACCAGGTTTGCAGAAACTCTAGACTGGAAGAGACTGCTCTCCCACTCAAGTCAGCACAAGTGTGCAATCTGTAACAATTTTTTTTATGCCATGCAAAAAAAAAGCTGTCTTGGTCCTCACAATTTTCCTGCTTTTGTGCTCTTCCGAAACTTCAGTGGGCTCCCTGCCATGAGTGGTTTGGACTCCCAAAGTCTTATAGGTGGGAAATACTCTCTGTCACTTACTGTTTGCAGAACCTGAACAGCAGTGTGGAGTTGAATGACTGACTTTCAGGCTGCCAGCACCTTGGCAAAGCCCTCAGAGGATAAAGAACAGAAACTTTTAATAGCTGAAATCCAGACTATTCAAAATGACTCAGAAGCAACTGCCCTTATGGGTATGGAGAGAATGGGAAGGGGACCTAAAGAAAACAAAACCAAAACAAAAAAATATGTCTCTAAGGGAGGTGTCAAGTTCTCCTACTGTGGGCTTCTGGAGACATGTCTCTGCAAAGTTTTCCAAGATTTGCTAGATTTATGCATCCTCCAATGTAAATGGAACTGATTCAGTGTCTCACTGAGAGGAATACTAAAATGAAGAGAATTTCTGAAATAAAATTGCTAATCTTTCAAACAGTAATTTTACTACTGTTCACTCCTATTTACTTAGTCACAAACAAGCTGGAGGTCCAGTTGATACTTGGAGATTTTAAAACCATTGCCCTGGAAGTGTTGCAATACCTTTGCCCTCAGATGCTAATATCAGCATATAATAACAAGACAAGTTGTTGTCAAGGTACCGAGCCCCCTGAGCTGGAAGACAGGGAGCAGAATGAAGCCCCCACAATCCAGGAGGGAATGGTCAGCAAACTGCTATGCAACTTAGACCAGTATAAGTCAATAAGGCTGGATAGGTTTCACCCAAGAGCACTGAGGAAATTGGTAGAAGAGCTCACTAAGCCACTTTCAATAATTTACCAGCAGTTCTGGTCAACTGGAGAGATCCCAGCTGAGTAGAAGTTGGCAAATATGATGCTAATGTATAAGAAGGACTGGAAGGAGGATCCAAAGAACTACAGGACTGTCAGCCTGACCTCGGTGCTGGATAAGGCAATGGAGCAGATCAACTCGAGTGCCATCATGCAACAAGTACAGGACGACCAAGGGATCAGGCCCAGCCAGCACAGGTTTGTGAAAGGCAGGTGCTGCTTGACCAACCTGATCTGCTTTTATGACCAGGTGACCAGCCTAGTGAATGAAGCTAAGGCTGTGACTGTTGTCTACCTAAACTACAGTAAAACATTTGACACCATTTCCCACAATAGTGTCCTGGAGAAACTGGCTTCCCATCGTATGGGTGGATATACTCTTCTCAGGGTAAAAAACTGACTGGATGTCTGGGCCCAGAGAGTGGTAGTGAATGGATTTACATCTGATTGGAGGCCTAACCCTGGTGGGGTTCCCCAAGGCTCAGTATTGGAGCCAGCCCTGTTTAGCACCTTTATTGATGACTTGGACAATGGGATTGAGAGCACCCTAAGCAAGTTAGCAGACAACACCAGGTTTGAGGGGAGTGTTGATTTTCTGGAAGGCAGGAAGGGATCTGGACAGGCTGGATAGATGACACAAAGCTGATTGTATTAGGTTCAACAAGGCCAAGTGCTGGGTCTTGCCCCTAGGTTACAACAACTCCATGCAGCACTACAAGATGGGGGATGAGTGGCTGGAAAGCTGCCAGGGGAAAAGCACCTGGAGGTCCCAGTTAACAGCCACTGAGCAAGAGCCAGCAGTGTGGTCAGGTGGGCAGAAGATCAATGTCATCCTGGCCTGTATCAAAAATAGTATGGCCAGCAGGACCAGGGCAGTGATTGTCCCTCTGTACTAGGCACTGGTGAGGCCACACCTCCAATCCTGTGTCCAGTTTTGGGCCCCTTGCTAAGGCACTGGACCTAGTCCAGAGAAGAGCAACAAAGATGGCTAAGGGTCTGGAGCAAAATCTTATAAGGAATGGCTGAGGGAATTACGATTGTTTAGCCTGGAGAAAAAGAGACTGAGAGGAGACCTTATTACCCTCTACAACTACCTGAAAGGAGGCTATAGTGAGGTGGGTGTCAGTCTCTTCTTCAAAGCAAGTAGTGATAGAACAAGAAGAAATGGCCTTGAGTATGCAGGGGAGGCTATTAGGAAAAAAACATTAATGGGAAGGGTTGTAAAGCATTTGAACAGGGAAAGTAGTGGAATCACCACCCCTGGAAGTGTTCAAAAAACATGTGGATATGGCACTTGAGGACATGGTTTAATGGTGAATATAGTGGTGGTGGTGCTAGATTGATGGTTGGACTTGTTGATCTTAAAGGTCTTTTACAACCTTAAAGATTCTGATTCTATGATTCTACCTTCTTGAAACAGTTTTCTGAATAAGCAGTTTCTTGGCCAAGTTCTTCTCTACTTACATCATTACCTATCCTATTAGCTTTAATGTGCTGGAATGGGCACAGTTGTCTCTCCTGTAAACCAAATTAAATTCTTTTTTTCGGAACACAGACTTGCAAGGACAGAGAACTGTAAACCTGTCATATTGGCAGTTCTAGAAGTTCAAGAAGACTGCCCAAGAGTCCTGTCTGAATATATATGTGCCTTATTATCACCATAACCATGTTAAAAACATGGTTATATTTAAAGAAGGCTAGGAAACTGGGAAAGCAGATTTCAACATGAAACTTAAAAAGTCTTTAAAGGCAATACTTAACAATGAACAATGTTCAACAGTTCATTTCATAGGTCATGATGTCCTGATACTTGTGTAACTACCAAAAACTTGTTTCATATTTGTAGGCAAACTGAAGTAATATAAAGTAACACTATAAAAATGTGGGTGAGGTTTTCAAAAATACTTCAGTGGGGTCTAACAGAGTTCCTTCCTGTATTCCATTGCATCTTGACACAAGACAAGTCAGAGCTAGACAAGGATTTTGAAAAATCCTTTTCTCAGCATTCAGTTTCAGTGCTCCCACATAGGAAAATAACACACTTTCTTATCTTCAAACTGTAAAATCGTGTATTTCAATCATAATGATTGAAAACAAACCTAGTTAGGCTGACTTGCACTTCCTACCACAAAAGCACAAAATCATGATAATCCATGAGTTGATGGGTAATAGTGGCAGTGAAAACTGATTTGCTTTTAGTTGCTGAGGTTGAACCTTGGAATGTCTGGGCTCTTACCTCTAGTAGGGGAAAGGATATACTGAAGTCTTACCATTATTGTCAGCGCTAATAGACTCAGCAGCTTCTGTACAGTCATCTCTTTCCCTGAAATATGAAACTTAGGTCTGCATCTCTCCTCTGTCAAATCTGAGAAAAACTGTCTAGAGGATTCATAAGCTAACGGGAATACATATACAAAGGTATACACCTGTATGCTATGATTACAGACACCCCAGTTTTCTATGAATGCAGGTTAAAGGTGTGCCAAATTAGGCTGAAACCAGAGTTGAGCAAAGAATTGTTCCAAGATTTTTGTCAATGCTAAATCTATTATGATTTTATTATGTTTGCTAATATGAAAGTCACTGATGGGGAGGAGCTTTTGTGTTTGACAGCATTTGCTGCAATACAGTGGTGATTAATTATGTAAATACAGTATTTTCAACAAACATTGTGCTGAAGCTGCTCCAGTAGGCAGTCAGATGTAACTGAAAAGACCATATGCCTTTGGCTAACTAATTGTGCAGCTCAAATATTGGATCTCAGATACGTGAACGAATAGTTGTGGTGAACAACTTGTGAGCCAGTCACAGACAGATGTTTACTTGTGGAAAACTTTCAGCTAAGAGTAAGTATTTCTGGAGAAGTCATGGTCTGTTTACAGGCAATTTCTGGCAAGAAGGGACTACATTCATTAATTAAAATGTTTACTCTGAATTGGTTTCCAACTCTAATTGAAACTAAATGAAGAACTGGCTAATCTGGGTTGTAGCACTTTTCTTTGAAAAGCTCCAGCACATATGTCTCTTCTTGATGTATAGGTAACAATGCATGAGTTTGTTCAACTTTGTCTTTTCTCAAGGGTGTGGTAAGCATGCTGCTTTTCTTGACCTTCTGTGCTGGTTGACAGGTTCTTGATGAAGTCTCTTTTAAAACTTAAGAAGGAAATTAGTAAAAGGAGGAAACTGTAGCATGTCCAAATAATGCTAATGATACCACATAGGTTTGCCAAACCATGGTAACTCATAGCTGATTGCAAAGTGGGTGCTTGGTTTAAGTAAGGAACATCCTCGACTTGGGATTTCCATGGAAGCTTTTCTCTAACGGGAGCCTGGCTGGGACTCCTTGGAGGCTACACCACTCACTCTGCCAGAAGTAACTGTTACCCAGCCAGGGAGACCTTACTTTCCTTGGTATATTTCTCCAGTTTCTGTTGATGCTTTGTGTTGTGAAAGAGAAAACTCATGTCCTGCTGAAGCTATGCAACAGTAATAATCCACTGTAGATGTCAGGATGCTGGTTGACTGCAAAACCACTGTAAGCCAAAAAATCCACTGCTGACAACAAGAGCCTTGGTGTAGGAGGGCAGAAATATGCTGTATATCATGTATATCATGTATGCTGCCAAAATTCATGGCAATCTGTGAAATGAAAAGCCCTTTGAAAGGTCTGTCCCAAAGGAGAAAAGGCATTTGGGCTGTGGGTTAAACCTGAAATTCAGATTAGAGGTGAGAACACCACCCAAAATCTCATCCCATCCCACGGTGTTCTTCACCAGAAAAGTCCCAAACCACTTCCCATGTAGGGCTGTCTGTAGGAAAACGCCAGACTGGGGCAAAATAAATGGGTTTCCCCTCCTTTCTGCCCTTGTTTTCATGTAAGAGAGACCCAGGTCAGGTGGGAGATAAACCGTGCAGTCTCAAGACAGTTTAGGCCACTTCTCCTCAGTTCCCTACCTGTAGAACAGAGATACCAGAGGTTCACATAGGCTGGTTCTGGCAGTCAAATGGGTAGTGTTGAACTAACTATTGTGGTTGCTCACTCTTGTGATTTTCCAGGCATTTGAAAACAGCTGGATCTGTGTATAAGGGAAATGCAACACACTGTCACTTAGTTTTGCTGTTGTTTTTGGCAACATGAAAGTATCTTCAGCATACTCCATTACCAAATACCAGAAGACACACAGTCTTCTCACAGATGATACAATTTCAGGTTGTAACTTACAGAGCAAGACAGATTTGAAAAATACTACATTTAATGGCAGTTTAACTGTAATGGCAGTTCAGCTGTACATACACTCTTTTGAAGGAATCAACAGCTAAATTGAAAACCAATATTGGTACTCAAATGTCTCTAAAACCACACAGCCTGTGACTGGAGCCAAGAAATAAAGCCAGTATTCCCACTCCATGTGGATTGAAACAGGAGTCATTTGGGAAACATGGGCTGTGGAATGATAGAGTGTGCTGGAATAGTCACAGAAAAGCTTATGTTTCATAAAGTGAAAACTAGTTGGTGCTTTTTGGATAAACTTGTTACTGGGATGTTGGAAACCTCTTTGTCTTCTTTGTCTTTTGTTTTAGTAGGAAAGCCAGTTGCAGTAAATTAGGTAGGTTTGCTGGGTACAGATCTCAGAACAAAGATTTTCCTTTTAGCCAACTTTATTCATGCCAATGATGACAAATATCAGAGGTCTCAGCTGACTAGAAGAATGTGACTAATCTTCCACAAATATGTCCCTCAACTCCACAGTGAAAAATTAATAGAGGAAGGAGAAAGAGCAGTAACTACTTTAGTGCAATATTCAATATAATTTCTGTTCCATGACAGTGAGGGAATTCTGGACTTGATCTTCATTAAAAGATGATCCAGATCAATGCAGGCTAGTAAAATACAGTCTTGAAGGCTCAAAAACCTGGAGGCAAGGAAACAAAAGCAAACCACCACATGCATTATTTTTGAATTCCCATCATTTACTAAACTGACCTGACTTAGGATTTCTGGCCACTGGGGTTTGGCTGCAGAGCAGAGGAAGAAAGCAAAGAGGTAGCAAAAAGTGTTTGAGTTCCTTCACTGGAGTTCCAGCAGTGCTGGCTCGGCTGCTAACACAAACAGAAAGCAAACTCTGAGCCTCTGCTGGTAAATGGTGTTGACTTATGCCAGCGGAAAGAGCAGTCCTGAGCTCAGTGAACACTTCTGGGTGAAGACAAAAGACAAAAGCTTTCCAGGCAGAACTAGCAAAGTAAGGAAGGTCAAAGAAGAGATTCTTGTGGGAGTGCTGTCAGCATTACCGTGACAGATGGTGGTTGCAGACATGGGCACAAGCCCATACAGCCCAGACACGAACACCTTTCAGCCAAACACTGTCAAAGTGATGATGCCCTGTGCCCCTAGAGAGCCTCAGTGGCTGTCCATGCAGTGGTTTGGCTCCATTGATGTCCCAGTCCAGCATCTCCAATGCTCTGTATCTACTGGTTTACATAGCCACCAAACCACTGCTGTAACCCAGAACTGGCCAAGGGCCTGGCTGATTTGGAAGCAGGCTCTCAGGGGCTATAAGAGTGAAACATCAGCTCTTGGAAATCTGATAAAGATTTCTCAGTTTGTTTGCAGTTCTCTGAGAGAAACACAAATTACTGAGGCTCAATAATGTCTAAATGATACAAAGTAATTGTGAGATTGGAGAGTCAGGCCAAAACTCTAGCTGCACAAAGCTGTTTCTCAGAGAGTTGCAAGTATGTGTACATGCATGTTAGAGATCTTCCTCTCCTTAAGAGTCCCAACACCAGCTTCTTCCTTGGTCTCGGCAGGAGAGAAGTGAGGCTGAACTCAGCTCAGGCATAGTCTGTCCTTTGAAGGTATCTGGAGACTGGGCATGCCAGGGGACTGCTGCAGAGCCTGTGCTCCCAGTGCACTTTCCTGTCTGGCACCAAACTTTCTCCTTAGTTTGAGCAACAGGGGCTGTTCTGCCAAAACGAGATAGTTTAATTACTGTTTTCCTCCCTCCTCTCTTATGAAGTGATTGTAAAACTACTCACTACTGAACCTGAGCCATCCCAAGGAACCGAGTGGAATATTTAAGAGGGCTATTTATTTTGGTGTCAGCCTCAAAGTCTGCCTTCATAACTGTCTGTACGACTCTGAAGCTACTGAGTATTTCCATAGAAAATAATATGATTTATTAGAACTGTCTTAGTTTCCTAAGCACAAACTCTCTCAACCATGCACAAGTGGATGATGTGAGATGGAGTCAAATACCAGATGAGCTGGTTCAAATCAAGGGACCTTAACATGAGGCCACCCTAGACTGGAAGGCACTCAGACCAGAGTTTCTGGACTCCCTCATTCTTGAACACAACAGCTTGCATAGAATCTTCAAGGATGGGACAAGATGGGATTAGTTTATTGGGAAATAGGAAGTCAGTTTGTGTGTACTTGCTTAGAGTGCTAGTTTGATCAGAACATGCCTGGAAATTTAGCCACTTTTAACTGTTGAAAGATTGTAATTCCCTTGTGCTCCCTGCCAGCACACAGTATATGGAACAGCCCTTAGCCTAGGGAGCCCCACAGCAAGGAAATGGGTGTGATTAATAGACAAAGTAGCAGATGGGAACAGGCAGCATGAAATCCACAGACCACCAAGAAAGCTGGTTATCCAGATAAAAAAATTCTGAAGCATTAACACAATGAAAGCAAGACTTGAGTCTACTTATGGAATGTAAAGAAAATGGAAGGAAAGCACTTTTCTATCTTCTTATGGGGTGTGTGAAGCAGGGAAGTGAATGCACCATTGATGCTTGTAGGAATACTTGAACACCTTGGAAGAGCATCTTGACACAAGACAAGTCAGAGCTAGACAAAGATTTTGAAAAATAGGAGCAGAATTCAGAGATGCAATCTCAGACTATTCTAAAATACTTTTCCTTTTAAATCTGAAAGCAAGAGAGAGATCAAGAGTTAAGAAATCATTATTATATTTGGCTATCATCTTCACAGATATTTTGAGGTTTTAAAGCAGGATCTTTTAAAGGAGGGGGATTCCAGCCTGCAAGGTGAAAGAGAGTAAATCTAGCCCCATAGACAGGATTCCAAATGGCAAGAAGACGAATCACAATGATAATGGCCATATTGTGCACAAAGCCACAGGCTGAACCTGGAGCAACTCAGGAAGCCAGACAGAGCCCACCAAACTAACAGAGCCTGTGGGAGACAGATTATGTTTTTGGAGATCAAGGAAGGGCAAACATAATGCCCTTCCTTTAGAGGAAGAGGTAAGAGAGACAGGGAGTTATAAACTAACCAGTATAATTTTAGTTAAGCAGAAAAATACCAAAGAAGTCATCAAACTACTTATTTTTGGGTTCCTAGAAGGTGCAAAAGAGATGAAGAGAAATTAAAACTCAAGGACAAATAATTTCAAATCACTCCTCATTCTTTCAATGACAGCTTCAGAATGACAGCTCTTGAGAAGATGAAGCAGAGATGCAGTACATCCTGACTTTGTAAGGGTTTCTCCAAGAGTTTTGCAAGATATCCTTATAAGACAAGTGGTTACAAAACTGGTTTGGAACCCATCTACAAAGAGTAACTGTCAGTGGTGCAGTACTGCACTAGAAGTAGAGTACAGAAATAGACCTCTCCTGGGGTCTGAACTGATGGAAAAGGAGAAAAACTCGGGAAGCAAAGTGTAAATTATGGGAATGGACACAAGTTGCCTTTTGCTTCAAGTTTAGCTACAATTCATCAGCATCTTTCTAAATACTACGATTTCTGTATCTCCTAAAAAATTTGGTGAGGATTAGCACACATCATGCGGGGTTTGCTGTCACAGATAACCATAGGATTGACTTCTTCTCCAACCAACTGCTGCATGTAGCAAAAAGTACCTTTTGGTTGAGCAATTGCTGTAGGAAAGAAGCTGAGGTGATTTAGGTCTTTCGTACTGTGTTTTGTAAAAGCTGCAATTTCTTCAATTTCCCTCAGAAGGTTCAGGAGACTTTTTAGTTTGTGTTTTAAAATTTTCTTTTCATGGAGGTGAGATGTTCTCATCAATGTCCCTCCATTCAGGATGTTTCTCATGAAAACTGAATGAGGAGTTTCCTACTTCAGAAACCAACAGTGAACTGGGCAGTCCCCTGGCATACAACAACATTGGTGGGCAGTGGGGACAATGGCTTCCAGGTGACACTGCCAGAGCACCATGCCATGTCTGTGTGGTGGCATTGCGGAAATGGGGACAGACACCAGGTGATCCACGGTGGTGCAGGAATAGTGCAGAGAGCCACAGAAGTCACCTGAGGGCTGGACAGTCATCCTTGTGTTGGGAGACCAGTGTATTCAGTCTTTCTCATGGGGCATAACAAGGTCCAATGACTGGAATTTGGAAGCAAGCAAATTCATACTTGAAATAAGTCCCTACTTTTTGAAACAGGGAGGAAACTATAGTTTAGATTCTTTACTTCCTGAGCTTTGAAGGAGAGATTGGTTATCTTTCTAAAAGAGATCCTTTATGCAGAATAAATCTCTTGTCTTCTGTGTGTGCAGCTGGATCAAGCCTGACGACTGCACCGACCATTTCTAGTGTTGGCAGTTTATACGTTCCCCTCCCTCAAGGTCTTGCTGTGTTATCTTGACCATCTCATTCTTGAGCTCCTTTTTAAGATGATGACTGGAGTTAAAGTCCATGTTTTGGGATGTCAGTTGATCCCACTTGCGTTTTTTGAGAAGGAAATTTGTTCACTGCTCTCTGGAATGCGTGCACCTGGGTGGGGAACAAATCAAACATATAATGAGTGCCATCTGCTGGCAAATGGGAAGAGGGTATTGGGGATACCGGAGTGAACAGTGCGGGATTATTGCACTCTGAATGCATTCTCTGCTCTTTAGTGCTGTGAGAATGTAAGATGGCATATAGTCACAGAATCACAGAACATTCTGAGTTGAAAGGGACCCACAAGGACCATCGATTCCAGATCTTGAGTGAATGGCCCATAGAGGGATCGAACTCACAACCTTGGCATTGTTTAGCCATGCTCCAAACAACCTAGGTCATGTTTGCAAACCCTGGCTCCTACTGTGCTGTGGCCATGGGTGCCAGTGATTGGCAGACTGACAGATGGACAGCATGAACCCTATGTCATCTCCTGTATTCATGAGCTGGTGCTCTCAACCCTTTGATGGGCAAAAGTATTTTGTGCAATCACTTCCAAACCAAAAGCCACTTGAACAGCATACCATAGTAGGTGTTTGCTATTAGGTGTGAAGACTGAGCAGCACTTTGAAGAGGTCATTTTTGCTCACTGGCAGGATGGTGTAAATCCCAGTAGAAAATAAGATAGCAGTATATAATCTACTGGTGTATATCTAGTTATACTCAGTGAAGGAAGACAAAGCCTGATTACATATATACCTTATCAGTTAAAAGAGCTGAAGTATGGTGTTGACTTGCAGGGGACTAAAGTCCAAAACATTTTTTTGTCTTATAACATGCACAAATTGCCCTTTTAATTTGGCAAAATACTTTTTTTCTTCCTTCTGCCAGTTTTTCAGGAGCACTGCTTTAGTTTGTCTGACTGAGGACAGTGGAAACTACCTAGAGAATAAAAACATGTGTGATGCATATGAAAACTCTTGTTCATAGCTTTCAACTGAGCTGCCTAAGTTAGGCATTGAATCCTTTTCCAGAAAAAGTACCACTGGTGGTGGTACGTGACTCCACCAGCACTGTAGAATTGATTTTGAAATAGGTTTTTCTTATTTAAACTATGCAATGAGATCCAATTTTTAAGACCAATGTTGAAGGTTTCAATTGGTCTTGCAACTGTCTTTGGGTGTGAACATGAAAGCTATGAAGAATGAAAACCATAAGTAGAATTTCTGCTGCTTTGGCTTGACTTCTCACTTCAATGGTTGTTCCACATCTTTCAAAACAGAACTAGTAGAGCGAACACTTCCTGAATTAAGGTCTGCAATGGACCTGTGAAGCTGTAACATGGGCAGAATGGGGAAAAGATATTTTTGACCGAGTCCCTCAAATGCCAGTTTAGTCATCTGCCATGTTAAAATGTTATGGGCAGTACCTATAAAAACATTGCTGCCACAAACATGTTTGGATCATAGAATCACACAGAATTAGATATATGGCTTTTGCAAGATGTTATAAAGTCAATAAAAGCTTGGACAGAGAAAATACAAGAAAAATTATTTAAAACAACTTCCTGTTCAGGAAGCTAAAAAAAAAAAAAGCAAATCACATTCCAAAGAGTTATTTTTCCAGTAAAAGCAACTCAATGCAGGTGAGCTGGAGAGGGTGTGATTGCATTATCAGAGGTACAAGAGGCTAACCAAGGCTGAAGTAAGATTGACTGTCTACAAGTAAACTAGACAGTGGGAAGGAAATGTGAAAGAGGTCTTTGGAGATGCTTTGAGGCTTCCTTTTAATAAAATAGCAATCACAAAAAGTCCAGGTCTAACCAGGCAAACAACTGACCAAGAAGAGAGATGAATGATGAAGGGCAACATTTTGGAGTGCTCCTGAATTGGTTTATTTAATGGACAAGATCATAAGGACACGGAAAGTCCTAAGAAAAAAATGCTAAGGAAGGCATCTTGTATCAGGTCTACCTCTGTAGAGATTTTTATAATTTTTTTTGTGATTTGCAATGAAGAATTCAGGCATCTGCTTTTTATGCAGGATTTCCCAAAATATCTGTTTTTGGCCAGGCTAGTGGGATGGCTGCATCTGTTGTCTGTGTCTACATGTCTGCTTGCATGCCCTCGTGCTTTGGGGGGTGTGCAGTGTGATCTCTGGTGAATCTGGCAAGACCAGGGTGTGCTGTTGCTCCAGAACAATAGATCTAAATAAACCAGTGCAAGCAAACAAGACCCTGGAGGTACCTGCCTTGAAGAAGGGTTTGGATATTTCAAATTCTGGTCTACCTGTGCCATTAATTTACAAAGATAAGATTAAAGACTGGAATTACCAGGTGTAAGCTGCTGTAAAGAGACTGCCTCCAACAGGTGTAAGGACCATCTCACAGTGAGATGATGGTGAGACAGCATATCACTCTGAGCTGCTACATGGTGGCAGGTTTCAGACTGACACCCAGGCAGTCGAGGTGGATTTAGACCTTGAGAGCTGGGCCCAGCTGTCTGCCCTCTCACAGCACAGAGTTGAGGTTTCAATCCCTTTTCAGTGGCACCTTTGTGGCAAGTGCAAGTACACTAAAACTCTGATGTCCTCTCTCAGAGCCTATATATGTATTGTGGCCATTTAACTATATTCTTCATATATGCTATCCTAGCATATTCATTTCCTTACCAGCAGCCTGTCTGGGACTGAGGATGGACAGTGTTACAGTGTAGTATGCCAAGTATTCAAATAGATGGCTTTCCAACTGCACTTAGTCCTAATCATTCTTGTTTGGGGAACAGAGCTTAAATTGGGTCAAATCACCAAATTTAGTGATGCTGGGAGGACAGTAGAGAGCTAGAAGGTTTATATGGCCACTGTAGTCAGTAGAAAAGTTTTCTTAGTGGAAAAAGAGAAGTTAGGTATTGCCATACCAAGCAAAATGTAGAGCTCTGACCTGAGCTGAGCTCAGTAGAGGTTTTTTCCACCAACTTGGGTTGGCATCCCATACAAGTCCATTGAGAAAACGAATGTGATATAGAAGATGCATATTATGCCCCAGTACAGACCTTGGCTTTGCTCAGGGGGCCAGGTGAGATCTGTAAATAAAATGTTTTTTACACAAGTGGTATATCCACAGGTCCTCAACAATTCCTGGATCTCTTGGTAAGGCCTTCGAGCCTGCGCAATGGATTTTTTAGGTGAGACGCAGTATCCGCGGAATTGTTGAGGAAGAAGAGAACTGCTCATCAAGCACACCTTGCACTGCCATCCTGTCACATAAGAAAACCAGCCTTTCATCTTGCATGCAGCAAGCTCCAGCAGAAACTCCGTGACATACAGAACAAGTGGTGGATCAATCTAGCTGAAAAAACTCAATTATGCGCAGATACAGGTGATCACAAAGGATTCTATGAGGCCTTGAAAACAGCATACGGGCCTACATATCAGGTACAAAGCCCTCTACTCAGCGCTGATGGTCAAACACTTCTGACAGATAAAACCTCCATTCTGAATCGTTGGTCTGAACACTTTCAGACTCTCTTCAGTACTAGCTGTGTAGTTCAAGACTCAGCTATTCAGTACATCACACAACAACCGGTGAAGTATGAATTGGATACTGCCCCCACTTTAGGAGAAACCCTTAAGGCCATATGGCAGGTGAAAATTGGCGAGGCAGTTGGACTTGATGGAATTCCACCTGAAGTCTGGAAACATACACTCCATGCTAAATTTCATGAGTTTGTGGTGCACTGTTGGGAACTAGGAGAGCTACCATCAGACCTTCGTGATGCAGTCATCATCACTCTGTATAAAAAGAAAGGAATTAAATCAGACTGTTCAAAGTACCATGGTATTACCCTCCTCTCCGTTGCTGGCAAAATCCTGGCAAGAATACTCTTGAACAGACTAATACCTAGTATAGCAGAAGGAATTCTACCTGAAAGCCAGTGTGGTTTCAGAGCCAACAGGAGTACCACAGACATGGTATTTGTTCTCAGACAACTGCAAGAGAAGTGTAGGGAACAGAACAAAGGTCTCTATGTAACCTTTGTTGACCTCACCAAGGCTTTTGATACTGTGAGCAGGAAAGGTTCATGGCAGATTTTGGAACGTTTAGGATGTCTCCCCAAGTTCCTTAAAATGATCATTTCACTCCATGGGGATCAGCACAGCCAAGTCAGATATAGCAACACACTTTCTGAGCCCTTTCTAATAACTAATGGTGTGAAACAAGGCTGCATTCTCGCACCAATGCCATTCACAGTCTTTTTCAGCAGGATGCTCCAAAGGGCCATGGCAGACCTCGATGATCAGGACGATATCTACATTCGATATCGTACTGATGGAAGCCTATTCAACCTAAGGCAACTGAAGGCCCACACTAAGACCTTAAACCATCTTGTCCGGGAGCTGCTTTATGCTGACGACGATGCCCTCGTCACCCACACAGAAGCAGCTCTGCAGTGTTTAACATCCTGCTTTGCTGAGGCTGCTGAGCTTTTTGGGCTGGAAGTCAGCTTAAAAAAGACAGAAGTTCTCTATCAACCAGCACCTCAGGAAGTCTTCCATCATCCCCATATCACCATTGGCCAATCAGAGCTCAAATCAGTCCAGCAGTTTAATTACCTAGGTAACCTCATCTCCTTGGATGGCAAGATTGATGGAGAGATAGACAACAGGTTAGCAAAGGCATACAGTGCCTTCGGAAAGCTTCATGAAAGAGTTTGGTGAAATAAACACTTGAAGAAAAGTACAAAGATCAGTGTTTACAGAGCCATAGTGCTGCCTACTCTCTTATATCGATCTGAATCATGGGTCATCTACCACCACCATCTGTGTCTCCTAGAGTGCTTCCATCAACACTGTCTCCGTACAGTCCTAAACATCCACTGGTCAGATTACGTGACCAATACATCTGTTCTAGAACAAGCAGCAGTCACAAGTATTGAGGCCATGTTACTGAGAACACAGCTGCATTGGGCAGGACACGTCTCAAGGATGAAGGACCACCTCCCTAAGATCTTGCTTTATGGTGAACTTGCCATGGGCTGCCTCATGAGAGGATCCCCAAAGAGAAGATACAAGGACTCCCTGAAACAACATCTCAGCCTTGGCCATATTGATCAACATAACTGGTCTACTCTGGCCTCCAATCGGGAGGTCTGGAGACACACCATCTATAACACTGCTGACGCTTTTGAGAAAGCACGCAGGATCACCCTTGAGGAGAAAAGACAACACAGAAAGAATCATGGCTTGCAGAATATACCTCCTAAGGAGTCTTTCTGCTGTGCCTTTTGCAACCAGACTTGTCTATCTCGTATCAGCCTTTTTAGCCACCAGCGCGCTTGTAACAAATGTGGGTAGAGCCCTTCCCAAATCTACGTTCACGAATCCTAGCCATGAAATGATATCCACAGGTGTACATTTGCACAGGAGATCCCCACAGAGAGAGGAAAGGCTGTCAGTGTCCCTTGTCCATCCTTGCTCTGTGAGTTCTGTGGTTATAGAAGCATGATGCATTAAGTGAACAGCTTGCCATTTGCTAATGCAATAGCCTCTTTCGACCCAATCTATTAATACTTGGAAAAAAGAAGAATATAAACTTCTTCCACAAATATTTACTGTTTATTTTTACAATGTGTGGTTTTAAATAAACGATTAATCTCCAAGTGAATGTCATGATTATTCTTCATGTTCATGTGGTACATACACATGCAGCAAAGGCAGCTGCCTTGTGAAAGTGACTCAATTGTTGGAGATGCAGCTCAAAGAGAGGAACTCACTGCTTCTAACTGAGAAGGTCAGAGAAATCGTAGCTATGTAGAATCAATTAAATATATGCTAAATAGATTTTATAATATTTTTAAGAGATTGTATGTAAACAGGGATGCCTTGTTTGTAAATAAACCTTTTAAGTTCAGAGAAACATGCATCTAGTTGGACACACCAGATTTAAAGAGGTTCCTGCTGTTGCTCTTGTGACCTTGTGTACTTGAAGTGACACCCAGTTCCCTGCTCCTCCATGCTTAGAATTTTAAATAATACATATAAAAACTGAAGTGGTTGAGAATGAGAATGAGCAAAGTATGTTGGACTGGGGTTTTTTTACACATTTCCTCCACTTGGAGTCTGTGCTGGTATAAAATAGATGGGCTGAATCCATCGTAACATGGCTCAATGTGTGCAAACTCCAGATGCAGTTTTAGGAAACAAATGTGAAAAGCTGGATTCCCAGACCTGGGTTTATTTCCCCTTGTTTTACATGTCCACAGTGCATTTGCCCAGAGCAAATAATCTCTATTTTAGGAGGACTTAAGTTGTGCCCATTTCTCTCTGCATGGAGGCAGTCTGACCGACTTGTTCACCTGTCAGGTGAGGTGGATCCTACCCTTTGTAATGCACTGAAGGCCTCAGTTCAACAGTACCAAGCTCCATTCCTGCTTGGGACTATTGACTTTGGTCACGGGGTACTGCCTGCATATTTTCCCTTCTCCGTATTCCCATGAGGTCTCTCCCCCATCTCCAAATGCACCACAGGGCTCTGTTGACACCAGAGCTATAGATGTCTATTGCACATCTACCAGTTTAGGGGAGCTTCAAGGTTTATCATGTGAAGGTGCATTTTTCTTCAGACACCAGCATGCTGTTGCTCTCTGTGGGTTTTGCAGTTCCCTCTGAGCATATTTGCAATTCAGATAGCCTCACTGTTGACACTGGGAGTTGTCTGCAGCTGCCAGAAGTGAAGCCCTAATGTAGCTGGGAAACGTACTTGTCTAAGTGTGCCTATGTCCCAGATAGATAACTTCAGTCTAGCTAATTGAAGAGCAGTGAATAAGCTTGAGGGGCAGAGCCTGAGGGGTCCCTCAGGAAGACACACAGGATCCAGGCAGGCTTGTAGAGCCTGTGCTGGGCGATGTGCTGAATCCCACATCGCCCTTACGGCCACCATCCTCTGGCCCATCAGAGAGCCTGGGAGCCGTGGTTGTACATCCTGCTGGAGGAGGCGGTGCGTGGGAAGGCTGTCCAGCCCACACATAGAGAACCATGCTCTACACTAACATCACACTGGAGAAGATCCTTCACAGATGGGAACATCTTGCTACTCTTGGCCTTGGAAAGTCATCTTTTATACATTTCTCGCTGGAAGAGTGTAAAACTGTTTCCAGACATATGGCCTAATTTTCTTTCCCCCCTCCTCCATTTGCACATAGATAACCTCTACCCCACCTCTACCCCTCACCCTGATCTTCTTATTTGTGCGGGAGAAAAAATAGAAAAATAGGATGGTTTATTTTATTTTGTAATGACAGTTTTACAAACATTGTTGGTTGGCTAGTTGGATTTTCTGGAAGGGGGTGTGAGGAATGTGGGAAAGAAAAGTTTGTTTTTGTTTTGGGATAATTTTTTTGGACCCTGTTATATTTTCTGTCTTTCTCTTATAACTCTTGGCAAAAAAGACTTAAACAAGATGAGGAGAAGAACTCCAGATGAATAAGTCTGTGTGAAATTAAAGGATTGTTGATTTTCATTCATCAGAGGCTAATGAATTAGTACATTGGAATTATCTGTTCATGGTGGACCAACTTCTGTTTTCCAGACACTCAAGTTTGGATGCTGGATAACACCTTCATACAGAGGTCCTTGTTTTGAGGACTCCAGTTTTCTTGGATAGTATGAAAACTGGGAATCCTGAACACATTGTTTCAATTTTCAACATAACTGTGCTTTTCCCAGCAGATGTCCAAATGTTTATAATGCACATATATACTTATGTTGCACATAAACATCTTCAGCTTACAAAAGGGAAGTTACAACAGGTAAATCAAGAGTTGGCTTGTGTTGCTCCATCAGTTCTGTGTGCAAACCTGACACACCACTTCTGCATCAGCGGACAGGCTCTGCTATACTGAATAAACTACCTTTACATGATTCTCTTGAATATAACACCATGTCTTCACTTAGCTAGAAGAAATGTCATCCAGCAAGAAATGTGGGTTCTAGACATGTCATATAAAGCAGAATTTAGAACTCTAATGAGGAAGAAAAGGAGACAAAAGGTAAAAAGAAAAATGCAGATAAAAAGATAAACTCCAAGAACATTTGATATATGAGGTAAAAAATTAAGACCACATCTGGCTTTGTGCTGAAACTTGAGGAGTTCTGGCAAAAAAAACCCTTAAACCGTCCTATGTTGCTCTTGGAGATAACAAGAAGATAATGTTCATTCTTATATCTGAGCCATTTGGATGCTGATGGGTCACACTAGCAGAACTTACAGCTAAGTTTTCCTTCAGGCAGATATGAGAAACAAGTTTTAATAAGAACCTGAACTTCCTTTCCTGATCCAAGACACGATGCAGGAGGTGAGGGATAACTGGGGAATCGACCCCAGTGGAACCCCTTTCAGGTGCCTTTAAGTACCTCTGGTAACAATGACTCCCTGCTCACATTCCCCAAAAAATTACTTGTTTGCCCAGTTAGGGCCTCCCCACGGCTCTTTTTGGGAGTTTATAAACTGGTTGAAAGAGTCCCTGCTAAGGTGCTGCTAAGCTAAGGTTTTGTATGGGTTCATCTTCCTGAGCATAGCCAAAATGAAGAGCAGCGTGAGACCAACTAGCAGTGAGATACTGGCTGCCTCCCTTTGCTGACTCCAGCCTTTTGACTCATCTACACAGTGCAACAGAGAGCAGCAGAGATACTGCTCTTACCCACTGAAAGTGTTAACACAAAGTTTAGGTGAAGGATTTAAAATCCCCTTACACCGGAAACTGGGAAGGTTCAAGCAGCAGTGTGGAGTCAGATAGTGTGAAGATGGAGTGCACGGGTGGTAAATATTCACGGTGTATAAGCAGTGGCATATGGAGCTGCTTAGTGAGGTGGAAAGGAAATGCAGGGATCACTCAGGATTAAATTCAGGTCTCCTTTAAATTAGAGTTATTGAGTAGGAATGGATCTGTGTACATGATGACTGGAACTGACCTTTTCAAGCAGCCTGGTAAGTTTAACGTTCCTGGCTGGAGCATTTTTAATACATATTTTTTCCATTTGGTCTCATTTTAACTATATAACTTTTATCTTAATTTCCTAATTAATCTCAAGAGTCAAATTAACCAAAAAAGCAACATGTGGTTGAACACTACCGTTAGGGTGTTCAAAAAACAGAGTAGTCAGCAGTGAAAACCTGCACTAAGATCTAGTTTCAGTGAAGGTCTGTTCATGTGCACCAGATTTGTGAGGACCCATTATAGCCCATGGAGTGGAATGAGTCAGCGGCACCTTGCTAGCTTGTCAGCTAAGCAGACAACACCAGCAGGTTTCACTTGCCAAAGCACGTGCATCTAATGCCATGGGGCGTGTGAGAAATCTGCACAGCTTGATAGATACAGTGAAAGCACATAAAACAGCACAAGTTTGGACAGTCCTAGATCTCCATTGACTGGCTTATATCCATGCCCAGGCAAGAAAATTCTCTGTGCACAGTGTATTTCCATGAAATTAGGCAGTCTTTGGAAGTCCATGAACCCACATGTTTTCAGCAAGTTGCATTCAGGGTGCACACAAAGCTACCCATGGACCTCTGAATTAATATTATATACAGGTACTTAAAAGTAGAACTGGGGGCAAACAGTTTCTGTCTAAGGCTTACTGATTTTTAACTTCTCAAAGAAACATTAAATTGAAGATCCTGGAGGCATAAAGCCCCAAGGAAAGAATTACTGTGGGATGAAAGTATTCTGAACTCTCATCCTGCTTCTGTGCCCTTCCCAGCCACCTGCCATTGGACATAGGCACATAATAGCTCATCTTTGTCAGTGAAATTCAGGTCTGATCCAGCATGTCTACTGATATTTTTCTACCACAATTTAGGAAGGAAAATCTCTTATTACCTTTAGACACTTAAAAGTACAGTGGTCTGAGACACTAAAAACCCAAGCATCCTTCTACACCCAGTGAAGAGAAATAGATATCCAGGTGCCTTAAGGCAAGAAGAATTAAACCTGAAGGAGGCATTTTCTCCCTGGGAGGCTCGAGGTGACTGACCTGAGCCTAGATGACTAATTTTAGGTACATAAGTGAGGTAATAGGACTTCCACCCATCCTATTGCCTGGTGTAGAGAGATGTCTGGAGAATGTGGAGTAAAGGTTTTTGAGTGCTAACAGATTTCACTCAGATCACAAGAGCTCTTGGCACCCAATAAAAAGAATGAAGAGTATGTTTGATTCAAAGCCTTTCCCTTCCACCCTTATTCACTTGCCTTTTGATTTTGAATTTTCCTGCCAGGATCCAAATAACCTACAACATACTGACTGGCATGGTTCCCTACACCTGAAAGACAAATGGGAGAGAGAGAGGAGATTGCTTCTTCAGTTTAACAGCAGGCTTGCTTTTTAAACTAAACCACTGCATCAGTGTGTTGTTGCAGACAGGGAGGCACAACTGGTGCACAATATAGATGCCAGCCAAGCCATACACAGATACGCCACGAAGCAGTGAGTAGCAGTGATGGTGATGCACTGTTCCCTTCTGGTCTGCTTGCTCAGCAGGCAGTGGACACCAAGCTGGGCTGGAGTGAGAGTTGAATTGTGTGGGTTTACATCTAGTTAGCACCTGTATATACACTAACCACATAGTCAATGGGATTATTCAATGCTTAAAATTAAGATCTGACAGCCTCTCCTTACACATATGAGGCCCTGGATGCTGCTCAGGACCACACAGCTCTTGAACTCTGTGAAGAGTTCACTGCTCTGCAAACTGATGCTGCTCAGCTATACTGTTCAGGCCACTTCCCCAGCATGAACAGCTCTGCTTTGCAGTGTCCTCTTATCTCTAGAGCTCTCTAATGGGATACTCAGTGACCCACACCTTCCAAGTGCTCAACCCTGAGCACTCCATGAATTAATATTCCTACAATCTATTGTCATCACTGTCCCAGAGATCGCAGCCTTCTAGCAAATCCGTATCATAAAACTGTGCTCATGATAAGGATGCAAATCCTTACCATTAAACTGTGCCCATGAGTTAACCAGCCTTCTGCTGGCTCATCATCTTGGGTTTTAATGAAAAGCAACACATGCAGTCTCACTGGATTATAAAGTCTCCTTCAGCCTTTTATCTCTAGGTCATGCAGTGCTAACGGAGGAATTTAAGCTCTTAACCCTATTGTATAGACAGGTGTTTTGCATAACTACACAGCAGGAAAAAACTATTAACATCAATAATAGTTGCTGTTGCTTTTGGTTAGACTCCTGCCCCAGACATGGCAATTCAGCGTGTCTACCAAAGGTCCTATCAAGTCTAGAATGGCTGCTGTTAACAGTGTCCTGTGACACTGTTAACAATGACAAGCCAAAAATGGCAGAACAGACGTGCAATCTTAGGTCAACCCCCATAATTTCCAAGGTGCTCTTCTCTGAAAGGAGATTGTATAGGTCAAACCAGTCTTTGTCTCCGTGGAGTCAGACAGGCAGCCATCCCATAAGAGGAGAAAAACCTCTCTGTTCAGACCCAGCAAAGTTATTTGGCATCAATTGGGAAGAAACACACCCATTCAGGCAATCTTGGAGATTTTCAGGTCTCAGAGTTTCAACCATTGTGAGACGACTGTTCAAATACAAGCACAAACTGTTTAATTATTTTATTTTTGTTTTAGTATAGTGTAAACTTCATTACCTCCTTTGCTGGCATAAAATGCTATCGCTGTGATCTAAGCTATGAAGGTGCTTGGTTTTCCATCATTTGAAGATCAATGGCTTAAGTCAATCCTTGTGAAAGATACAACAATTTACTCAGTATAGATCATGACATTATCCTGTTGGCACTTTAAAATCGAGTTCAGTAGCTAAAATAGGGTTCACTTCAGTATAAAAAGCCAAAAGCTGGTTTCTTGCCCCAAGATAAACAAATTTTTTTTTCTGTGTATAAATACTCACTAAAAAAAGGACATGTCACTCTCATTGATCAGCTTTTCTTAGAAGTGATACGTGAAGAAATACTTACCTTCAGATAAGAGCAAGATAAAGTCTGAGATGTGGGGCCATCTGAAATCTACATAAAAAGATTTCTTTAGGCAGCTGCCTCCAGAGACTTGTGTACAATTTTGATTGGAGGGATGACAAGAGAAAAGGGAAAATGAGTTACTCATAAATTATTTTTAAGTACCATTTTTTAATATTTTACGTATTTAAAAAATAGAGAATCACAAACCTTTCTACTCTAGATATCACTGCCAATATTATGTTTAACTCAAAAGTCACTTATCCAGCATATTTTTAGTTCAGAAAAAAGATTCAGTTATAGTTGACCTATAGATATTTTCCTGCTTTTCTGAATGTGATAGAGTGTGCCAGTTGATTTTTTTTGACTGAGCAGTGTGAGCAGATGAAGACCATCCACAGGGATAATCTGACTAACATGCTCAATCCATCTGGATCACATCAGCTTTTTTCCTCTCATGTAAGGACTTAGGAGAGAGGCAAAGGAAAAACCTGATGAATTGCTCCCTCAGATTAGCTGGCCCCTTACATAAACTTCAGGCTCATTTCATAAAATATGGCCCCAAGTCTCTTCTTACCTCACCATACTTCATGATTTTCAACTGAACCCACTAAAAAGCCTATTTAGAATCTAGGATGCTTAATCAAGCATGTGAGCAAAATTTCCCTGAGGATCCCATCACACAAAGTGCATTCTACCAAATTCTAATGAATACTTGCTGACTTAGCTCAGCTACTTTAAAGTTATGTTTTACACTCATTAAAATAATCCTCTTGCTTATTCAGGACCTTTTCAGCAATGAGATCATTGATGAGAACAACACATGAAACTTCTGTCCTATTTTTTTCTGGATGAACATGTGTTTCCCTTGTAGAAAGAGAACAGAATGACTGTCCACTCCATTCCCTACCCTTGGGTAGGGAGAACTAAGTAATTGCTGACTGGCACTTGTTCAGTCGCTTCCTACAGACCTGCAGTGATGGAAACTGTATGGTTTCCACAAGAAAAACATTCTAAAGCTTCACTGTCCATTATACTGGAAAAGTTATTCCCAATGTCTTTTCTTAGTTAAGTACTGAACATGTTGGTCAAGAAATAGACTCAATTTGTTTTGAATCATTTCAAGAATCCCCAAAGTAACCTTTTGGGAACAGATAAGTCAAATTTCTCCTAACAGTGGGGAATGTGTTGCTACATTTTTTACAGATATTCAAAAGAGCAAGTAGATACTTGATTAAACAGATGAAAGTATAAAGCTTTCAAACTGTATTCCACACACAAGCTGAATCTCTAAAGGTTTCAGCAGCTCTGTCTGCAATTCATATAGTGCTGCATTGCCTATTTGACCTGTTCTGGTTAAAACGTGTCATCCAATCATGGGTAATGTTTTCTTGATGAAGAATGGCAGTGAAAACTCTTCACTCACCAAAATCTCCATTTATCCAGTTACAGTTGTACCTGTCCTCCTTTGTTTTAATGTATTGGGCTCTGCTGTATCAGATAACTCCTGCAACACAAGCTCTCTTTTCTCAAATGTTACCCAAGAAGGGGCTAGAAAGCTCTTCCCTTTAACCAGCTGGTAGAACTAATTTCTGTTCCTCTTAAAATGTTGCCATATTGTGGGAACCCATCACATGCCCCAGATTTGGACACCTAAATGTGTCTTAGTCCATGAAGACAATACTGCAACATCCAGCATGTAATCCCAGGGATGGGTGCAGTTATCCAGTCTCTATAGTTGTTGCAATAACCCTGCAACGATGTAGGAAATACAATGTGAGGATCCAAATTTAAACCCCAGCTTTGGGATATGTGACAAAATATGTTCTTCACTCTCCATCATGCTCTTGCATCAAAAAAACCCCCAAAAACAACAACAACAACAACAAAACAACAACAACAACAACAAAAAAAAAAAACAACCAAAAAAACAAAACACAAAACCACTCAGTTTTCTTATTATAGTGGGCAAAGTAAAGATTCCCAGTGCTTTAGAACCAAGATTTTCTTATGTAGTAACTCTTCCCCAGCAGAATGATTGCTGGTCCCTCCCTTCTTCTGCCCATCATGTACAACAGCTGGGACTGATAAGTCTGAACCCATCTGTATCTGCTGTTTTTGTAGAGAGCTGAAAGGAAAAAGCAAGCTATAGGACTTGGCTCTCTTTAAGCAAAACACAGCTAACCCCTGTCTCACAAGACCAAGAGAGCTGATACTCACTGTCACAGGATGCTTCAGGAAAGGAGATGCTGTCTAAATTGAAGAGATCTGGTCCAAGATGTTTCCAAGAAGGAAGAAAGAAAACAGGCCTGTGTAAATGTTTTCACAAGAGTTAATAAAGCTGTACATTTCTGGCCTGTTTTTCGCTTGCTCACAAATACAAACCCCTCAACAGCATGGGATCAAAGCTCATCCTTAGGGAGATGGGGAGTTTGAATAAGCCTGCTGACCTGCCAGCTCCAGCCCTTTTGGGGAAAGACAGCTGCCTTTGCAAGCCCTTGCCCCTCTCCTGCTTACTCCCTCCCCATGCTCTGTGGTGTAACATTTGGTGATCTCTGCTCGTCAAATTGCTTAAATCTCTCTCTTCCTATAGTCACCTCTACTCAAGCTCGTCTCCTTCCAGAGGTGACAGAGGCTTGTTCATTACTGTACCCCTTCCCTGCCTGTGTCTCCTCAGGAACTTCAGGCTCTGTTTGTGGCTTTCTACTTGCTGACTGGTTCATACCTCCAAAACTACAGAACCAAGGAGCTCTTGTGCCTCTCCTTACTCCTTCATGTACCTCCACAAAGTACAACTGAGGGGTGAGATGTGCCTCAGGGATGCACCAAAACTGACTGAAAACTTTTGCTTTCTGAATGACAAATGTTGGCAAGCATATGTTTGTACACAGTGCCCTAAATTTCAGGGGTTTATGTCAACAGAAAGCAACATACAAGAAGACAGATATTTTCTCAGAGCACTTTTTCCCAGAGTCCTGAATGCTCTAAAAATAAATTGCCATGTAAAATTATTTCTTTTCAGTTCACCTATATATGAGCTTATACAGGACTTTGAAGCTCAGTGAAGTAATGGTGACATGCATGTGATGCATTCTGCCCATAGGAAGCAATTACTGATTTAAGGCACTGGGTGAATGAGTCAGGACTTCAGCACCTATCAGTGAAACACCTTTTTAAAACTGGTTTTGAGATTTACTCCTGTCCTTTCTAAACAGAGATTGTGGGGTTCCCCCTCTCATATAGTGTGCCAATTCCCATCAGCATTTTAACTCTATTAGTGACTGTCTCTAGCAATCAGATAGCCCTCTGGTAAGAGGGAAGCAGGTCACGTAAAATGTTTGTGAGGCCCTGGTACATCAATATACCAGTATCAATCTATCCTGGATTGAAACCAGAAAACCTGCGCTACGGGATAGCTGCCAATTGCTCATCAAAGACAAATGATGACGGTTGGAATAATCAGGTGTGCTTCAGCAGCTGCAACTCCAAGCATGCCCACAGAGGGGGGAGATGGCAGATGTTAGAGCAGAGGTTTGCCAGCCCCCTGATTAGTACTGGGAGTCACTTTAGTCTCTGGCTGGCTCTGTGCCAGGTGCCACAGTACTATTTCCTGTCACCTCCAAATAATTCTGTCCTTTGCAGCACTCATCTTAAGCCTAGATTGGTAAGGACTGAGCCTCAAGTGTTTCTCACAAGGAAAGATGCTTTTTTTTAATTTGTGTATCGAACAGCACCTCTTGCTATGCCGAAGGCTGCTTGTAGCTGTTGATTATTTCCACATGGCTGTCTACAAACCTGAGCAGCCTGTGCTGCAGTTAACTTCATTCAAGGAAGATAAGGCACTGGAGGTCCCATCAGGGCCAGAACTGGACTGCACACAGAAGGTGACCAGGTCCAGAAGACAGCATACAGGGTCAGAGTGCCTAAACGAAAAGGGAGTTTGCAAGGCTATATCGATTCTTTGTCTGCTGATGCTGAACCCTTTCCTATAGGCAAGACCAGCATATTTTTAAGTACAATAATACAGCTAAAGCAGTACAACTCCTTATATGTTGCATTTACACCATTTAATTTATTTACAGAAGGTGAGAGGCATAATTTAAACCAGTGTAGATACTGGCAGTTCCACCATTGTCTTTACCCCTTCAGCTACAGTCTATAAAACTCTGTTGCAGCTGTTCTCTCTCTCTTTCTCTCTCTCAGAACAGATGTCAGCTAGTTCTGAACCTATTAGAGATTTCCTAAGCCTGTCTTAGACAAGTTGCCTAACCTCTCTATTTTTTCTCCCCAAAGCTGTCATCAGGGAGAACCTTTCTTTACTGCTACATAGCCAAAGTAGTCTGCTTACTGACACTTTCTATTGGGGACCAGGACCCCAAGTCACTCTCCAGCACAAAAAGGCAGAGCCAGTCAATTCCCATAGCTCTGCCTGAAGCTAATAATTTCTGAGGAGATACTCTAGTCCTGGTTCCCTTCTTGTCCACAGAAACCTTTTGCCAATACTGGTGTGGAAACTTTTCTGCTTCTCTCCTCTCCATGAACATCTTTCAGTGCCAAAAAACCAAGTTAAGAACATGCCTCTGTCAATGTACTCTGTAAATCTATCTCAAAATAGTCATCTTGGTCAAAAGACATTTCAGTACTTTGGTTCAAATGTAGATGATCTCATAGGGGGAATTGCAATGAAATGAAGCCATTTATTAAAGACAGAAGACCTGGAAATCAGTAAAAACCATAACACTCAGGAAAACATTTTTATGTACATCCATTCCATTCAGATTTTCTTTTGATTGTTCCAAAATCCCTGATCCCTTGCTAACACATTACTCAAAACACTGGTGATATTATCCTGTCTCTATTCAACATAACAGAGGTCAAATAATAGAAAGTGGTATTTTTTTCCAGATACTCTGTGTAAACTTAGCCAGATAAGTACAAGATGCCCATACATATAGCCTAACTTCTGATGCATCATATCCTTCTTGAAAAGTGTTAAAAGATACATGTTGCTGTCAATAATACTAATAGATTTATAAACTGGGGCTTAACTGCACTGGCACTGCTTAGAACATAGTGTGCACAGGTTTCATGCAACGATTGTTCTATATTCGCTTTAAAGGATGACTATAACTAGTTGTGTAGGAAACTATGGTGTTAAAGCACTTGGTTACCCTACTTCTATAAAAGAATTATAAATCTAATGGAGTAAAATCAGTGCAATTCAGTCACTTTTAAAGGCTCAGGGTTGTTTTTCAATTCACAACCACATGAGTGGGCAAAAATAGGAGATTAAAATTAAAGTAGCTTAAATACTTTGCAAAGTCAAATGCAGGTGCAATATTCACTCTCAGGCATTCAAATATTATTTTTTCTATCATTTCACAGTCACTCTAAATAAAGGTCTGAAAAATGTCCCAGTCAATGTGGAGTCGACAGGCAAGCATATACTCATGTCATACTTCTGCACACAGGCAGGCTACCTCATGAGAGGTGTGGGATGTAAAACAGCCATACTTGCTTTTCACTTACAGCAAACCTATCTGCTTCTGTATACCCTATGAAAAGTTCCCGAAGATCCAGGTTCATTTTTACCTTGACTATAATCTGACCCTCTTGTGATTTTGCCCTAGCAGGGGAATGTTGATCCAGGAGTTGCTGACGTTTCCTCTGAGGGCTCCTCATGGAGGAGCAGGGCACTGCTGAGCTGCAGAACACATGGCACACCTACAAGGCAAATCAAGGAGTGTTCAGGCACTGTCCCCCAAAGGCCAAGAAGATTCCTATGAGTGATGTGGATTTCTGTTCCAGCTGAAGTCTGGGTTCTCTCTGTGAACAGTCAGTGACACCTGGTAAGAGGTGGGTCTCATGGCGATTTTGGAAGTCTAACCAAGATCGTCAGTTTGGGCATCCACACCCCCAGAACTCAGATGTATGCCCAGCAGCATAAATGTAAAAGGCCACAGCTCAGAACTGAAGAAAACTAGAAAATCTAATCACAGGCTAAGGAAATGAATTCCTGGGAATCACTTTGAAGAGAATTGTCTCTCCCTGAGGGCCAGGGAGTGCTGCCTGCTGAGGAGGAAGGGTTTCTATCCCAGAACACCTGGGTTCCACTTAAATGATCTTGGTAATAAATATCATGAAAAATGATAAATTATACCTACTTGAGCTGTGTGCCTTAAGCAATTGACATTTGAAAAGCACAATGAAATCCTCAAAATGAAAGACAGCACATGTGGTGCATGAAATGAATTACACCGTTGCCTAATTTCATTCCAGAAGAAAGCTCTGGCAGTGTGTGTGCTGCAAAGCACAGATAACATGCGGGACATTTTCTTTCATGGTTAACATATTTTTACCATAATAAAATTCACAAGAAGACTCTTTTTCTCTCTCTGTATCTTTGAAGCAGGACTAGGGAGACATCTTCCTCTCAAACAGGGAAAGCATAAATCTTAAAATTCAGGCCTGTCTACAGACCACATGCTGGTTAATGTAAGGTAGCTGTCATGATTTTCCTGAAAATCACCAGTCCTAAAACAGACTGAAAAAAAATGATCTTACAAGTAGGCAATAGAACTAAGAAATGTTAATGTTTGTTTCTGTGACAGAGATTTCATAGAGTCATTGAATATTCTGAGTTGGAAGACACTCACAAGGATCATCGAAGTCCAATACATGGCCCCGCACAAGACATCTCCAAGGATCACACCATGTGCCTGGGAGCACTGTCCAAATGCTTCTTGAACTCTGTCAGACGTGGTGCTGTGACCACTTCCCTGGGGAGCCTGTTCCACTGCTCAACCATCCTCTGAGTGCAAAACCTTGTCCTAATAGCTCACTTCTCAGTTCACAGCTGGTTTACATCACTATCATTCTGCAGAGCTGCTGCAGGTTGGCAGCCCTGGCAGTGAGAGCAGAGGGAAGCACAGGGGAGAGTTCATGGCAGCACCCTTGAGGGAGACCAGTGACTGCCTCACCCCACTCCAGCACCCAGGCACCTCTGGCTGGATGTGGTCAGCCTTTCTGCCTTGCTCAACCTTGAACCTTCCTAGTCTATTAGTATATGTCCTGTGGTCAAGCTTCTTGAACGTTAAGAATGGTAAGCTGAAAACTACGTCTGAATTAGTTTTTCTTTTTCATTGTATATTCAGGATGAAAAAGTTCTGATTCTCACTTGAAGGTAGCTGTTGCTGCCCTGAGTCTGAAAACAGCTTTCAACACTTGCCTGGAGGAGTTGCAAGGCTCTAGTTCTAATCCATGGGAAGTCCTTCCAATAGCTACAAGACGCTCTGACCAAATGCTGCAGACATACTTCCCACTGGCCACATAATATTTTCCAGGAAGATGATGGGTTCTTCTTCCTATGTGCCCTTGTGACAGCTTTTAAGGGCTGAAAGCAGGAAAACTCTGAGGCACTTGAATATCGTCAGTTAAAATGCCTGTGGCATGCTGAAAACAGAAGCGTCATAGCTGGGATAAGATGAATTGAACATAAAATGAAAGATGAGGGTGTCTAGGGGGTTTGCATGGGCTGTGCTATTCCTTTTCATAGCTCATTCCACAGTTTTCTCAAAAATCCAACAAAGTGCTAAAAAAACCAGGCACCTGGTCAGCACTGTTATCTGACTCAGCGGGAAGTGACAGTGCTATGGGACAGACTTACAAGGGAGCCTAAAGCTGTTTTTATTCCAGACTGGGAAAAAGCCAAAATGCTTTCACAAAACAGAATGAAGTCACATCTCCTGTCTCCATATTATTTGCCTTTATCTCAGTGCCTTGGGAGCTATCCTGTCATAAATACTTTTGCAAGTTCTATACCTCTGTAAAACATTTTCACTATCAAACTAGTATCTGGATACAAAATCAAAAATACCATTAAAATGCTCAAACCAGCTCTCCGCTGTAGGTTTATCTGGCTGCAGGAACAGGATCTCCTTTATGTTTTGCAAGTTTTAAACACTCTTTTTCAAATCTTTGACTGAAGAATGCAGAATATTTGATTGCTGGAAAAGCACTTGGTACTATGGACATTTGAACACAGTGCAAAAGCACCTGATGCAAGAAAATGCTTTTCAGAACACATTTTTGTTCAAAAAATCTGTTTTGTTGAAAAACTAATGGCTTTGCAGAAGCATGTAAGCATGGACCAATCTTGTCTTGAGTTCAGGATGGAATTTTTGCTGGAGAAAAGGTGTAGCACCAGAATAGCCTGATAATTATCATGTACTCTCCTGCCTCAGCCAGAGCAGGTAGAAACTCAGAACAGACAAGATCCTACTTCTTGGGGTCCTGCTATGGACTTGGGAAAACATCTCTCACTCTCCTGAGTGTTTTTTTTTAAAGTTTCAAACAGACTGGTGTTTTCAGCTTCATTACTACAAAAAGTAATTTAAAATCCAAAACAGGATTATTTTCCTTGCAGTACATGAGCTGTTGTCTCTAGAGAAGGTCCTGGTTTCCCACCTCAGCCAATGGCTGGGACAGAAAAGGCCCAGCATGTTCACACTTGTTCACAAAAAAGCCTTTTGAAGCAGAAAGTTGCCGCTTGAGACAACAAGTAAGACCCTTGCCCTTTTATTAGCAAACACATACACACTCTGTTGCCACTGCTGGAGGCGTGTTTCCTGTCCCAGCATGACTGTGTCATCTTTATTTATCTCAAATGCCTTGATCAAGTTAGTCTTTGATAGGTTGTAAGGAAAATGGGGCCTTGCCTATTCTCTGTCAGGCTGTTGACAGCAAAACGAGATCTGTTTCCTTTAAGCTCATGGTATTTTGGTTGGGTTCTTCTTAACTTTCACATATCAATCAAAGAGGCAGCCTCAAATGTGGCGTTCCAGCAGTTCAGTGCAATAAATTAAACATCTGCTGGTGGAGAAGGCCTCACGCTGAGGTTGAAATTGGCCCTGTAAGTTTGGGAGGGATCCTCTAACTTGTTTTTCTCCTGTCAAAACAATAAAAAGGAACTTTTGGGGGCATTTATGGCCAAACTTTTTAATTTTCCAAGCATTTTTTTTGCATGTTTTTGCAAAGCTTATCTGCCATTTGGTTTTAGATTAGCAAAATTGTTTTGAAAACACACGCTCATCTGTCAGTTAAATGCTATTAAAATGCTACACTCTGGGTTTCTGAGGGGTTGTTGGCATCTTGGTGCACAGAGGCATCCTGGGTAGTTAATGACACCTCATCTGGTCAGGGTCTGTGACCAGCTGTCAGTGCAAGGTGACACTATGGCAGATCAACAGGCCTCTCTGCAGGGGCTGAGCAGTGGCACTTACCCTATGCATATCTGTAGGAATTTCAAGGTGATGACATTTATCTTTAACAATTTACTCTTGGAACTATATAAAGATGCCTTACTTTTTCTGTCATGCTCCAAGAGCACCTGCAGGACTGTTACCATGACACAGCTGATAGGTGAGTACCTCAGCCCTCTGCATATATTTTTTTAATGGATTGGCTGTTCATAAGGGATTCAATCTGATTCAATTTTCCAAGCAACTGTATTCACTGAAGAGTGAAATGAGTAACCTTCTTATTCTGTTTCTGCTGCCATAATTATTATCACTGTTTTTATTACCATTATTGCTATTATTTTTTCTTTATCAAAGTACTGCCAAGGAAGGTTTCCCTGTTGCAGCCATTTATTCCAGAGAGGACATTGTCTAAATAGAGAATGCAAAAGAGAGCAGTTGAGTTAAATGCACAGGCAGATTCAATGGTGTGGCGACAGTCAGTATCACATCAACTGTACCATGTGATGGCTGTCAGGTTTCTGGAGGGAAGGCAGTGAGCTACGTGCGAGGAGTTGGGCTGAACGGGGGGAGAGGTGACGGGAGAGGGCAGTTGCTGAGATTTGCAGTGGTAGGCTTTTATTCGTACAGCCTCTCTTTCCAAGGTGATGAATGCCAATTTTGATGTGAGAAAATGTATAAATCTCTCTTCCAATACAAACAAAACTCACTGAACTTAAATTTGTTAAAAGATAGCATCAGAGCAGATAAAATTAAACTCCTTGTATGAAGAAAGAGCATCACTAAAAATAAAACCAGACCATTTCTTGTCATTGTATGTCATCCGCTCCTCAACAATCAGGCACTGCTGAAGCACTGTGTTAGAGAAATTACTGGGAGTATGTGGAAACACCATCTGCTTGAATCACTTGCTGGTTCTTTTGTCCTGATTCATTATCATTGATCCTTTATAAAGAAGTGGTGTTCCAAAAATACTTGTGTGTAGCATACCTCACCATTTCATGGCTTGACTTCACAGCAGTCGGCTCTGCACATCCCTCCACCTGGCTCCAACACCACTGGAACAAGCTCAGAGACAATCACTCAAGGGCTGGGCCCTCAGTTAGCAGATAATTTTTTTTTTTTTTCAGAGAGAGGAATGTGATCCCATGGTAGCATTTTCTTCAGTACCAAAAGAGGGCAATCCAATCTTATGTGTCAAGGTCCAATGAATCAGATAAGACCCTAATGAAATGCATGTCAGGACAAGCTCAAGACATTTTCACGTGCCTTGGTACTTTGTACAAAGCGCCATTTTGTACAATGGGCTATCCAACAGCAATTGCAGCTCCAGCTTCATGGTGGGTCACAATAGTGTTACGCAGATATACCCATCAAGTAACCAAATTTGCTTAGTTTTGCTAGCAGAGTAGCTGTCTGCAAAAGCCAACTGGGGAGGAGCCAGTTATATTTCTGCTCTGCTCTGCCTGCCACAACTCTGTGCTTGACTTCTGCAAATCCAAATATGAGCACAGGCTATCATTAGCTCAGAGAATTGCCTGGTAACAGACAGCGAAACCACCCAGCATCAGCAGCAGAACATGGGATGGATTCTACCACAGACATCAAGAGAAGACTTCCAAGGATTTCAAGTGTCCCATTAGAAACTCCTCTGAAGTTCATGGAGCCTTTCTATAAAAGTTGCTTGCTGCTTGATGGAGCCCCAGTGGAGAGGAGAGGATTGTATAGACAATTAACTTTCCTTTTACATGGCAAAGTGTGCTACTATATTTCTTTAATTCTTTTTACTTACCAGTAAAAAAATCCTAGCTTAAAGCTAGGATTTTTTCCAGAACCTCAAATGCTTAAAGCAATGCCCAGAAACAAAAAATAAATGATATGAGAGAAAGAGAGATCAGCTTTACATCTGTAATTCCCCCTGGGTAGAGCACTTATTTGTTTAGAAGTGCTGCCTTTTCTTAGTTTCCCATATGACAATTCTCTGCTCAGTCTTATCTTGGAGTGACTCATAGTAGGGGTCAAAAGGTGAAGAGAAACTTTATGGTAACCTCTTCATAACCCTCTTGTAAAGTCTGTTTGCTCTGGCTCTCCATTTGTATTCGTAATCAGTGGGCAATTTCCCCTCATCTCTCTATTTTTCACCCTTGTTTTTAATTGAAAACTTGGTAAAGTTAAGGTTCCTTTTATACCAAAAGTGCCCCCCACTCCTTCCTGCCTCACTTGTCATATGTATTACTCCAGTTCCCTTCAGGCCATATCCTCAATGGCAAAACTCCATTGCCTCCATAGGGATGTCCATCAGTGCTCCAGGAGGGCGGCTACTCTGCCCCAGGGAAGAGTTGACATGACTGGTGATGGGCAGGTGATAGACTGGATGTAGTCCTTGGGGGCTCCTGCCCCACTTGTGCAATGGGTGTTTCCTGACTGCCTACAAACACAAAATCACTCCTGCTTGAGATAATGTATTCAGATACTCTGAAATACTTCTCAGTCTGACTTTGGGCCAGAGAGGTTTGTAGTTAACATCAGAGCCTCTGAAGAAATGTTCCTGGGAAAGATCATAAGAGCTTCCCAGCAATACCTTTGTTTCCATTTCCTCTTTAAACAGAAATAAGATCTCTCAGCCGTCCAGCCACCAAATACAGATCTCAGAAAGAAAGTGCTCATCCATCCCACTCTGCACATCCTTTTGTTAGATGGAATTGACCACCAGCCCTTCCACATTAACAACCATGACTGAATCATTGCTGCTTACAGGAGAAGAGGAACTACCTGGCAAGTGGGTCACCCCCAGCTCCAAGGGTCCTGAGATTCTAGGCAAGCCAATACTCTTCTAAACATCCATCAGTGTGCATCTGATTCTCAGTGTAGGTTTTAAACTAATGAAACTGAGCATGGAGATAGCATTAAACTGCTTCACTGATGGATTTAAGCAGGCATATAAGTATTTTGTTGAACAGAGGCTTGTGAACACCAGCCTAGAGGGATATTTTTATTTATTCTTCAAGTGCTAAAAGTTTTTCTTGGTCATACAGAAGTACAGCAGGGTCTGCTGCAATGGACACATAGCAGAGGGAGAGACAGAAGAGCAGAGAAGGTGTATTTCCTAGCTTTTTTCATGTACTAGTGACCAAGCATGTGCAGATGCCTGGGACATGAGTCTGGAAAGTGCAAGCGAAACAAACGTGCAGACTGAAATGGAAACAGTCCTTGATTTTACATTTACATAGAGAAGTATCACCTCAGTGTTAGCAGCAGCAAACTTTTCCACTCTCCATCTGCTAGCACTCATTTTAATTCCTGAAGTAGTGTACTACTTCAGTAGGAAAATATGGGGTCAGGGAGCCCTTGCTTTTTTCTTAATTCATCTGTTTCTCTTTTCACCCTTAGAGGAAATTTTTCTGTTCCTGCAGTATGTCCATTTTCAATGGCTTGGGTTTTTATATCACCAAAGAAAAAAAAAGGAAAAAAATAGCAATAGGTTTTTTCTATGGACATAATGTCTGAGTCATAGACAGGAAGACGGCAACGCACCTTGTTTCAAGTGGCATCAGTGTTGTGTCTTTCCAGACAGGTTTGGTTTTCTTTTCTCAAAGACATATATAGGAAAAGTAGGATGTCAATTAAAATCAAACAACTTTTATGCTCTCCATACCTAACTGCTCACTTCAGGCTATGAACCTCCTACCAAGCTGCCCCTCTGTGAAGCTGCTGTAACATGTCAAAGTAATTAATGGCAATAAAACCGTTTCTTGTAAATGAAGGCTTCATCATTTTAGGCCTTGATTCAAGAAATATGGTTAAGCAGAACTACAAAAAAGCTTTATATCAACCACGTGCTCTTAGAGTTTTTCAGTAATGAAACATAAGCTGATTTCTAGTCAGGAAATATTTTTGAACAGAAACTGATTTGGAGGATTCTTTCTCAGATGTTGACCTCTTAAAATGATCCTCCTTTTGTAATACCTTTTCAGGAAAAAGGTCCTCAACTACTGCACATTTCTCAGACACTGGATACCATCAGAACAAACGTTCTTCTCAGAAGCATGAAAAAGTACAGTGTCTGTTCAAAGTCTGCCAAATAAATGAAGCTAAAGACCATGAGAGGTCATCAAATACAAAAAAACCCAAAAATGTTTCTTCCCTGAGATCATTAACTTTGCCTTCATTGCTGTTGCTGCTCAGAGTAACGTAAGATGAACATCTAATCTGTTATAGAAGTCTGGTATCTGAGTGCCAAACCCTTTGCTGCTCCTTTGAAAGATGATCTGAACAAATATTTAGAGAAGTCTTGCAAAAAACTATGCAAAAAGATTCAAGCAGTAAATTAAGGAAGCTCTTGGCATCAACAAATGGAATCAACAATGGTAGTCTGTGCCGCATGGTCTAAAGTGGTTGGTTTGACCATGCAGTGGCCAGTTGTAAAAGGCTAATAGCAAAAAAAATGCAGTAAATCAGGAATCTCAACCAGGCCTCCTGGCTTTCTGACAGGTAGCAGAACCCACAGAAGTTATTTGCTTTTGTTTTTAAAATAAATAAATTACTTTCTCATGGATAAAGGCACAGAGGTAGTTAAAAACTAGGTAAGATAAATGTAAAACTCAGTGCTTTTTTCAATCAAGAAATATTAGGAACTGTATATTGTTAAAATTAAAGAAAGCAGATTAAAATAAAACCAATTAGTGCCTTTATTCCTAACTGCACTGGCTATTTTGAGCTGCATGTGCCTACACTGCTGTCCGTAAGGAAAAAGCCAGGTGTAAGTGACCAGCAGGTACAAAAGCCCCTACCTCAAAACATCTTTTTCTGAGACTTGCCCCCTCCTGACACACCATGTTCCATGGTGTGTTGCATATTAGTAAAAAAAAGAGGCAAAAATAAGCATCAAGAAAACATTTTTCAGTTAACAGGGGATACAGCATACAGCAAAATTAAGTATATTTGAACAAGCTGGCAAGCATGCTGGAGGGACAATGCTTTTTAATGAGTCAGGATTCAGAACCATGCTCCCATCATACTGGTGTCTTGGCAGTCACAGGAGCACAGTCCTGCACTTTCCTTCCCTGCAGTCCTTATGAGACTGATATACTTGGAGAAGCGAGCATCCACTGTTTGGTTTACAGCATAGGAGTGGGAAAGAGTGAATGTCAGCGAATTTGAGGTTTGACCCACCAAGCCCTGCCAGGTGACCACTGCCACAGGATATGACACCCAGGAGCTGCAAAGAGGTCACTGGGCATCCCACATTCACATCTTGTCAGTTCAGAATAACAGTTAAGAATAGCAGGAACTAAACTTTATGTCTTGCACCTAAAATATATATGACACATCATCATATATGTGATCCTAGGAATAGTCATCTGAATGCCTACACATTTCCTAAACTGCTGCGTAAATTCCAAAATGCTATATAAACATACTTCGCACAGCACTCACGAGTGACAGGCAAATTCTTCTCATAACAACTGGCCTGTGGTATCTCGAGTAACAAATGTATGCCAGAGGGAAGCAGCAAAAAAAAAGTGTTAGAAAAGCTTAAGTGCAAATGGAGGGGAAAAACATGAAGAAGAAACTAAAGAGGCCAATTTAGCAACTTCAGTCACTCCACTGACAGGACTGTAATTGCAACGGAAGTGAAATTTAACCATACAAATAGCACTGACAGATAGTGCTTAGCAAGTGCAGAAGTTTATGTGACAGCTGCAGATGGTTCTTTGGACAGCTAATCAGGACTGTATATTTCCCTAAACTAGGCTTTGGTCCCCCAGCTTTGTTCCTGCTTGCACACGTCCCAACACTGAGCTTTCACTTTGAACTGTAAGATGGGATGAAACACCTGATTGATGCTGGATTTAGTCCAAGAGTTCCACGAACACCAGTTCTGAAAGGGTTATAACCTCAGCAAGCTACTAAATAAGGTCTGTCTGTCTTTCTGAAGCAAAAAAGGTTCTCGTGATTTCAATAGTGGTTTCAGTAAGAATACCACAGAAAACTTTCTCATAAAACTTACCCCAAAAAATCTAATAATCTCTTTACTTTGGCTGCCCTAAGCAAAGCTGTTTTCAGATCCCTTAAATAACTTGGTTTTCCTTATTTTTTGCCACAATAAGTGAGGTTTTTGATCTTCTCTAAAAATGTAGTTTATATTCTATAGAGTAGGAAGAATGTTCCCAGTTCTACAAGCACTCATTACCTGGTGCCTTACTATGAAGTCCTGTCCCAGGAAAGTCCACAAAACTGTTCATAAGCATAAATATTTACAGCACCCCCTTCTCAGCTTTTCTGGGAAGTTCCTGGATCATAGCTGGTCTAAGGTAACACAGTCCCTCTAGACACAGAGGTGAGATTGGTTTTCATATTTTCATCACTGTTCAATGAATAATAGAAATTTCCTGTGTCAGAAGTTCTCCAATGTGAATTAAATAATCTAAAAACTGTATATCTTTTTTTTTCAATTTTCTTGGTTAGCAAAACAAAGGAAGCAGCACTACATTGTATTCATGGAGCTTCTCATGCATGTGGATTCGGAACACATTTTCCTGAAACTTCATATTCTGCATAGTCCTGTTTTTCTTTTGTAATTATTCACCTTGCTATTTGTGCTCACATAAGAAAAATGTGTGAGCCCCAAGGTGGGCAAAGGCACAGCATCTAGTTCCCAGGGATCTCAAGAAAACACTGTGGACTGCAGAGTGAACACCTGTACCCTCTTCCAAAGTGCTCTTAAGACAGTAGTTATACTCACTCTTTTTCTTCTTGTCTTTCCCCCTGCCTCTTGGACAGGGTGACCACTTTACATATGTGTGTGACCAAGGAGCAGAAAGGCCCCCTTGACCCAAATAAAAGCCACAACCATGAATTGCTTGGTCTATGGGCTCAGCCCTTCTCTCTCTTGCAGCATCCAGCTCCATTGGCCTCACCCCCAGGGCATTATGGGACTGGGGCAGCCCCACTCCCTACAAGGTATGGGACAGTGCTCCAGCCCTCCTTGGGCAGGAGTTAAGCACGGCAAGCCCTGTGCAGAACTCCTCCTTCACGGGGAGGTGGGCAGCATATGTGATTGCCATGGTGTGCAGCCACCTGCCCCTGGACTCCCCCAGATCTGGTACCATGACATCCCTTCTGCTGTGCTGCCAGAGGAGCCCAGTGTCACTTCAAAGAGGATGAGGACTGGAAACATAAGTCATGATGTGCTTCCCATGTTTCATGGTATGCTTTCATGTGCAGCAATTTACAAAGCCAGTAAGCAGAAGAGTTTGGCTCTTATGAAACAAAATCATCTTAGAGACTTAATGGTTTTCAACTTAAATTTTTACGTCTGTGGTCTCTTTCTTTAAGTAGTGGATACAAACTTTGACACTTGGATTACTACCAAGGTAAAAGCTTGACAAACAGTTGACAAAATAACAACCACAACAAAGGGGGAAGAGTGATGGGTACTTAATGATTTAGTACAATTAAGACACAGTCCTGGCTTATTTTTCAGACTGGTGGATGTATTGAGTCCAGTTACTAGCAGTACTGAAAAGTAGGAAGCAATTTATTAGAGAAATCAGCTTTTGAACCACATATTCATTTTTCATAACAAATCTAGTGTCAAGCCTCAGGTTTAGCTCATTTTTCCACACTGGATCTGGATAATGTGTAGGAGTCATGACATGATTTTTAAAATTTACGCAGATACTAGCAATGCAAAACCTCTAGCTTCATCACTTTCCATCCCAGAAAGTCATCAATGACAAGTAAGGGAGCAATCCACCACCCCAACCTGCTCAGGAAGACCAGATGTGTTAGGATAGGATCCTTCTATCCCATGTGCACATCTCACTGCACCACTTTTGGGGATCTTTTCTCAACCACAGCAAAAATGCTTGTGTGTTGCCCTGAAGGCTGATCTGTACCATTGCCATGCCCCCACTGAAGGAATGGAGATTCCCCTGAGGGGAGCTGTCGACAGTTTGTACAGCACAAAAGGGCTGGGAAGGCCCACCAGACACTGGCCAGGGAGGTTAGACAAGGACAAGGTGACATGGTGGGAAGTGCAAAAATGAGGAGAAAAGCCATATCTCCATGCTAAAGCTGGCAAGCAGGAGTGCTCCCCCAGCCACTGCCCTTCCTCCTGCTCCCCACATGGAGGAAGATGTGCGAGAACTTATGGCCAGTTTCTCACCTCTGCCATCAGCTGCTCCTGGCCTTGGAAACTTGAATCTGCCCTGCATGCCTGGGAGCATTCCTAGAAAATCCTCCTACCTTTGGTGGTGATTTCTAGACTCAAAGGCTTAGTTCTCAGGAGTTAAAGTGACAACTAAGGACTGTGGGTCTCTTCTGGTACACTGGTGCAAGCTCCAGCTACTAGCCCAGCGGGTGCAGCCATTGAGGTGTCACAGCTCTTGAACAGCAGTCCATGTAAGCAGCCCATGAGCCTCTGCACAGCAACCCTCTGTGCTGAGCACAAAGGGCCATGGGCAGTGACAGAGCTGGGAGCCTGCTCTTGGTGAGGATGCAGGTGCGACATGCTTGTTTATTCTGGCTGGATACCACTAATTTCTCTGGGAGAAGCCAGATGTCCTAAATGACCATCAGTGCAATGGTTCTCATGTCAGCCACAGGATTAGCCAAGTCTGTGTTTTAGCAACCCATATATCATTGCAATGGACACTCATATGTTTTGGCAACCAGGTGCAAACAGACAAAACAAATAAGTGAGTTTCTGCTCTTCGCCCAACCTTGCATCTACACTGCAGGTGTCCTGGTGCCTTTGCACAGTGAAAGGGCTCCTGACAGCAGAAGAAACTTCTTCCCTAGGAACCCAAGGCTATGCTCACAAGTCTGCCCACGGGCTCTGCAAACCAGACTTGCTTGGTCTGACCTCCAATCTCTGTATAGGTCCTGTCAGTCTCAGAGATTATTTGAATCACAAAACTTTTATCTGCAAAACTCTACTGGAGATTATCTTCCAGGAGTGCAGCATCATTTGTTATCTCCTGACGTGCACCAGGACTTACTCAGATGCATTACTCCCCTTACCCATCTTCTACTTGGAGGTCAGAGGCTTGTTCTTCACTTTTCAGCCTGAGCTCAGAAACAAGAAGAGGCAAGAAAAAACTAATGTTGATGACTTTCAGACAGTTCAGACAGATTAGACCATCAGCAGAGGAAAGCTGAAAGCTGCTCTTCTGCTTATTCTGCTGCGGATTGAAGGACTCAGAGCAGGCAATCCTGGTGTTTCTCTCAGCCTGAGAAAGAGCCCCATTATGGAGATTGTGAAGGTAGTGATGATCCCCAGACAGGGTCTTGAGTCAGAAGATTAATCCATAAAAACATTAGACTGTAATGGTAAAGATTTGGCATTACCATGAGAACTTTGGAATAAGAATCTTGTAATAGTGTTGGTGTCAAACCAAACCTTACAGTTAGCAGAAGTGAAGCTTACTGGGTTTTAACCTTCATCATTTTGTCCCATGTAACCTTAACAGGTGCAGCAGGAGCTTTCAGCTGCCATTCAAGCAAGGCTGAACACCTCAGAGGTGCAACAGTGATGGGCTGCAACATGGTTTTCTAAGCTGTGATGTGACCAGAAACCAGTTTTAGAGCATGGAAGGATGTAAACAAAGAAGAGGATGAAGGCCATACAGAAAACTGAAGAGGCATGCCTTTCCACAGCCTGGTACCTCACCATGCATCTAAGTTTAAAGAGGGTACTGAATACCACCAGATCAGGAGGGAATGACTTTATGCCTTTCAGGCACTGTTGAGAATGATGAAACTGGAGAAACAGATTTGGGGGTTGGTTTGCAGAAAATCAGTGTGTTTGTCTTCACTCCTTTATGTCTCTCCCCCCAGATTTCTGTGGGTAGGACTAAGAATTTGAAGATTTCTGTTCTCATCCATGTACTAGATTCTCCTCTGCAGCATCTCTCACAGAATGAGAGTTCACAAGAATAAAGCAAACAGTCACAAACAGATAGGAGATCTGATCTCTTGTCTTCTGAGGAAAAAATAGGCTATTTTCCTTTCTACATGTTTTCTGTTTTACGTTACAGGTTGGTATTCAGTGGCAACAAAGTTGCAGTAAGTTATTCCATTTTGGGAAACAGAACAAACAAAATGCCCTACTCAGTTGCTTAAAACAAATGATGCACAGCAGTGAGCATCACAAACCAGAACATCTGTTATTCCAAAAGCTCATACTTCAAAATCAAATCACTAGTTTTATTCTGTGCCTAATGTGAATGATAACAAAAAAGATTAATCCCCTTTTTTATATACTACAAATCAGCTCCACTGAAACCATCTCGTGTTTAGGTTCTCTTTACAGCACTGCTTTAAAAACTGTGCGGGGAACATAAAACTGACATCCAAACCATCTGCTCATCAATAGTTCATCTCTTTTGCCCTTATCTCTTCACATATAGGAAAATTATCCAGCTGTCTCTCTGAATACATGGATCTCAAACATGAAAGGATTTGTGATATTCTTTCTGCTGCCAAAAAAATTTCTGTGCACAGTACCTAGTTAAACCTCATCCTTCTCTGCAACAGAAAAACTATCTGATCTAGGAGATTCAGATCATGGGATTTATACTAATAAATGTTGATCCAACTTCATGTCAAGGATTTATCTTCTTCTAATAGAACTTCTTTGGATTTCAACACATAAAACTGCAGTAAAGCATTTTTAGGTGACAGTACGATATTGGTCTTTCAGCCAAAGTCAACAGAAACAAGGACCGTGGAAATAAAAAATTCTTTTATTGAAAAAATAAATTAAAAACATAATACAACATAGATATGACAGCTACATTACCGGTAAAATGCAGCCAAATCTGTCTGTCTATGGATTGTCCAGAATCTTATCCTGACTACTTTAAAATAGCAAAAAGCTTACTTTAAAGAGATTTGTTAAGTTCTGAAATGAATTACAATGAAAAAGCCCTTCCTGTAGTAACAAGTAAGCCATAGGCCCCAGAACCTTTTCTCTATTGCTAAAGCAAAGGGGAAGCCATTTCTTGCATTTCAGAGGCTCATCAGGCATTCCCAGTGGTAGCAGAGAGTTAAAAAACAGACACTCATGCTTCCAGTTCTGAGGCCAAAAATTACTTCACATTCTTAGGAGTAAACTCATTGCCAGATGCATATAAGAGTAGATCCATGTGTAAAAACACACTACAGAAACATTCCTAATTAATGAAGGGTTGTACAGTCAAAGCACCCATATTGCCCAAGGTTCCTGCAGGACCTACCAAATATCTAGCTGGCCCAATCCAGCCAGTAAGTTAGCTATTTGCAGGCAGTATGGATGCAGCTTTGTTAATTACAGATATTCTTGCTGTTTGGGCAAGGCTATGGTGACTTCAAGTTTGTTTGCAAACCAATGCCTTGGAGTGGGGCAAGGGGGGCTGTGCCCGGCTTCACATTCATGGACAGTGGTACCAGAGGCTCAGGCATGGGGAAGAAGGTAGCTGGACCATGGGACAGGGTGTGAATCAGACCTGTAGGTTGAGAAGCAGGCCTTTAGCTCTGCTCAGAGGCGGGAAGTGCCGAGCCACAGCAGGGCACTGATGGTATCTCTGTGTCCTTCTCTGTGAGCTGTTTGCTGGTATCTCTGTATCCTGCTTCATGGATGTCCATGAGCCTTCCTACAGTGAGAAACGGTGTCCCCATGTCCTCTCAGGCTTCACCTCCCCACTTGGGACCATCCAGAGGGACATTGGTGACCTTCTCCAGAGGAAGGGGAGGCTGGTGTCTGCGAGTGGAGGTAGTGAGCAAGCCATGTCACGGGTGAGGGACAAACCTGCCTGAGACAATTCTAGCCCCAGTGCTTGTACTGAGTTGTCGGCCAGGTGCCTTTCTGCTCCACCCATGCCCCCCTTACATGTCCAGAGGACACCTGTGGCTTAGAGGAGGGAACAAGAAGAGTTTCTCCTGCATTTGTCTTTCCCCTCAGGCTTAATTTCTGTTTGAATTTGTTTGCCTTTGTTTCCAGCCTTCAGTACTTGTTATTCAATAGGATTAAATAACTCTTCCACCTCTGGATTTTCTCTCTGAGGAGGAATTCACAGACCATAAGCAAGCTGTTTTCAGATTGGTTTCCTTGTTGTTAAGTTGTGATAAAATGATGGAGCCTCAAAATAGTCATAGTAATGGATTTTCTTCTGTATTCAACTGTCTTGTGTGTTCCTTTCCTCTTGGTATCTCAGCTTTGTCAGAACCTCTGAAAAATTTTTATGTCATCTTTCAAGATGTGTCAATTTGTCCAGTGTCCTCAGACAATTTCACCTTCTCTTCCAGCACTCTCTCAAAATAAATCCTGACCTGACACGCAAGGGTACTTTTTTCCCATGCTGGATGTTTTATGAATGTCGTCATAAACTCATCTGCAGGAATACAGTTGTAGCTGCACCAACAACATTGCTATGGTTTTGCAATAATCATGGACAACAGAGTGACAGGGGCTGGAAGGCCCCTTTGGAGGTCACTCAGCATTTGCTGGTATCTGGACTTGTTCCTCCCCAGACCAGGACTTTGTATTTCCCTTTGCTGAACTTGATGAGGGACCTCTCAGCCCATTCCCCATCCTGTGGAGGTCCCTCTGGATATCAGCACAGCCTTGTGGTCCCAAATACAAATACACCAAAGCAACTTGCCTTAGTGATCCCCACAAATTAACAGATCCTAACACTGGGCTAAGGCAAATGCCAGCATGGGAACAAAAGCAACATCCATTCCCAACATCTGTTAAGTTTGGTCTTCCTAATGTTTTAGTTTCTGCTTAGCCCATGGAATACCTGATACACAAATTTTCTTCTTTCATATATTTCCCACTGAATATGTGTGGTAGACAAGCTCAGTGGAGCACCGTGGAGAAAGTAAGCGCAAAAATAGTGGAAAATGAGGCTCAAACCGAAGATATGGAGCTCTGATCCAGTTTTGGGGAAGGGTTTTGGAAGAGGCAGGAAAGGAGGTGGGATGTGTGGGCATTCTGTAGAGGTTGCTGGTTATGACCCAGTAAATGACAAGTGAGTAGTGTGCACCTAATTTTCCCCTTAAAAGTCTGCCACTGAAAAAATTCAAATGCCACTAAAGTGTTTTTGGCAGAGGCCACTCCTGCATACAGGCAAGTCTAATAGCACCAGGCAAGTCCAAACATGACTTCTTGGATGCAGTGTTCAAAATCAATCTTTGGGGACAAGCTGGCTCCTCACACCTCTTCATGACTCTTGGAGTGCATGACTTTTTCCTGTTTCTTTTAAAATAAAGCCAACTAGACAGTTCCCAGGGGTGCAGAGCAGGAGTCAAAATGCTGAGCAAACGTAAATGCCTGCCAAGGTGTGTGCTGATCAGGCGGGGCCCTGCTCCAGGATTCTATTCTCCTGTTTCGGCAGAACTCATTTCCATTTAACAATTAGGATTATGCAGTTATTCTGACTTGCACATGCTATAATGGTACCCAAAAGCTGCAGTAATACTTAGGACTTCTTTGGGAGAAGACCCTGATCCAGAAAATTTAAATAAAGAGTTTGTGTTTGCCTCTTCAGTGGCAAACTTCCCTAGCAGATTCAGCATGCAACAGCATGAATCACTACTCAGTGTACTCTGAGCTCATACTTTTGGTAGCCAACTGCATGATTTATTAATTTAATACAATGAAATCAATGGAATAATGGGAAACCCTTTCTTTTTGACAGCATGAGACCCAGCTGATTTCATTGTGTGCTGGCAAACAGAGCTGTTAAAACAAAACCAAACAAAAAAGAAAATTGCTACAGGATATAAAACCAGTTTTCTAATAATCTGTCCTAACATTCAGGTTGGACAAAGTTTAACATCTAAAAATCCTCTTTTTACTTAAAGTTTCTGATGCCTTCCTCACTCTTCCGTTTCACACACATACACATATTCACTGACACATCGTATTTCAGCTCATGACCCTGCTATTCCAAACTGTGAACATGATACAGAAAACTTGTAAATGTAAATCAGAAACCTATCAGAGATGTCTGATGCAATTCCTCTCAGCTGAGGCAAAATGGTGATCAGCTATGTAAAAGATGTCTTTTCTTCAGGACTTGCTTTCTCACCAAAGTGTTTGGGGGTGCAGTTTTGGTGGTTGTGGTAGGAACATTTCCGTAAGAAAAAATTTCAGTCCTTGAAAAACCATTCTGAATACTTTACTTTCTGAAACAGAAACAGCAAGTCGTGAAGGACATGCCTGTGAGAGCCAGCACACTGGTTATCAAGTGCAGATAAGTCCTTGCTGAAAAAGAGGAATAATTGTGTCACAGGGAGGAAACATAGTGCTCCTGTCATTCCCTGCTAGCTGCAGGGAGGTAGAATGCCCCTTTGGCATGTTCTGTGTTGGGGATGATGCTGTGTGCTGCACTACTCTCCAAATCTGGGATGACATACACTTCCCAAGGCTCTTATGTGGGAAACTGGAAAGAAAACACCAAAGCTCTTTTCTTCCCAAACACAGGAGGAAATACAGGAAAATCAGAGCACTTGTCAACATTCCTCTTCTTGTAGATCCGTCAAAAACTTAGAAAAAAGTCTTCTAGCACTGCCAAGAAAACAGTCCAATAAGAAATGTGGGCTGCCTTTAAAGCCTTCATACAACTTATGTCAACCACCTTTGCATAATGGCAGAGGACGCAAGACCTTCAGCTTGGTTATGTATCCCGGATTTCTTCATCCCTTCTGATTTCAGCTTTCAAAGTCATCCCTGAATTCAGTTTACATCAGCACAGGCATGCTTTGAGCTAAACCATCCTTAAAAAGCCAGGCAATAGCAAGTGACATCTGTGAAACAGATAAGCTTAACTAGATTTGTGGTACCTGGTCTCCCACAGCCACTGCAGCAAGTGTATTTCAGTTCAGGAGGAAACATGGTATAATGAGGAAGACTTGGGTCAAAGGGAAGGCTGTTGCAGAAGTTTAATTTGGTAGCAGCTTTATTTTACCAGCAACGAAGGGCATCCTGTCTGAGAGAGCAAGAACATGTTCTGTTGTGCAATGACGAAAATTGTCCTGTACTTGCTGACTTGTGAGAGTTGATGCTCAGGAGACAGATGAAGTTACTTGACAGAGTGGTTGGCAGTCAACAGTGCTTAGTACAGGGCAGTAGGAGAGCAGGACATGCTACTCTAGGGATGCACATGGAGCTGCACAATGCACCTTGCTTGTGGGATGACTGAAGAGCCTCTGGTTAAGATCAGAGTCCAAGCTGTCTTGCATGAGTGGCCGTTTGAAATAAATAAGTGCTGTATATCCCCTCACAGTGATTGCCTCACAAGCTGTTGTTGAGAGGGAAATGTAAGCATGTTGTGTCTGAGTGAGTTTTTGGAGGGTTAGCTGAGTGCTCTGGCACCAGCAGCCCAAAATACTTTTGGTGTGCGTGCTTAACTTACAGCGTGGCTGTTCCAGGGCTGTGTATGTTGCTAAATAACTTTCCCATTGTTTCACTGGTTACATTGCTCTCAGCCTTTGGCTTGGCTTTTGTTTTATGTCCCAGTCCTAAAGCCTGTCTGATGGAAAATGCTTAGCCCTTTCCTGAATCTAATTTAAAAGAGCCTTTTTTCAACCATACTTCCGTGAATCTCCCACCTCCCTGGCAATTTTACATTCCTATCTAACCTATAGAAAAATACTTATGGCTTCAAAAAGAAAAGCTTAAAGAAGGGTTGTAAATTTTTTTTATATATATACAGATTAGCCATATACAGGTCCTGTCTATGGGATCATGTTAAACAAAGAAAAAAAATGTTGAAAACTCATGACAGAAGTGTTTTGTGCAGGCTGTGCACACAGACCTGGGCACCTGGCAAGGTGCACACTGTGGCTGATGTGGCAGAGGGGTCACATCTGGGGGCTGCAGCACACCAGACAGACTCACACAGTATTCCTACAGGACCTCAGGAATTAACTGCTCTCAGCCCCTCACAGTCTCAGGCTGCCTACCACTGGTGGGGAGCGTCCTGCCCCATGGTGCTCACAAACTGTGCTGAGGTCTGTGCTTGGCAGCAATGGCAAGATGCTGCTCCTGCCCCAGCTGCTGCTGTCAGCTGAGTTTGAGGGGACCCAGCACTTCTGCCTTGGGCTGAGCCTGAAGTTTTCAGGTTCCCTAGGCCTTGGGCAGAGCTTGAGGGCTCTTGTGTCCCCATATAAAGGGTCACTTACATAGTCTCAACTGCCCCAAAGTAGACACCGCTGTTGGTGGCACATGTCAGCTGGCAGAGGAACTAAAAATATGTATTTTTAGGGGTCTCAAACCCTGCTTATCCTACCTGGTGACTTTCCATGGAGTTAGAGAAACCTTAGTTATTCAAGTGACTTAGGCAGATTGAAGTCCAGGTCCTGTGGCTTGCAGTCCCCCAGTTCACCATCACCGAGATTGACAGGGAACTGAGGACTGAGAGCCTGGAAGCTCTAGCAACCCCTCTCTAGGGCAGCTGTAATAGAATTTGGATATTTGGAAGCTTAGGATTTTGCAACTGTAGTAGCTTTGGCTCTCTGGAAACCATCAAGCAAGCCACCAGGAAGTGAGGAGGCCATCCAGCATCCTGGTAAGAGAAGAAATGAACCCATTGGTATCTCAAAGGCTGTCCTCGTGCCTTGCTGGGAGTGCACAAGTGCCACCTTGTTGCAAATGAGCAGCCTGCACAATGCATACAGAGTTGACCCTGGAGATAAGGATCTATGGGGAACTGAGATGACGGACTAGCATTTCTTGAAGCCTTATAGTTCCAAGGTTGAGGTCAGGATATGTTTGGTTTACTGACTTTCTCCGTTCCTGAAGAGATCGCTGTTCAATATCTCTAGATGCCACGTTTTTCCTAGAGTAAAAACTGCCTTGGGAGACTGTTTCTATGCTCAGCCCCGCTGGAAGTGAAGGGAAGGGGATCTGCTCAAAGAGGAACTGAGAGTTGCTGACTGCTTGATGAAAAGCCTCCAGATACCTTCAAACTTTCAGGAGTGGGAGAGGACTTTAAAAAAATCTCATGCTGCGATTCTACAACTGCTGAAAGGTGCTTTGGATCTTGTTTGGACCCAGAATGGGTCTGATTCAAATGTAAAACACACAAGATGGAATGTTTTCTGTCCTTTATTCTTGCATGTAGTCCCTGAAAGCTTAGGCAGGAACAGCCTAACTTTCTTACAAGATGCAGACACATCTTGTGTTGCACTAGGTGTAGCGTGCCTACTCTGATGCTTCTACACATCTCTGTTTCCCCAAGGTAAATTTTAGTCAATCCAGTATAAAGCAATATTAGCACAGTTTGACAGTATGAAATTCATCCTTGTCCAACATGTCGCCGCTGTGCTTGGCACTGACCAATTGCCAGTGGCTGATGGTCATGAAGATGTTACTCACCATGGTATCTGTCAGCCAAGTGTGAGCATTCCCTACAGACCTAATGTGGAGGAACTTGTTTTGGCATGGCTGGAATTTTGTTATGGCTGGAATTTTGTTGGGAAGAAGATATCCCATAATTACAAATCTTCACTGATGCAAGCTTTTTGGTGGTGTATATGAAAGGAGCGAGAAAAGAGAGAGGAGAGTGGGAGCACAAAAGCAAACTGCAGTCCCTGAGCCGTAGCTGGGATGCCTCTACTTGACAAACCATGGGTTGGAAATATTCATGGTGAAGAATTTGGATTGCCCTCCAGTGGCCGAAGGGGATTTCAGATTCCATCATAGGTCAAAGGCAATGTCAAGAGAAAAGAAATTTGGAGAAAGAAAAATCAGCAACTAGAAGCAACCTGCTGTATATTTTACAGGATGGTGGTATCTATATTACCATCTATTACAGACACTTTACATTTGCCTTCTTCATCTTTAATGTCATCTTCCATACCACTGCTTTCCTGTGGTCATGCAGACCTTCACAGCTGTCACCAGCTGAGCACGCAGCTGCAGGGACCTTCACTGGCAGACTAGGGTGGGACAACTGTGTATGTAAGGCCAAGGTCAGCAATCAGTGCTGTATCCTGAGAGACACACCGAACAGAATTACATACAGCAGAAGAAACAGTCACCTCTAAAGCCCAAGGCAGCTTATGAGTAACCGCATTCATATAAAAACCAGTAAAAAATACATCTGTGTCAAATCTGGTGCCAAGGGCCCTTGGTCTTATCTCATCTCTTGACCTTGCTGGTCCTGTTAAGAGGAAACATGGATGCTAGTACAGTAATCCTGTTCTGATTGTGTGCCACTATTCATGGTTCCTCCCTCTCTAAAAGTAAATATGGAGCCCCTGTAGTCCAGCTTCACTGGTATGAAAGTTTGGTGTGCTCAGTGTTTGTTTGGTTTGGTTTTTTGTTTGTTTTTTTTGTTTGGGGGGGGGGATGTTTGTTTTTTGTTTGTTTGGTTTGGTTTGATTTGGTTTGGTTTGTTTTTTTTGTTGGGACAACACTTGTTCCACATCTATTTTGGCTGAAGACTCAGCTTTTAACTTTTGGCTACACATTTGACGCTGAGCATTTTTCTGCCTCTTGAATGGTGTTTCTGAAGAGTGTTCCAACACCAAACCCTTGGCAAGAGTGCAGGACAGGGTGAGGAGATCATGTGAAAGGAAATCAGCTCCCAGTGCATCCTGGACTTGTTCAAACTTCCTTGGGAAAATCTTTCCAGAAACTGTGTGCCCTCTTGCTGTGCTCTTGCAGGTCTGGTTTGGCTGAGTGACTAATAAGTAAGGCAGAAAACTCTGTTAGTTTTGTCTCAGAGACTTGAGTGACAGCTAGAGAACTATCTTATCATAGGCGGAAAACTGTTTGACACTTGGCCAACCTATGAGTCTTCCCAAACCCTTTGATATCTAGGAGCTGATTGTAGTCCAAGACCCTGGTTCAACAGAGATTGAAGTCACACAGAGACCGTGAATACACCAAGAGACACCTTCCCCACCCCTCCTCACACAGAGGCAAGCTAACAATGCCTTGGCCTCTCCTGGTAGATGGATATTTGATCTGTCCTTAAAAATCTCTAATCACAAGAATAACAAGTCTTTCTAGGTATTCTCCTCCAGTCCTGGATTTTCCTAACAGTAAATGGTGTTTCCTAATACATAACCTAAATCACCCTTGTTGTAAATTAAGCCAGTTCTTCCCATGTCCTTATGCCGATCATAGTCTTTCAGAGTAATGTTTTAAGTACTGGAAGTCTTTCATTATGTCCCATCTCAGGATGGTTTTTTTTTTGAGATTAAAAAAAAAAAAAAAGGAAAAAAAAGCCCCAAACCAAACACATCAACTCCTTGAACCTTTCCTTACAGGTCATGTTTTCCAAACTTCTCATCATCCTTTTTGGTCTCCTCTGGCTTTTCTCCACTTAGTCTCCATCAAAAGCGTGGCCCAAAAGCAGACACACTGCTCCAGTAAAGACCTCGTCCACAGTGAGCAAAGCTCAAAAATTACCTCCTGTGGATTACACAACACATCTGTTGGTAAAGATCAGCACAAGATTGGCTGTGGGCTTTTTCCACTTTCCTTCCAACATCCTATTGTAAGAATTTTCAATTCTTACACATAATGAACCTCACCTCCTGTCCTGTAGTGGTGTTTAAATATGTTGATAAATCAAGACCTAAGCTGGAAGTAAATCCATGAAAATGAACAGTGTGATTGCAGCAGCAAAAATAGTGTAATAAAAGCAGCAAGGAGCAATGTCAGGACCAAGTCATATGCTGGATACTGGTGTACTTAGACTTCAGAGAGCTAATATCTCTATTATGTACTGAGTTTGCTTTTGTACTTGGCCATACCACTAACAGATATTATAGGTATTCATACTTTTATTCATTAGCAGCTCCTTCACCTAACCTTATGAACAGCTGTAAGAGCAGGATCCTACATCTTGCCCTCATCTTGCACAGACAGGGTTTAAAGCATGTATTTGTGGATCATGTGAGAATTTGGATGTGCAAACAGTGACAGTAACCTAAGAAAACAGACATCAGCTTTGAAAATATAGTCCTCAGTTTTGACTTACAATGTTTGCATCTCCTAGTCATAACTAGTGTAGTAGTTATTTGATATACAGAGAGTAGAGATGCTGTGAGTAGGAACTGCCTGAGATGACTTCTGCCCAATTAAATTCTGTAAGAAATTTCTATCCCTTAATCAGTGCCTATTTGCTTATTCCTGTTTTACAAAGTAATATTGGATATCTAGTGGTTCAATAAATATTTTTCTGTAACTCCTCCCATCTCAGTCAGTTTTCTTCAAAATAAGATTTCTATAAATCTTGATAATGCAGTGAGTGCACCCAAAAATATTTGGGTAGAATCTTTTCCCACATAAAATATGTTTCATATGCTGCCCAGCAAAAACGCCCACAAAAGACACAGGACTATGCAAGTCATACAGGGGGGAAAAAATCCTTTGTCTTTGTTACTATATTCATATAATTTGTCTGCAAAGAGCATGGACCTAGGAAAGTCTGGAAAGATAAGTGAATGCATCTAGACTCTTGAACTAGACCAAAGAAGAAGAAGGTTTGTAAATCTGGCCAAGACGAGGTCACTAGTGACCCTGAATGTTTAGACATATGACTCATGTATAAAAGAATACTTTAACCATCAAAAGATTAATCATTTGTTTCTCTTCACTCTCCCTCCCCTGCAAAAAAAAAAAAAAAAAAGGAAAAGAAATAAAAAAGTAAGACTTGCAGTGATTTCTTTCCCCTCACATTTAATCCTTCTATCAATCTACACTATATTAAAGCACCAGACTTGGATTGGGATAGCTTCTAGCTCATAGTAGCAGATATTAAGCAGACAGTGTCCCTGGACAAAGATGGGTATGGGATTCACTCTGCTGCTTCACCATTTTAGCAAGTGCTGGTGGCCTCTGAGATTTCATAAATCCAGCACTGGAGAAGAACAGGGACAGAACAGAACCTTCTCAAGCAGAGAAGGTCCCATAGGAACAATCACACCAAAGTAAAAAACTTGGGACTAAGGTGTTTTTAAACTCTTCTCTTCAAAGGCCCCAAGAAAGAGGATATTTGGGCTTCTCACAGTAAGTGTGTAGATGGCTCAGAGGCATCAAGCAAATGACTACTGGATTTGACAGATGCGAAGGATCAGAAGAGTGGAAGAGGCTCTGCAGTTTAACTGCACTATTTAAATATCTCTATGGACTCACACAGGTTGCAGGTTTAACCTGGACTATACACTGCACTGCATCCTCTGTATGGCTAATGTGACAGCACTGCCTTGGCATCAAGAAATATCAAATACTATTCATGTCTTTGCCTGAGAGTCTCACCTCTTCTTCCAGTGCTGTGAAGCTGGACAGAATTTCACACAACTGTGCCACACAGATTTACCACTTCTCCTCTACCTCATGCCACAGGATAGTTTGCTCTGCTACACATAAGAATTCCCAGCTTCCGTTGTCCAGCATGTGTTGTTATATCAGATGAGCCTGTGCTTGATGAGATGAGCTGTGAATGAACTCAGGCAGCTGGTCTGAATCCCTACTTCCAAGTAGTGCAAACTGGAAGATACATCTTAGCTCCTACACATTGACAGTAAAAAACAGAAAGGGATTTCTTTTTCTTTTTTATCAAATTTTGGTTTTGGTTTCTTTGCAGAGTTCTTTCTTTGCTCACAGTTGACCTTGGCAAGCACCTCACCAAACTCAAACAATGACATTCCCTCTGGAGGTCAAATGCCGGCGTCTTTGTTCCCCTGCAGAGAGTGGATTTGATCTGAAAGTCTATGGTATTGCTAAGCAAACACCTCATATCACAATGAGGATTTGTTTCTAGGAGCTGGGGTAACCTTCCTCACCTGCCACTTGCAGGTTGGAAAATTCAGCACCGTAAATCATGGAGAAGACACAAGTATTTGGGAGTTTCACTGAAAACAAAGCTGTGGTGGAAGGGATTAGTGCTACCGACACAGTACCTCTTCCCCAGTCGTTACTGATCAAAGCCAGGGGTCTTTTTTGAAAAATAAAAATAAAATCTTTATACTGTGATACTGTCCAACAGCTCTGCCTGTCACTGTAACAGAAATGTGCAGCTTCCTACCATTCATTTGTTCAGGACAAAGTAGTGAAAGGTCTCTTGAAAACAGAGTAACCCAAATATGGCACGCTGTTAAAAGAAAAATTTGTCACATTGGTCATAGCAATTGTTTCTGATGGAAAAATAGTAGATGTAGTATCTCTGGCAAAGAAGATAAATGGTGCACATAACGTCTGATTTAAGACACAGAAAAGTCAAAAGATTTCAAGACTGTGGCAGGCTTTGGATAAAGTCCTCACACTACTCCACATAGAGCAGAGGACTAGCTGGAGTCCCTGCTGTCCACTGCCATTTATGGTGCCTGTCTCATTCAGTCACTTATGGCTGCCTTTTTTCTAGCCATGGAAAACTTTGACCCCATCGATCTAAAGAGCACATAATGATATTTCCCCACATCTTGGATATAATGTATGCTACCTCATTTATTACTGTGACTTAGATTAAAGGCAACTGGTGGGAGTTTGGCCTTGGCTTCTTCTAGAAAGGGATGAAGCATCAGTGTTTCCTCATTTTTATTTTGTTTTTTTTACTGTAGACTCACATCCATTCATTTGTGAGTGTTTTACTTGCTTTTACTTTGTTTGGGGAATTATTTTGTTTCCAGGGGAATACCAAGAAAAGAGTAATACTAATTTACCACCCATTCTCACAAGTGCCGTCACATCCATAGTCATATCAAGTAATCCACCAGTACCACCACAGGACAGTGATCCTGAATACATGCAATAATGAAATTGAATGCTGTTGATACTTTCATGAAATCCGTGATAATAAGGTTAATCTCCACAGGATTAATGCCACTGTTGGCAACTCAGTTTTCTTATACTTTGCCACATCTGTTCCCATGGTGTCCCCACCTCTACCCCATGTCCCTTTCCCCCGAGGTAGGACAGTGCTCATGTGTGGCTACTCAACAAGGCTGCTGCACATGTGGTCCTAGGAAGGGGAAGAGAAGTTTACTAGATAAAGGAGTAGAAGCCTAGGAGATTAAAGAAAAAGTCTTTCTACCCTCAGATGAGATATGATTTTAGAATCAGGGATCAGTGGAGAGACACTGACTTACTTTGCCTTCATCAGTCTCTTGAGTGCCCTTGATCCCTTTTCCAAAATGTTCAGGAGTGTTGTAGCACCTGGTGGTATTTTGATACCTTCATCAACCATATGTATTGTAAAAGATTCAAACCATATCCACAGGAACAGAGATGTGAACACGGGAAGTCTGTGGAGAGTTAACACCAATTTGTTCTCATGACCATGTGTGGGCTCAGAAGCTGAGATGCTTTCCTAGCAAGAGAGACTTAACACAAACCCATCCTATATGTGAAGTGGTTCAGCAGTGGGATTCCTCTGAGCTTCTTTAATTTTTCTTCCAGGAAGGATGGAGATCAGTCATGACTAGTAAGAGACTAATTGGACTCAAGAGGTATTTCATTACATTGTGTCCTTTAAAAAGCTGTGATACTGTGACCAGTCAGTTCAGCCACTGAATTTTGAGCAAGTAGCAAAGTCATTTACAAGTTTGACGAAGACACTCCAGCACTAAGGTCTTGATTTATTCTGCACAACCTAACTTTCTATTTCGTATGACATCTTCCTCTAAGTGCACATTTGAAGAGGTGTGTTCACCATGGATGTTGTTTATTAACATTTCTGCATTCCCGTCATCTTTTTATTTCCTTGCAATGAAATTGACAATCAAGAAAGACAAAGAATACTTTAGTTTATGGACCTACTACAAAGAATAGGGCAAAGATTTCCAAAGCAAGAAGATTCAAATCCAACCCATTTACCCCTAAAATTACTGTTTTCAAACTGTATTTTCCCACTACACTTTGTTGCAACTGAAAGATGCCACAACAACTGTTTTCTCTTATATATAGTTATTCCGTTCCAATGCTTTTTTTATAACGATCACAGAAAAATAGTTTTTGTAATGCCCATATACATCAGGAAACACTGTTTTTAACTGCAGGTGAAAAAATTTAATGCTTTCTTTCCACGCTTTCCAGCTACCGTCCCTGCATAGCTGGTCTGACACTGTTTCCTTTTATTTCTACTCAATGGCTTCCCATGATTTAACCAGGAAGGTGGCTTCTTTCTGGCCTTTTCATGAAGAGACTGTTTGAAATGGGAAACCCTCAGTGAAGGGAGTGTCAGCCTTCTCCAGATGACCTCAGACATCAGGCACTTTCCACCTTTGATTCTTCAAGGGTCTGAATCCAGTCCCACTATTCTCCAAGAACCTCCCAATTCTCTCTTGAACTCAGTCCTTAATTGAAAAGCATGATCCCAGAAACCAGATCAGAATAGATAGGATAACAAGGTTAGAAGCAAGTATAACTCCACTTAGACAAAAGTTAAGGTGGAGTTCGAAGTTTTTCCTTTCTTTTAAAATCTTAATGTACAAAACCCCTGTATAATCATACCTTGTGTGCCTGACTAATGCTGTGTATAGCCTGGTTTATATTACTACTCAAAGCATGAACCATATAAGGGACATCTTTACAGTGAAGTGTTTACCTCAATTATTAGCTTGCTTTTACAAGGCTGGAAATTAATTTTGGCACTGATGTTGCTATGTTAGCTAGGTTATAGCTTGAAGACATACATATAAGTGGCAAGAAGATTTGGCAGTCCAAAAAAAACTGAGAAACAGTCCCCCAAAACAGAAAAGGAAATACTGAGTCTAATAGCTCAGATAACCTCTCTTAATACAACTGTAAGTTGCTTTATGTTTGCACTTCAGATATTTATATGTATGCTCCTCAAAGCAAATTATGTATCCTGAACCAAACAGGTGGAGGATGGAGCAGGAAGTGGCAGTACAAAGATTTCTCTTAAACCCAGATGGGGATCTGAAATAGCAAGCAAGCTTGTGGTATGATGCAGGAGAGTGGGAAAGTGATCTGTGAAAGTCTTTGAGATGTGTGAAAAGGAGAGGGCTATTACAGCTAAGAAGGTAACTGGAAATTGATACAAGATGCATCAGGAATGTGCCTGAATAATACGATATCATTTTTTTAATAAGATCGTGCCTTTCAGACAGAGGAATACAAGTCAGCCAAATCTCTCTGGAAGTCTGTTGGTATCACAGGGGAATTATTAACTAAAACTGCAAAAATGGGAATTGGCACAGAAATGGATAGGAGATGAGGACATTCCTGGGGAGACGACAAAGGATTCTCCCACAAAGGAATCTAATGAATTGGACCAGTTTTCTCAGGAATGAGGCTAAGAATGAATTCAGCATGATCACTGACAGAGGAAAAGGGAATGTCCTATAGTATTTATTTATATAAAATTGGGCGCATTATCAGCATAAAGAAGACTCATGACCTAGACGGCCAGGATAATGAATCAAAAAGAAGTTGAATAATTTACAAAATCCAAGCTCATGCAAATAGGGAAAAGTTACACAAGTTCTTGCAATCATCAGGAGTCTTGACAGCTGAAAATGAGCCTGGAGGGAGATCTGTGTATACAGGTTGTGTCATGACCCAGAGCTCTAACCTGGCTCTTGCCACTCAGCTTCTAAAGCCAAACTGGTCAGTGGATGGGAAAAAAGTAGGCACAGGATAGCACAGTACAGAAATTTCTGAAAAAGACAGATAAAGAGTAGTGCTCACTTGACATGGGTAGTCCTAAGGAGATCTCACAGAGTTGCTGTACACAGCTTCCTCAGCCGTGTTCTGAGTTGAAGAAACAGATGAAGTGAACATAAAGCAGATGCTGGAGGTATGCAGGGGGTTACCGGGGAGACTGTCTTAACACACCACATGGGACAAGTCAGAATTTTCAACTGAAGAGAAGCCAAGGGTGAGAACAGTCATGACTGTCCTTTGTAAATGCAGTAGTACACTAATAAGCAGAGAGAGGAGGGGAAAAAGCAGCCTGAACCAATCACAAAGTTCAGTTGAGTATAAACTAGCAATAACTATCCTTACTCTGGAAATCACAAGCCTGTTCCTCACAACTATGGTAGCCCTGTGCTAAAGCAGTCTCCAAACAGGTGCAGCAAGGACAAGTCTCTCTGCTTTCTGGATGGACCTGGATATGGACTTGGACACAATTATATAATGGTTGTAGATGAGAGGACCAACCTTCATGATCCAGGAAATTTTTTCTAGGCCCATTTTAACTGTGGAGGAAGTGCCAAGGAGTCAACAAAAGTTAGAAAGATATGGATGGCACGTGCTTACGGATGGGAAAATGGAATAAGGAGAGACCATTGAAATACATGGAGAAAGACCTAGTGGACAGCAGTCACCTACAAGCAGTAGTATTTGCTTGTGAGAATCTATGCACATATAGCTACAGCCATAATTAAACACCACACTCTTTATCCATCAATTTTTAAATTCCTATTAACTCAAAATATCTAATAAGACAAGTAAAAATGGTTTTTTCTTCCTCCTCTGATAATGACATGGGAACAGAAGTGATCCTACCTGTGCCAGTTTGCATCATGGCAAGTGTGCATCATCACTGTGCATGTAGAACCTGCATGGCAGTACCAGCTCCTGGCATCACTTCCCTCCTGTAGGTAGCAAGGATCCTTCAGCACAGTCATCTGCTGTTCATTATCTTTGCAAAGAGGAAGTGGAGCATTATGCTATGTTGAATTACAAAATGTCCCTAAGCTTCTTGTGTAAAAGAGCAGTGAGTGAACACAAATTGACTCCAAAGTAAATAAATCCCAGAGAAAGTGCAAAATGAACAATACTGAATTTATTAAACTTGACCCTTTTTGTTTTTCCATTCAGAAAAATTTAAAAAATCTCCAGGAAAATGCAATGGGCCAGACTGCATTTGTTCCACTTGGATAAGAAGCTTTCTGAAAAAGCTATGGAACAGCATGGAATACAGCTTTGCCTTCGAAGAAAAAAGTCATCACTGGTTGATAAAGAAATCACTGAATGATCTGTGCCCAGTGCTTCAGTGTTTTGCATAAAGTCAGTCTTGTCAAAGAGGAAGGGCAGGAGCAGAGCTGCCTGCCAAATAGTTCATTGCTGGCAAGGGGATGGGAATCAATGTTCACATATCTACAGTGTGCTGAAAGGACATATTTACTGAACTTAAATAAAAAGTTAACTGCCACAGACTGATTTTTTTTTCCATTATATTTGTACAAATATATATTCATAGTCTGAATCTGTAAATAGTCTTACATGCAATGAGTTTAGGAGGTTTAGTAGCTACTGATCAGTTTATGGACCTAGGTTGATTATGTACAAACTGATTATGTACAAACCCAAACTGAGAGTAAGTGTGTAATTTTCTTGGTCAGATTTAACTGTGAGTAAGAACTGTCAGTGGTGTCAATCCTGCACAAAGAAATGCACTTGGAGTCTAAAGTACACTTGGCTCTTCCATGTTACCAAACCTTACTTTGTCAGAATTTTCCTCTGGAGAGAAGATCAGGTTCCCACATGACACCTAGCCCTGCCAGCTTCTGTGGTGCCATGGACACGGTGCTTGCAGGGCCTGGAAGGACAGGCAGGGACCTATAGAGATGTGAGGGGAATATGGCTATTTGGCATAATGAAACAGCCTAAAGGAGGAGAGGGATATAGTGAGGGAAAGAATGTGCTTCTTATTGCAAGCCTTTCTCATGAGGAGATGCACACTGTTTCCTATACTATGGGACTTACGGTGAGTAGGGAATAGCTGCCCATGGCAGGTGGTGTACAGGCACCAGCGATGGGGATCCAGGCTCCTGGCTGCTGCCTCACACAACAACTGAACACTGCCCTTGTTAGTGACACCTTTGCACTGAGAAGAGAATGGGATTTCACCTACCTCCCTTTTTTGTGAGTAACAAAGTGCCAGCCTTGCCATGACAGACTATATAATAAATCATGATTACATCATCACATGACAAACTGCCTATGCCAAACACTTTAGCAACAGCACCAGCTATCAAGGATTGATGCTTTGGCAGCTTTGAGATCAAACAGAAAATGAGTGCAATGTACTATATCAAATAGTGAAGTTTTAAATTCCTTTTCTTTCTGTGATCTCAGAAAAGAATAGGACTGGATGACTGTCCATGGAGGACAGTTGCTATTGTTTGTTTATTGAAGTCCTATGAATCACCATTAAACATACTTTCTGGCTTACCAAAATAAAAACCAACCAACCAACCAACCAAAAACATTTTTTTATTAGAAACTTTTAATTTTCAGAATGGTTTTAATTTTGCTGATTTTTTTCACCTTTTTCTTTCTCTGTTTGGTAAGAGAAAACAAATTTTGGGGGGAGGATGGGGAGAAAGAGCAAAAATAGAAAAAAGAACTTGTCTGCTGAAATTCAAAGGTAAACCAGAGCTGCATTTTTCATATGGCTGTTACTTTGGAAGAACTGAACACTGAGATTGCAAGAAAAGGACTGATTTCCACTGAGAAAAAGAGGCTGGGTTTTTTCCTCTTGTTAATTGGTTTCATCAAGTACTTCTCAAAAAGATAACCAGAGAAACAGAAAAACACAGTTCGTATTTACAATGACTTGTCTCTGAAACTCATACACCACTGTAAGACTGTGTAATACAGTAGTGCCTGGGGACATGATGGAAGTGAGTGTTGGTGTGTACCTTGATCCCAGGAGGAAAATATCCCCTTCAATACTTTTCACATTTACTCAAAAATACCTAAACCCACTGCACAACACGTATGCCAAGAAGGCAGCCAAGAACTCAAGGATATTTTTTTCTTCTCTCCAAATAGCATATTTTCCCACTTAAAAGAAAAAAAAATCCCATCAGTCTGACAGACTTCTAGGAAGCAGTGGGATTAATTTATAGTTGCCAGGGTCCAAACTCAGTTTGTTTAGGCACTGGCAAGAAAGGGACTATTTTACACCTCTATTTACATAACTAATGAATCTAGGAGAGTGCTTAGCAACCTCTCATCAAGCAACATGAGATTCACCTTCCTAAAAACAGGCTCTTCAAGATGTGGTGCAGTCATTTAGCTCTGTTATAGTGTGTGTTAATAGGGGAAATTATTACTTTACTTTGTGTTACACAGACATATTTTTTCCATGTTCTCTAAAGGTTTCTGGTTTTTTAAAGGTACATTTTTATTTAATGTTACTGACCTACTTTTCCCCTTTCTACTCAAGAAGCCAGTATGAATCCAGGTCCACCTATATAAGAGACAAAAGCAGGGAAAGAAAGAAAAGAGTTCAGTGGCCTTCCATACCTGACTGCAGCCATGAACAGCGAGGGCAAGGCTGGATTTCGGGGCTGCCAAAGTGAATTCAGTCTTATAGGTAGTGGATGGGCAGAGAGGGGAGAAACTGGTTTTGGCTTCTGCCCAAGAGCAAACCAGTTTCTCCCAAGATACCTTGGTAGCTGCTTGCTGGTTTACATCTGCCCATAGTGAAGCCCCAGCTCTTTTTTGGCTGAAGTTTTAATTTGAAAGTGGTTCAAACTGCTCAGAGAGGTACCTGGATTTCCAGGCAAGTTACTAAAATAGTTTCTTCACATTAATTTTTCCCTTCCTCCTGAAGCCAGCAGGTGACATCTGGAAGACATACAAAACAAAGAGCAAATTGTCATTTCAAAGGAATTAGTAACTCCAGTCCATCCGTGTGGGCGCTGCAGCCCCGCTGACAGGCTGCCTGTCCTCCCATACCACAGAGCTGGGAGCAGAGCCAGCATCCTGGCCATGCATCAGTTCCCCACCACAGATATCACAGTATGCCTTGTGTCAAAGGGAACAGGCGTGTCTTGAACCCTAAATAAAACAGCATCCTGTAGAGTTTAGCCAAAACAAATACAATTTAAGGTGCTAGGTGGTATGACTCACTTCTAGGAGGGGATGTTTGTGATATGAGAGGGAAGTCAGTGTGTTGCTGCAGGATTTGACTCTCAGTATGTTATTGCAGAATTCTGCTGAGAGTTGAAGGTAGTCCTGCCAACACCTTATAGCCAGCCCCAAGAGAACCTTCTTCACCTCACAAAGAACATGGACATCACTGGCAGGAGGAGCACAGCCCTCTGCATCCAGCCCTGCTGCTGGTTCAGGGCTCTGCAAAGGTGCCTGTCAGAGAGACTTTGAGCACCACAGCTCCGTACTTGTCTGCTTCACTGCATGGGCTTGACATGCAGATCTGCATTCTCAAATGCACAGGAGGAAAAGGAAAAGAATATGAAGACAAGAAAGAGTGAGACAAATGAGTAGGCAGAGGATACACAAGCCCTTCCTTCCAGATCACGGTGTCACACATTCACACAAGTTGTGCTGCGTGTCTGCATTTTTTCTGGTGTACCTACAGTATCACCAGTAAGAGGCTTTCTTTTTCTCTGCCAACTCTTTGTTAAATCAGGTTTTCTCCTTTCTCATCTTTTCTCTTCCTCAGTCCACCACCCCGAGACTGGCTGAAAGGTTCCTCACTGCTCCATCACTACTGCCCTCCATGTCCTCAGGCTGACCACTGCCTTCTTGTGACCCTGTGAAATGGGGGAAGGAACACCTTTTTGCTTCACAGACGTAGTAAAAGGGTTAAAAAAAAAAAGACACAGGTGCTTAGAGTGTGCCATACATATCCTGGGATCTTTTATTTAGAGCCCAGAGATGCCACACGGATGTAGATTTGTTTTACTAAATGAAGCAAATTTGGTGTATTTGACATGGAGACACTGAATTTCCCCTTTCTAGCAGCACTTGTGTGCAGCCTGGCAGGTTTAGCCTGCCTGTGCAGACTGCCCCAAGTGGCCGTGATGCCAGACATCCCAAGTAGGTAGTGCCCCTCTCCACAGTCAGTTCCTGCTCTTCCAGGGCTCATAGATAAGGAAATGCACAGCATAAACAACACTATCTGGTTCCTGCATTCCCTGTAGCTTACTGTGCAGGTGAATCTAAGCATCCCCACGATTTAGGTGCAAGACTGAGAAAGACAGCAGGCATGCACAAGAGCTCTGTGAATGTGCTGGTGTCTGCACAGTGAGAAAGAGCTGGGTGGGGAATCCACCTATTTTAGTCTGCCAATCTAAGCAATTAGCTCCTAGGGTGATGACTGTGTGGTCAGAAGCAGATTGGGATCCCAGATTTTGCTGTGTTTTGGCTCCTCTGGGGGTGGGATATGACCTTTGACACAATGATGTGCTTGTGTGGCTGGACAGCTTCTCCCCAGAGCCAGAGCTTGACCTCTCGACTGGGAGCAGAAGCCAAGGAGTGTGCATACAACTGCATCCCCCTGCAGGAACACATCCCTGGCCTGCCAGTTTTTAAAAAAGTATTTGATAAAAAGTCCCAGACTCCAAGATTGCAGCAAGAGCAGGGATGAGATGGGACCTGCTCGAGCCATGAGACGCTCATCATTTTTGGAACATATTGAGGTACAAAACGCTCCCTGCTATGCCTAAGAACTCATTAAAAAAAATCTATTCTTACTGTAAGTGTATTAAAAATTTTACATGAAAGGGAAAATTTAAACTTTGCAGAGGTTAGTTGCCTTTGGCTTGTCTGAGTGACAATGGAAAACAAAGATGAGGAACATCTAATACTTTTTTACCACAGACTTTAAAAAGTGTTAAAATAACGTCCACAGCCAGACATTTCCAAACACTGCATAAAACCCTGTGGTAAAAATTTTCGGTAACAATTAAATCACATTCTCTTTCCACACCGCTGGTATTGCAGTTGAGCTCAAAATCAAATTCATGTCAACAAATTATTTAATGAGCAACATTACGCTGGCTGTGTAATGACACGTAGGAGGACTGATACTGGCAGTTCAGCAGAGCCTGAGCCATTCCAATATGTGGAGGGAATAGATGATGCTTGAGCATTCCACTCAGTCCTTTATGCCCAGAATTGGACAGAGTTGTGGGAGAGAGAGTTGGTGTGACCAGCAGAAGGCAGGAGATGGCTGTGTGGTGCTCAAAGCAGATGAGGAGTAGCTATCATGTGGGAGAAAAGCCATGTCTTTTCCATGTACATGGAGACTTTTCTCCCAAAAGGCATAGCATAATCAGAAATAAGGAAACTAGACTCAAAAAAAAGTATAGCAATTTTGAGAAAACTCTCAGTCTCTTCAGCAGGCAGTAGGAAGCTGGTGGAAGAGACGTAGGTGAGAGCTCTGGCTTGTGGGAAGGAAGAGTGGCTGGGAGGTGTGTTTGAGTCAATGCCCAGAGACAGAAGGGTGTACAAGGCAGGAGGTATGAGCAGGTACATCAGAGTCTCAAGAAGCAAGAGGTAAACAGCAGGGGACTATTTTTCTTTGAACCATCATGTCCTGAGGGTTCTCTGTTGCTTGTTTTCTCCTCCAAGCTTTCAAGGACAAAGCTTTAAGTAACAGAGAAGAATGGATCAGAAAATCCAGAGGACCCACATGAGAGACCTCTGAGGTAGAACAAAGACATATACACATGGAAAGTGATCTCCTGAAGCTGTTGCCAAACACTACTCTGTACACAGTATAAACACTTTTTCCTGTGTTATGGGAAACTTTCAGAAGACAAGTACATGAAACATGATCAGTGCTTTCCTCTGCTGATTAGTCGGCAACAACAAAAAATGGAATGTTGATTAATTTGACTGGCTTGGTTTGCTTCATATGTGGTCTTCCAGAATGCCAGCTGTGCAGATGCTGAAGCAAAACCAACCTAAAAATATTTTTCCCCTTGGGAGACGAGGGAAGCTGCAGATTCAGATTCAATGCCCAGGTTTCCCTTCAGTATTTTCTTCTGGCCTGAATCCCAAAACTCTAGGGGACTCTCTAACCTGCAGTCACATCTACTGTGGGAAAGTTTGGCTCAGGGCATAGGAAACATGAAAGATCACAACAAGGTTCTGTAAACTCTCATCCTTTCTAGACCCTGATTCTGACTGGCCTGACTCAGTTCTGAAAACTAACATCACAGTGCAGAATACACCAAGGAAGCACAATATCTGCTTTCTCTGAACATCTCCTTAGGAAAAGGTAAGTTTTGCTGGAAGCCAAAACCTGCCCATTTTAATATAGCAGCTTCTCTGAGTACATTCATCCTGTCCCCTGTCACAAGCTGCTAGCTGGGTGTGAAGATCATTATCTCTCTTTAGCTCTGATGCACCTCTGTAACAATTCTAAAAAGTGGGTATGGTCATTCTGCTGAGCAAAGTAAAATCATCACTACCTATAGTGAAGCTGTCCAAACAGAAATTTATTTCTTGAGCTGGCATGTCTCACCCAATTAACCTTGCAGCAGGCTGCCAAAGTCAGGCTGCATTTGCTCTTTGTTTATTTTCAGCCAGTACTGAAATACAGCAGATGGAGTAAACCTGCTTACTTGTCATAACAACTTCTGAGGAAATGGGTCCGTAGGAACTTCAGAAAACTGAATTGAAAGTGTATTTCTGAGCTGCCACATAGCCTGCATCTTCCTTTTGTAGCATAAAGGGATGGCGTACAATCATGTAAAAAAGTAGTTTTACTTGCTTGTGTGGGGTAAGTTTATAACCATGGTTTCTAAGTGTTGCCTAAAAAGCCAATATGTCCTGTGCTCTTTCTACATCTTAGGTGACATATGAAGCCAAGTATTTCCAGTTATCCAAAAAGTCAGAAACAGTGCTCGGAGTATGAAACTCTTACTACAATATTTCAAAGCCATCTGTGCAGCTTCTGACCAACCAAACTCCCTTATCCCAGAGGGCAGGCTATGGCATGGTATGACCCAATTCTTTCTATTTGCTGTCTGTGAATTCAGCCAAAAAGACTGCAACATTACACATCCTATGGCATGCTCACAGAAACTTGCTGTGCCAACAAGAGGTAACAGCCTGGAAAGCCACTATACATCATTAAACTCACAGACCAGTTGCCGTAACATCCTTTGAGTTCATATTCCTAGAAGGGAATAAATTAAAGGAGGAATGCCTTCACTTTTCTCATAGCCCCCTGTAAGTCTTTGCAGTGACATGTTGCTGACTAAGCCAGTAGCTGTGCTGCACACATACCTTATTTTCCTGACAACCTCCATTGTAAGACCCTCTTGCAGTTCAATCAGTTTACCTGTCTTTAAACTTTTCACCAAGATTTTCATGCTGTGAAGATGGTTGATCTCATCTGAACTTTAGGCACCTAATGAGGTTAATCCTGCATAATGGAGGGAAGCAGGGCTATCTGAGAGGCTGAGAAGCCCCGTTCAGAGGCAGCTGCCTATGAGCACTGGGTCCTGTCCTCCCTGGGTGTATCTGTTTCAAGGGCGATAAGAAGGTGCAGCTCCTCCTGTTCCTGCAGCTGCTGTTCCTGGGTGCTAACGGCTGTGAGGAGGCTCCAGACTAGAGCAGTAGGATGCAGTTTTAGGGGTCACCCACGATGGGGAGGGAATGGCATGCAAAGAGTAGGAACAAACTCCATGGGTTTAATGCAAAAGTGGGGAAAGCATGAATGAAACAGATTGCGAGAAAGAGCTGAGGAATAACTGGGAATGTAGGACTGACTACTTGAATCATGAGACAGATTTGGTAGATGGGGGGAAAGAAGGGGAGAGGTGTATACTGTAAGTGTAGCTGTAAGGCACATTGGGGGGTCAGGTGAGAGCAGAAATTCTGATAGGTAGGAAAAAACCTTACACTGGGAGCTGAGATGAGGGGAAGACTGAGGTGTAGAAGAGAGAAAAGGTCTGGAGCTGGCAGCAAAGCCAGAGAGAAGAAAGCTTGGACTAAGAGAAACAGGAGGCTGGAGTGAAGAGATCCTAAAAGAGAGATGATGTCAAAGCTGCAAGGCTGGTTGATGTGGCACAGGAAACTTTAAACCTAGCTTTCCTTAAGTACTGAATGTTTTGATTGCAATCTGTGCTATGTTGTTTCAGAGTAGACTTAACATGTCATGACTACACATGTGCTTTCAAGCGCACATAGTTCTGAAGACCCAGTGAAGGGCCAACATCCATGTCTGGCTGGTGTGGCTTTTGCGGTGGATAAGCCATCAGGATAGCAGACCATCTCGGCTAAGCACCTTTGGCAAGAACATGCCAATCAGGAATGAAGCCCTAGGAATAGGAACGAAGCCCTCCTCAAGCTACCCAGATGCCTGTCAGTGTCTGCCTGACATGATGCTGAAGAACATCCAAGCTGGGACACCCCCACGGTGACCACCTCTCCATGAGCACAGCAATAGGAGGACCATCATGTACTGCTGTTCCCTTTGTACCTGCAAACCAAGAGATGGTCCTGGGGCTGTGCTACAGCATCAGATGTAGGTCTCCAGAGCCTGGTAGAGAGGATGAAGAGCATGCATGCACCAAGGCTAAGCTGGCAGTGAGTCACTTTCTCATTTCAGAAACCTCATGATAGATCTGCAAGCTCAGAAGAGTCTTTCCCCACCACTGGGCCATTCCCCTGGAAAGTGTTGCTTCTCATTCTGGTAACAAAACACAGCTGCCCACCTGATGCCTGGCCGGCCTCTCCACTGGCACCTGGTCAGGAGTGCTCCCAGCTGCCTGCCCCTCTGCACAGTGGCGTGCACACTGTCTGCAGCCTACTTGCAAAGCCATCAGTCCCATTGTTCTGAGCCATCATCCCACAGTCTTGGACAGGATAGGTATAGAATACCCTTTATCTCCATGAGTTTTTTCCCAGGCTGAAGGAACCAACAGCTTGAGTAACCTTACGCCCCCTTCAGCCTTCCCTTTCATGGGAAAGACTTCATCCAGCCCTGTACCATCCTTCAAGCGGTTCTTGCACATCTCATGGTGGCACCTGAGGGCCACCTTAGGGACAAGAAGTGTACACAAATAAGCCAGCATGGACAGTATGCAGATGAGAAATCCAACTAAGCAGGCAATGGCACCAAGGCGATCACTCTCAATCCACATGGCCACAGCTTCCCAGGGACTCCAACCCGACTCTCTTCCTGCTAACAGTTGGGTTCAGATCAGGCATGTGCCAGGCACCAGCTCCCTCCACCAAGGTGGAAGAAAGGAAAGACATCTCTGTAGCTTGGTGCTGCCCACGGCTGAATAAGCAGCTCTGCACTGTGCCTCGTCACCAGTGTGCCAAGGGATGCTTGTGTGGATCAGCATTTCAGTGCACCCTCCTCAGAAACTAGAAGGTAGCCTCAGCTCAAAAGGCCAAGTATTTAACTTTTACCATTGCTTAAACCCAGTTTAGCAGCATGTGATATGGCTTTACCTCCCTTTTAACCAGCCAGACAGAGATGTGCTAGTAGAAAGCCAGCATGAAGCAGACCCTGAGGCACACCTGTCCTCAGCCTCACTCACTGCGACTGTTTTAGCAGATAACAGTCTAATAGCTTTTTCCAGAAGAACAAAGACTTTACAGGAGCCAGAGACTTCTCCCTGCCCACAGGGTGCCAGGCCAGCTGCTCTCCATGCAGCATGCCCTGCGGGACAGAGCCGGTGAAGCTCTATGACTCATGCATGAGTCGCCTGTCAGGAAACAGCTGGCGGCACTCAGCAGTGCTGGACACAGAGCCTCCTCCAGGCTGTGAAAGGCATACTCTGGGTTTTCATGATGGGCCATGTCCTTCAGAGCCAAAAGTCATGGGGTTCGAGGCCAAACAGATGGACTTCACTGTGAGAAGGGGGAGGCCACCTGAGGAAGGGTAATTGGAGCCAACACCAAACATGTGTAGGACTCCTTAGCAACAAGAGATTAGCCTAAGCATGCCATTGCATTGAAGACCTCTGGATATGCACACGTTCTCCCTTACTCACACACTAAAACCCCCTGGACTTCAGCATCTTTCGTGGCCTTCCTCCAGCAGCCTCCCCATGCTGCTCCATCCTGCTCAATGGAGGCCAAGAGCCAAGTCCTGGGACTCCTTGTCACCTTCCCACACCAAGTAACATAATATCAAACACCAAATACATCTAAGTTTGCCCCTCTTTTTCACCATGGGATATCATGGGCTCTTCCACATCTTAATGAGAGGAAGAAGAAAGTCAGCACAGGGGTTTCTAAATGGATCCCAGTACCACCAGCAATGCACAGACCCTGTCACGATGCTAACGGCTTGCAGACACTCAGAAATAGCCACAGCCATTACAGCTGCTGATGTTGCTAATTCAGAACAGCCTTACATTGTCGGGTGACTCCTTTAACTTGGCCCCCAGCACCACCTCTGTGAGGTGAAGGCCATGAGGGCCATGCTCAGCATTTGCTTCCTTCCCATATACAAAAGCTTTCTCAAGATGGGAGTGACATGCAGCAGAGAGCTCCGTTTTCATCTCATATAGTTCTCCTCAGCTTGTTACCTCTCATTGCGAAGCTGTAACTCCTCTCAGGTTTTCCTTTCATTGTGCATGCAAAGCTTGTCCTCTTGCTGCTGCCTTTCCCAGCTGTGTCCATGCCCGTGGCAATCTAACCCTGTCCCGCCTGCGCAGGCGTATGTGAACTGAGCAGGGCCAGTGAAAAATCCCCCTCTCCCTCCCTACTGGATGATGTGTTCAAAACAGTCCCAAGGCATCACTGCTCCATGTTCTGGGTCCTGTCATCAGTAGTATTTGCTCTCACCAGGATGTAACCCAGCTGGTCTTTTTTCTGCAAGCTGCTCCCCACTGTCATAATGTGATCGATGAACAGAAAGAACAACACAGAAGGAAGAGAATAGAGAACAAAGAAAGAAGTGAGAGAGAAGGCACTGAAAGGTAAAGGTGGAGAAAACTCTTTAAAATAGTGGAAAATGGGAAGAAAATGAAAAAGAAGAAAGAAAAGACAGACGATGAGCAAATAGAAGAAGGAAAGAAAAAGTAGAGAGGACAAAGAGTGTAAAGGAACACAAAACTGAGGAAGTAAAAAATGGGAATAACAACTGAGGCAGTCCCCATCTTGAAGATAAACCTTATGAGACAGAGCCTTTTGACTAGTACATGGTAAAAAGCTCAGTCATGAGGTAGTAGATACTGTGGGACTGGGGCAGTCATTTGTCACACATTGTAACTTGCAGAGCCTCTTGAAGGAGTTACCTCAATGGGATCAAAATCTGTCCTACAAGATGGAAAGTGCCATTAAATCAGTCATCAGAAAGCTGATCTGTTGCAAGTTCGTGCTCAGCTTGTTTGGCTGTAGAAATGCCCATGTCCTGCTTGCTGCACTTGCCTGGGGAGCACAAGGGAGTTCACAATGCACCAGCAAAAGAGCTTTCTGCCTCCATGTTCCCTGTGAGAGTAGGGCTAAATCTATGCTGCAGGCAGAGATCTGTGCTCTCTTCCGATGTCATTATCCAGCTAGTTATAAAGTTGGTCTCTCAGAAAATAAAAGATTATTTGAACTCTGCTTAATATAATTTTTTCCATTACTGAGATGAAAACCTTATGATGAAAGCCCACATTTTACCAATTTAAGGAATACTAAATGAAAGAAATACTGATACATTAAATTTCAAATCAGAGGAAATGAGTAAAACCCACTTTATTCTCTTCATAACCTTCTAAGGATACATGTGCCACCAACCAAATTCTGACTGCATTGCCTCCATGCAACTACACCCATGGAAGGAGGTTGCAGGCATGAATATGGGGGCAGAAGTTGTACAAGGAAGTTGAGGGAGTTCACAGCTTGGTGCTTTTGACCCTGTGAGGACAATTACCCTGCTGAAGCACATGTTTGCTGGCATGCAGAAGGCTTGCTAGATCAGAAAATGCTGGAACCTTTCCATGGGCTTTTTTCTTTTGAATCTCAGTTCTCTATGTTCAGAGTAACAAATTACACTGGTTTTTGGAGGGAGATTTTACTAATACGCAGGACATAGGGTTTTTCCAAACATTCACAAGGGATTTAGAAGCACTTCTTGCTTTCTAGCAGAGCATAGATTCCTGTACTGTCTGGACATGCTCCGAAGCACCCCCACAAATTAGAAAATACTCAAATCGTGCTCCTATATACTTGGCAAACAGTCAGCAAAGAGCCAGGAGAGGAGACACAGAGTAGTATCCTGGCCTCCATGTCACGGGTGCAGCAATGCAGGAGCAGAACAGAGAGCAGAAACCAGCTCCTCACTGTCTCCAGTTATTGCCAACCATCCAGTTGCTACATTTAGGAAAAATAAACTGAAATTTTTAAAACATGATTTATGTTTTGGCTTGACATGAGTACTGGAAAAGCTGTGGATTCTGTAGCCATGAAATATTTCTTCACTGAAAAACTTCTTCACTCATAGGAAAAATTTCTTCACTGGAATGGTGGTCAGGCATTGGAAGGGCTGCCTAGGGAGGTGGTGGATTCACAATCTCTGAAAGTGCTCAAAATACACATAGATGTGATGCTTAGGAACATGGTTTAGTGATGGACCTGGCAGTGTTGGTTGAATTCATGAATCCTAGAGGTCTTTTCCATCCTTAATGATTCTGTGATTCTATGATACTAAGCAACAGTATTCAGCCTCGAATTACAGTAGGTAGGAGAAGTTCAAAGCTGCAGTGAACTGATATGCAGGACTCAGAGTTGGCTTCCTCAGAAATAGCTTTCAGAGAGCAATGGAAATTTGTACCACATGAATTTCTGCCCCTGGGTGCCCACTCTTTACATGTCAAACCACAAAAACTTCTTCAGCATTAAAGGCTGAGCTGGAACAACCAAGTCAGACTCTTCATTAATGAAAAGACACATTATCAAGAGATTAAGACAGTTACAATAGGCACACTATGTTGGATCCATTAAGGCATTTTGGTGGTCTTGGTTTAAAGCACTACTTGAATCTTCCCCCCCCCCAAAAAAAAAAAAAAAACAAACAGGGAAGTGGCAGTAACACGCAAATTAGACTATACCAAATAAAAGCCTTTGGTAAGTAGAGTAACTGTTAGCAAGGATTGGGATTCATTTTGTTTTAGAGCAGTGATGGCATTTAAAGCATTTAGAGACACAAAATGGAGAAGGGAAAATCTTTTAATTGCATCAGATGCATAAACATCCTTCTAGCCCCACACACATGTAGCTAAAAAAGTACAATGTCAATGTAAAAGTGTTGCGTCAAGAAAAAATAACACATAGTTATATTGCTTTTTTATTGTGTATATTTCTTAGATTAGCAAGTCTTAAATCCTGTATATTGCAGCTTTTTAATCACCTTGCACTGAGGGAAGTTACTTCTGTTACATAAAAGTGCAGTTTGTTGCATAGTGGTTGATGGATGAAGACGCAGAGGGGTGATGTTTTCAGGTGGTTCCTCTCAAGGGTTCCCCAGTCAAGGTTATAAAGAACTCCCAATATTTCTTCACTGGCACTGGGGAAAGAAGTGTCATGACCCTCCTGACCCTGGAAGCAAGGTGTTTCTCATTTCTGTGGTTTCTCATGTTGTTACCTTGTAAATGCAGGCTGCAAGGCTATGTTAGGCTACCAGAGGATATCAGCAATTCTGAAGCCTTTCTTCAACGTGACACTTCAGCATACCCCTTCTTGTTCAAATCCATAATGCATGTGATGTTGTCTTGAAGCTGGATATGTATCTGCTACACTTTAACATCTCAGCTCTTCCCTAGTGCAAAGCTTTTCCCCTTTCCCACACCACATATCATCCTAGAAACCAGTATCCCCTTCTGAGGTTGTGGTCACTGGGATTCAGCTTTGCAGGCACTCCTACCATATGTGCCCTCAGTAATAAGTGAGGGGACTGACTCTGCCACCACACAGACCTACTTACCCATGTCATTATCAGATCCACACTGTGCCTTGGTTAATTAATTGTGGATGTGCTCTTGGGCTCATTTGAGGTACATCTGCTGGATCAGGACATCAGTCTCTAGGAGCTGGGGGACTGGTTCTCTCATTTCTGGATTTCTTCCTCTGATTGTACCTTGCAGGATGTCTTCTTCAGGTCTCATTCTGTATCTGTGAAGCAATTTCAAGCCTCAAACTGTGATGGTGTCCTTTCAGATTTACATCTCATGGTAGCAGGTTTGTTTTAGACAGAGTTGGCCGACGTTTTAGCAATGTGTTAATAGGAATGTGAAGCTGACATTTTCTAGAAACAAACTCAGTAACCACTTCATCTATTTTCAGTGTTTAAAATGAAGAGGAATGTCATATGTAAACATACAGTATCAACTGCCTTAAACTATTTAAAAGTGATTTTTATTTTTGAATTTTAATATTAAAAGCTGTTGGTCATAAAATCACAGAAAATGTTTATTTTCTTTAGAAGCAAAAGCATTTTTTACATTCTTAGGAGCTGATTTTTGGGAAGAGTTGCACTCAAGTTTTGAGATATTCAATCCAACATGATCTAAATGCATATTTATATAGCTCTAAATAATTTTTTCTAAATATTCTTTCTCCAAAGGATTAACTTTTTCCTTTGTCACATCTGACTTTTAAAAACATTAGTCTCAGCACTGAGTAGACTGCATTAATGTAGAAGATGAAATCACTTAATGACAAATACTCAGTGTACTGCTATATACTATTATTTCAAAGCCTAACACCAAACTTCAGCTTTTACAAGTAGGACACTGGCCAAACTGCTTAGTTACCAAATGTGTTTGCATTTGTGTTTACAAACTGAACACATCCCTTCCTTCTTTTAATTAAAACAAAAGATCCTTGTAATTTATTAAACTAACCCTGCACTTATTTGCCAAATGTTGGACAGGGAATGTCCCTTTCAGTCAATCACCAAAATTAGTGACTGCACTTCTCCCCATCATCCCTTTGCCACACCCTATGTCAGTGGAGACATCTCCACCTCACTCAGAAACTATTCATCTCCTCCAGACAAAAACACCATGTATGCTAGGAAAATAGGTTAGTCTTTGGCAACTGCATGTTTGTGGGCACTACAAAAGCTACCATGTTTCTGGTGTAGGTAGGGGTGATGAATCTTCTTTATCTGACAGGATTCTTACAAAATTACTGTGCTGTCTACAGGAGAACAGAATGTCAATAAACCAGGGATGCAGCTCTGCAGAGGTTGTTGGGAACTGCCTGGGAAGTGGGATGAATTGGCCCGGCAGAGAGGACATACTGATGGGATACAAAGACTCAGGAGAAAGTCAGCATTTCATAGACTGATCTCTCTGAGATCTTATGGAAAACTAGCAAAAAACCACCAAACCAGTTCATCATATTATAACAGGAGAGGCCAACCGAGAGTGACAGACTGACTGACTGGACTGGCCAATACTGTAACATCATATTTTCCGAGGAGGTTATGTTAGAAAACAAAAGTGCACACTGGGGGCAGTCCTCATCGGCTGTGATTGTCTGTACCGACACAGAGCCTTTGAAGAAAAACCACAAGCAGTCATGCGGCGTTATGAACTTTGTGACATGTGACACAGATAAATGGGCAGAAAAAGGGCTTTTTATGTTGCTTCCCAACAGAGAGGCTTTCTCAGGCTTCTCTATCCTTGAAGGAGAAATGAACTGGTATAGCTTTGGTGGAAAACATGCAAACGGATGTAATATCAAACACTTATTCAGCCAAGCACTGAATTTCCCTGGCACACATTAAAATACAGTTGAAAAATTCCTTACGAGTCTGTAGGGGAGACTCCCATAGCGCATGATCAGAGATAAAATTTCCATCCACTTCATCAGGGCTGGAGTTTCACCCAGTCTCTCATTCCTTCTGTGGCTGTTTTCTGTCTGGAGGGGGAAAGTTTGTGCTCATGTTTTGTATTAGGGACTGGTTTCTATATACACTCAGTTACACCAAGCCACAGCTTGGATCTGCACCATCCTTCAGGTGCAGCTCCCCACTTTGTGCCCTTACAAACCACAGCAGCAGGAGCTGAAGAAGCATCGTACTGCTTTCAATAAAAGAAATTGTGTGGTCTTCAGATTTTGCAGTTTCATTATTCCTCGTCAGTCACTTTAATTTTGTATTACTCAGTCTGTATTTCAAGTACAATGTCCTCTGTGTGACTTGAAGTAAATTAAAAGGTACCCCAACAGGTACCTTCCCAACAGGAAAAACCACCAGTAAAACCGCTGCTGCATCCCAGAGAGGAGATGGAGTTCTCTCTCCATCCCAAAGTGTCCTGTGTTCACAGTGAGGCACTCAGCCTCTCCAAAGTGCTGAAACCAGCAAAGCCATTTGCTGATGGAGATCTGATCCAGGTGTCCCCACTGCTACTGAACACCATGTTCCTGGTGGAGTCATATGATCCCCCTGCCTGCAGAAACCATCACCTTGCAACCCTGCTAAGAACCTGCTTGGCTCCCACGGGCCCACCTCCTCAGGATGCCAAGGCTGCCAGCTCCAATACCATCTCAGAGACATGTCCAAAGGGCTCTGCCTCCACTCACAGTGGCCACTGAAGGTGCTCACCAGACCTGTCGAGGCCATGAAGTCCAGAATTAATGTATCTTTAATATGCTTTCCCTAGGAGGAGAAAAAATATTACACTAAGAGAGGAGCTGTGTGAAAATTGAACAGACACATGCAATGCTTTGCAAAGAAGGTCAGACTTTAGAATTAGATCATTTTAATAAGCAGCAATAATAGTGTTTGCCAAAATACTTGCCCTGTTAATCTCTCTCTAGCAAAGGACTAACTGCTGAAATCTGCATGCTGTATGGCAACTCTAATTACCATCTTTAAATCCAATTTATCTCCTTACTTTATTCATAAGTGGTCAGTTGCTCAGTTCAATTAAACTACATTTAACTGATATTTATTGCATTTGCATGTCAGTGCTACTCTAAGAAACCAGCCAAAACTGGTGTGAAGAAGCATTAAAACCTCAAACAGCAAAAAAAGGTGAAGATTTGCTTTTATAAAATGAAGTAAAATGAAAAGTATTCTAGGCATAGGTTTGAAAGGTTTTTGACACGGGTACAAAAACTACCCTCAAACTGTGTTACAAATTTAAATAATTACACCAAAGGATTGCATATCTAACTGAAAAAATGCTAGCACAAAAAATAGTACTATCACAAAGAAGGATATTAGGAGCAAGAACAGAATCTGTAGGGCATGGGAAAGATGAATTAGTCCGTAAAGAAACTTATGACTAAGAGTTCAAGAAGTACAAGTATAGAAATTCAAAAGGCAAGTAGTTGTAAAGAAGTAAAAATATTTTCTATCATCTATAGGAAGAGTAGAAGAACTGAAAAGCAAGGCTGATGGGCAAAATGGAGAAGGTTGACACAAAAGATATTCTAGACAAGGCCCAAACCCGAGTTTTAAATAAAGATGGTGATCATGAACATGGGAACAAAGTTGAAATAGCTAACACTAGTTGGAAACAGTAGTTGCCCAAAACCAAGATGTAAGTAAATTTGAAAGAAGATAATACAAGAACTTTGGATGGTGTATACATTCCTCCCCTCATAACCCTGGAGAAGCTGGTACCTGGAAGTGGAACATGGTGAAGCTGAAGTAACTAAAGTCACTGTGACAAGTAGAAAAGGTAATAAAACCTGAAGTGCATTTAGGGGTACAGGACAACTGCTTTCTGAAAGAAGAAAATGCAGAAGACCTGCTCTTTTTGTCCTTGCGTAGAATATTTCCTACTGCGTTTCTTGTGGGGATAGCTGCAAGTGACAGCAGACTAAAAGCAGAGGACAGACTGTGTTGAAGGGATTAGCAGAGTTCATCCAGTGGAAATTACTGGATCTCATGGCAACACTTTCACCTGAATGACCTGCTGCAGTATACCATGTGTTAATGAAATTGCTGCTAATACAAGATAGAAAAGAATTGCCAAGCGAGAAGGACTGCAATGTCATTTGGGAAAAAAACCTGTATGACCTTGAAGTCTGGAACAGTAGAAATTAAATTAAAAGTACCAAGTCATATACTTAATAGCTGATACGAAAGATCTCTGCTGTAGCCCAGGAGTTTGTTTGTGTAGGATGATGGAGAAGAAAGACTGAAATGCATTATTTAGGATGATGTCAAGCCAAAAATACAGGGCATCCATAAGAACAGCAGGTGTAATCACAAGATGAAACAGATATTTCGAATACAAGAACTCATGAATCATTGAGATGACACAAAATTTTTGTGACACCTAATTTGTACTGCTGTGCACAATTTTGGTCACCTCTGCTCTGAGAAGAGTAAATTTAATTGGAGTAGTGCAAAGTAAGGTTACTGGGGGAGGTTCAACCGACCAGAGAAGTTATTCTACATAAGAAGAACATAAAACTAAGGCTAAAATGCTCTCTAAAACTTTATCAGTTGGAACATACTCAGGATGGAAAATACTTTTTTTAAATGAAAGGTTAATGGCAGCACAAAAGCCTAAGTCAGTAGAAACAGTCCTTAAGGAGTCCTGCAGCCTGGAAACAATGAAACAATGTTTGAGACAGGTATTTAAGCTTAAAACAGAGCTTTATCCACCTATCCTGCTCATTGTTTTCAATAGTCATAGATAAACTCGGAGGGGAGAGGAGGGGAAGGGAAAGGAGGGGAGGAGAGAGGAGGGGAGGGGAAGAGATCCCATACTGTTTGAACTCCAATGCAGATCTGCCGAGTTGAACAATTAAGAGGCAGTAGAAAAGAGGTACCTCTGAACTGCAGCTCTTACTTCACTGTAAAGTTCATTGGCTGCCAACCCCACCCTAAGCAGCTGTGCTTAAGTTTTCCAAACCAAGCCCAAAACTTGTGACTTTGTTTTTGGCTGAAGGAGAGAACAGAAGAGTGCTTGAAAGGAATGCTTGGCAGGAATAGGGAGGGTGGGAGAAGAAAGCTGCACATGATGTGCTGGTCAGGGAGGATGCAAAGGGGCATCTCAGAGATGGTATAATGAAGATAAGCAATGGCTGGAAATACCGGAAAACTAACAGGAAAAAACATACAGCAAAAGGTCAAGCTCTAAGTGGCCCTGACACAAATAGCATAGGCAGCCCTGAATACAATAGCTCTTTGATAGTCTTTTTTTGGAGAGAAATTAAATTTACAACCCATCTGGGATTTATTTTAATTCTATTTTATTTTGTAAGGAAGTGCTCTAAATTTCATCTAATCATTTGCAAATGGATGGAAAAGGTTGGATGTACTTAGGAATCCCCAATACATGCTTAACAAACAATCCTGCAACTCACCTTCATGCTCTGGGTGAGTCACCAGCAGACATAAAAGACAAGGAAGCAAGTGCTGGGGTTAATGAAAAACAGTCTGCTTGCAGACTTAATTCTAATGTTAACAATCAAAGAAAACAGAAGATATAGCATTCCTTCCAAAGCAAAAACACTCCATTTGTTCAGAGCAAGCCAAAACCAAAACAGGAATAATCTATTCCCAGCACTGTTGCAGAGGAAGAGAAGTATAGAATAAACACTACGCATAGGAAAAGTTCTGAAGTTTCTATAGCACCAGCAATGGTAGCGGGAACTGTACTCATGGATAACAGAAGCAACTCCTGGGTATGGTTAGTCTCTAAGTGGGTCTCCAAACACACTAGCTGTGGCTCACCTGGTGGCCTTGCAGATTTTCTCAACATCCAGCAGCGATCTGCTGGTGAGTGTCCAGTAGAGTGGACTTTCCCTGGATACTGCTATCAGCATTCCTGTTTGAGGTGCCCTTTCAATTTATCAGGCTCCTTCATTTCAGAGATGTGGTTTTCCTAGTTCGCCTAGGTCTTCTCACCCAGTAACGGTGAGCATGATGGGAAACACAGGAACTGGAAATAGGAGACCCTGCAGAGGCAAAAGCAACAAAGCCTGACCACCTAACAAGAAGTTACTGCCTCCTGTGACACATCTTCTAATTACAGTGTGCAGGAATCATTACTTGTATTCTTTACTCTGTACTTCTCCTCAGCAGACTTATTTAGTTACCTAGTCCTGGATTATTTCAGCAGCATAAAGAAATGCCCTTTCCAAATAGACTTCCCTGAGAATGTATGCCACTGTAAGGATGTCAAGTGCTGCAAGTGCAAATACAGCACTTCCAGTAAAACCAGGACACATGAATAACACAGAAAACACACTTCACCCTCTACTGTCCAAAGATACCACACAAATGCAGCAGTTACTATTGTTACTATTTTAGATTTTCCCAGCAAACAGTTGAAATGCAGGCCTCGCAATTGGCTGCCTAAAGCAGCATACTCCATGCAAGCAATCAAGGAGATCAGCTATTGGTCACAAAGACCACAACACATCCTCCGGGGGAGCCCTTGGAGAACCCTTGCGGGGGTGAACACCTGCTCAAGGGTCTTCCAACAGCACTGTGGACTAGGGCTGCCCTGGGGCCACTCTGAGGCACAGGGAGAGGGGTGACCCCCTGTAAGGACACTGCATCACCAGCTACATCACCATGAGCTCCATGTCACACCATCGCTGTAGCTGTGGGCACTGTAGTGTGACAGCCGGTGTCAGCTGAATGGGGATGAACAGGTGACTATATAGAAACCACCTTCTCTGCTCAAGTGGCTGGACCTTCCTTAGGAGAGATTAGAAAGCCTGAAGAACAGAAAAACTTGAGAAAGAAAAAAGAAATTACTCTGGTGAAATATATGCTTTTTAAAAAGCCAGCAGTAGGTAGAGGAGAATCCCATCTTTACCCACTACATCAGACTTCAGCCTGTAAAGACAGGCAAGAGGTGGTGGAACCAACTCTTGCACCAATTCTTGCTCTCAAAGGCTTTACCATTGTGGCTGAGTGATCCTGGACAGTCCCTCCGGAGAGGCACAGCAAAAGTGTTGCTGGGACAGCTGGACTCTGCTCCTCTGATGGAGCACTGTGCTGCTAGATGGACACTCTGCTGAATAGTCAGCACTTCCTGCCTAAAACTATTGCTACATGGTGTACACCTTCCTCAAAATCCCCAAATGGGGCTGTGCTGGCAGAACTTCTCTGTGTAGAAGCTCGAGTTTAACATCCCATCTTGTTACATTCCCTACACCAGTCAGAACAGGATTTTATGCAGCAGGAATAGGTTCAATACCCTGGGGCATCTCTTTCAAAATAAATTCACAGATCCTGAATGCAAAAAATGTGTTGTGTGTATATATAGAGAGAAGTCAACCAATCAATCAATGTGTACCTATCTATCTCAGTCAGCATCCCCCAACCTTTATCATCTGCTCAAATGATCAAATGTTCATCTGCAGTCAGGTCAATACTGCAAGTCTGCATCAGACTCACACCTCTGGATCTACTATCATTATTGTGCTTCTGTCACATCTGGTCAAGTGTGATTTTTTTATCACACACATTCTGTCGGAAAGCACTGCTGCTAACAAGAAAGGAGGTTCCTGAAGATGAAAAACAAGAATTCAGCTGCCAACGGAGTCATGCCCAAAGAAATTTTCCCAGAAAGTGTATTTCTTATCCCACATGTTGCATTATGTGAAAATTTGAAGTTCATATAATTTTCAGAAATGGATAAAAGCATGCCCTTTCCTAAATGATAAGTTACTTCAGGGCCAAGCAGAAAGTTAACTTTCTATTGTGCAAGTAACTTCTTTTCCTAAAGTCCAGAACCATGAGGCTTTGTATCTTGGTATCTATTTAATTTACTGGCTTGCTTAAAGGTCTTTACTATTAGAAAGATCAACTTGCAGCTTGTTGAAATTATACTGCATCTTAGTTGCTTGTAAATTCCTTGTGCCTTCCCTTGGCATTCAGTCAAAGAAGCAAATGTGTGTATAGCAACCTTTTCCTTCTTAAAAAGAAATCTTATCAACAATAGAAAAACAAATTAGATCTTTACAAGTACCAGATAAATAAAGCTAAATTTAAAAAAAAAAATTGTTCTTCCTGTAGGAAATGTTATAAGCTGTTTACCCAGAAAAACAATTGATAGTATTGACTCTTAAGAGTTTCACTAGGCTAACAGTATGGGAAAAAAGTTGCAGCTGTGGAAACTATTTCAAGACGGTTCTGCAACGTACATCAACCTTGTTTAAGCAAAACCCACCCTACAGATGAATACAAAAAATCAGGCAATGAACATCTTCACCTGTTCTGCTCTGTGTCTGTCCCTAGGAGGGTAAGAGATACACAGCAGCTTCTGTTGGGTGAAAAAAGTTTTAAGTGGGATGAAACCACTAGGCCTTTAGACCACCATTACTTGCTGTTTTCTTTCACTCATAAACTACAGCATAGAATCCACATCATGGTAGGTGATGCTATTTGGACCTGGTGATTCTCCACTCCTTAAGCCTTATTTCTTAGGAAATATGAGACTTTGTACCAGCCTGGGCAAACCTTTCTCTACAGAGGTGGCTGCAACACTGCTGGGGTGGAGGTGTTGGGTCCTGATCTTCCTCTCTCATACCAGCTTCAACTCCGATATGCTCAGGCTGTTTCCTGGGATGAAGAAGTGGTGCCAGCCATGGATGTGGGAATGGGAGAAAGGCCGCCCCTGCAGAGGAGTTCTGTACAGGTAGCAGAATCACAGTTACAGAAAGGGGGTAAGAGAGGATACATTTACTAAGACTGAGGTTTACCAAGTCATTTCCATAATATGAAACATCTCTAGAAGAAACAACTGACCAGGTGCATTGAGAGACATGGTACAGTTCATCACCTGACATCCCTCCATTAAGATACTAGCAACTCTGCCGTGCTGATAGAGAAATGCTGATTTATACCTGCTGAAAGGCTGGCACTTTTGTTTTGTCTCTGAAGCAGCTCAAATTCAGAGTGATCAAAAACACTGACAGAAAAAGCCTGCATGTCCTTTTCCACTGTGGTGTTGATATTTTTGATATTTTTCACTGATAGGATGGTATCTGACTGGATGTTTCTCATCTAGTCCTACTGCTACTATAAATGTTCTACAAGAGGACAAAGTTCATCACTTTTGACTCAAAAACATTAAAGCAGACATAAATACATAGCAAAGAAGGGAACCACCCTGAGATCTGTCTCCTTAATAAGTGCTCAAAAAAATTTGGGTAGCTCCTAATGTAGTCCCATTGAGTTAAGTCATTATATGCTATTGACTTTGATGTAATAAATTTTGTATTATCTACTGACATGTTTTATCATAGTTTCATACCCTGATTGACATGAGCTGCTATAAAACCTCGTATCTGAACTCAGATCAAAAGAGATTAAGCACTAGCACAAACAGATGCTTTTTATTCAGTTCTTTCAGAAATGCCTGGAATTTCTACTGCAAGCCTTCCTGGGACTTTTTGTAGATAGTTGGTCATCCACTGAGCAGCCTGCAAATTTCCAGAGGTTACTGCATAACTTATGAGATCTGGAAGAAAACTCATTTTCCACAGCTCAGGTCACATTTTTCTCCCGGAGAACCCTGCATTCCATGGGTTTCACTGCCTAAGTTTGATATATGTGACATTGAAATCTCTAAATGTGTTCCCCATGAGAGATTTATTTTTTTTTTTGCTACCACAAATACTTCAAAGCAGGCATCACAGTAGGAAAAATACTGGAAGAGGAGAAGTGTTAGAATAGATGATAGAAGGGTGAGGTAACCCGATTTCCCAAGGGCTGATGCACTCTGCAAAGTCTACACAAACTAGTCATTAATTTGAAAAGGAGGGTTCGTGGTAGATAAAGGCCAATTTTTTTTCTGGAACCTGAAAATCCCAACCCCTAGTAACCACCAGCCACCCCTGGTTTCAAGGCTTCCCAAGATGTGACACTCCTCCTTACACCAGAAATATCCTCTGTGTCAGAAGAGTGGACATGGAGTTTCTGACCATATGGATAATTTTGACATTTTCTGACAATACCAACAGTCACAGGACTTACTTGTGTGCACAAACAGCAAGTGCCCCATTTCAGAAGCCTGGCAGAGTTATTTAGATCAAAACTGAATCTTGACATCCCCCCCTCTCCTACATACCAGTATGGTTGCGGTTGAGCATTGGGATTCTGCAGTGACTTGTTTGTGCTCCTCAATCTCTATGGTTTCTTGTAAAAGCCTGCTACCTGCCTATCAGTGGTTACTGCAAGTGTTGGTGAGATCTGGCAGCAAGAAACTGCTCAATGCACAATGACAGTGCAAGACAGTGTCTCATTTCCCATGCAATGTGTGCCACTAAGCTGATGCCACCCTTGGGGAGGGGGGCCTCGCTAAGGCAATTCTGTGTGTAAAGCTTTATGGGAGTATTTCTGTGAAGTCTGAGAGCAGCAGAAGAGCCTTTCTCCTCCCTCCTCTTGCTCTTCCGTATCTTGGTCAGCTTGGACCCCTCAGCTAGCCAAAAGCAAACACACAATCCTGGAAAGATCCTCTTGCCAGACTAGTGCTACCCATTGTGTCCACAAATACTCTTAAGTCGCTGACCATGTCAGCAAAGCTGGGAGGCAAAGGCCAGCTGCAGGAAGGTTTACCTGAACTTTTAAAGTGCTATGCAACAGCTATCTCAGCAAACACATAAAATGTGACCCCCTTCCCAAACACTGTCAGCTTACAGCTGGAGGAGTGGTCATCCCGGTCTGTCCTGTGTCTGACCCTGCCAGCATGGAGGGAAGAGCTGTGCACAGGGGGAATAAGCTGGCCCAGGGCCTGGATTTGGTCATGATCTATCCCCTCCTTGTATGCAGACAAGGGCACTTGAAACGGGCAGAAGAGCAGTTCTGCCTGAAACACACTCTTTACAGGCAGCAATGACATGGAGAGCAGGCCAGGCACATGATGTCATCCTTTTCATCATCCATAAATCTCCAGCTTTCCATACTTCTAGCCAACTCTGTGACACGGTGGATCAAAGTTTGCTAGAGAAGGAATAGGAGCCCACTTGCTGTTTCTTACTAAATAGCCCATGGATCTGCCACAAGGGATATCAAACATTGTTTATGCACATCTATAAATCTTGTAAGGCTTAACATGGGGATTAGGATGTACTTTCAGTGCAACTCCATTAGATATGCTGTAAGAGAAGTAACTTTGCCCTGAAGGGATGGCACTTCCAAGTTTTGAGAAACCAGTGCCATGGAACATCTCCTTTCCTTCGTACAAATACTATCACTAAAGACTTGAGCCTCTAGCTCTGCTGAAATCATCAGACAAGCAAGTGTCTGTTGTATCCAAATAAGGATCATGGAGGCAGATGTGTCACCTTGAATTTTAGGGCTGGTTTCATATAAATGCAGCACCCTAGAGCAGATTGAAATAAAATTGTTCAGGAGCCATGTAATAGGACAAAGATAAGATATGTCCACAAGTAAGTATCTTTTTATCAAAGTATTTAAATCTCATAGGACATAGCAAAAATCCATATCTACCCAAGGTCAAAGAGCAGTTGACTACTATGTTAAAAAGGAACACTCAAGAACATGTTGCAGTATATCATCTCAGTTGCAATATATTACTTCAGTTTGATTGGCAAGTTAAACATATAGTTTGTAATGTGAGTGCAAAAAACGTTTGTGAGCTGAGACAACTCCTGACAGCAGTCCCAGCATAAGGCATCCAACCCACCAGAGGCACCACCCCAGGGAGAGACAGATGTTTATCTGAGACAGGGTCTTGACCTATAGTCTCCAGCAATCCCTAAATACCAGTATGTGTAAATTAATTTTAAAGGAGACTATTTTGTGGAGGAAAAGCTACGGCACCGTGCCGCCATGGACAGGCAATGAATCTGTTCAGAGATCAGGGAGCGCAATAAAAAGGTGCTGTCTTGTGTGGATATGGAGTAGAAGATACCTGTCCTTATGTCCTACAGGCACTACCAGGTTATGCTGGATTAAACACAGTGCTGACGTAAGAGATGAGCATGAGCATGAGCATGTGCTGGATGCAGGAGCCTGTGCTGGGTGAGTCAGTGTAGAGGTAGCTGCAGACCTTTACCTGTGTTTTGTTACAGTACCCTCTTCCCCTATACCTAGCCCCTTATCTCACCTAATATCAGTGGCTATCTAAAGCTGTGTTCTTAGTAAGTATATGGTATCGAAAATCTGCATCACAGAATCTGTAACTATTTAGGCTGTTAGTGATGATATTTCTTAAACAGTGTATCTGGCTAAATCTTACAGCCTGTGAGGCTCTTTTGCTTCTTATTTAGAATGTTTACAGGAACATCAAACTTACTGACTTACGGCTTTTTTCAGAAGTATAGACTATTTGAATTTATTATATCAAGGAGGTTCCTAGAAATTCTAGGCATGGGCCAATGCTCGTCTTGGTAGGGTGTTATTCAAACACATAAAAGACTTATTCTCCACCCTATTTCAAGTCCATGATCAAAGCAAAAGAGAAAAAAAAAAACAGGCACATATGGAGCATAAGGAAATCACACCTATGTATGACAAATGTTTACTTACAAGTTCCTGAGTTTGATTGATTAAAGTCTGTGAATGTAATTTTGAATGAGACATCAGAATGAAACATAAGAATGGTTGTGCTGGGTCAGAACAGGGTGCTTAGCTTCTCCTTAGTTCCCTCCTCACCCTTATGCATGATCTTCTTGCTTTTCCAGGTCCAGGGTTGATGCCTTTGCTGGACTTCTCTGTGGTAATGGCTGTTCATGCAAGAGTTACAGCATATTCACATCTATATTTTTGGTTAGTACTCCATATTCAGAAAAAGTGTACCCTGACTGAAACATCAGCCCCAAAGGTAGCTCAGATCCACACACAACTCCCACCTCTGGCACTTGGGAATTGGCCCTGACCTGAGTGACTACAAGAAAGTCAGTTTGACCAGTGTACTTTGTATAAGCTGCACATCACAGTCAGGCAATGGCAGCATAAAACACTCTCAGAGGAGCACCGTACTGTTACTAATTTACATAGCTGCTCTGCAAAAAAAAAAAAAAATAGCTTGCCTTCCTTTCTTCTTTCCTTCCTGGCCAAGCTGTGATCAGTGAAACATCTTGCACCCATCTTTTGGCTCATTCACTTTAATCAGAGAATTTAAATGTAGTACAGGAAAAGTAATTCCTGTAACACTGCTTCACTTCCATAAAGATACTCATGAAAAAGAGATGCAGGTGTGCATTTCTGCCTCTGTGTACACATCAGATTCTTTACTCTTTTGAAAAAAGAATCCAACTTCTGTTCTTAGTTTTCCATTACTATTGCTCCACTCCCAATGGGTTTCAAAAGTTAACAGAGCTTCTTTAAAATGATGATATTGTTCCCTTTTCTTGAATACCGGGAAAATCTGATACTCAAAGTAATGATTTATTTGAAAAATCCTTCCACTCACCTACAGCTATGAGTAATACTTAAACATACTGTAAAATCATCAGTCTGAGACATCTGAGGCCAAATTCTTCTTTTGTGATATTTTGCAATGCAACTGAGGTTGACAGATTTAATAAAGACATTTATATAAAGTGAGCAGTGGTGGAAGAGAGTGTATCAGCACTTCCCAGGTGCAAAATATCTACCACCTGGTCGCTTCCTCAGCAGTTGCAGGTGGATGGCTCCAGGGATGGAGATGCTTGTGAATATGGTGCTCTCACCCCGTAAGAGTTGGAAAAAAAGTAGGGGTCCATTGCCTTTCTCTCAGGCATTTTGTTTGTAGCTGTTCACTTCCTTTCTTTTCTTAGAAGTTCTTGAAATAACACATTAATCTGGAGTCAGAAGGAATATTTCCTGCCAAACTATGTAGGCTTAGTTTGATTCTGCTTCACTGGGTGAGAAACCAGACTTCCTTTTTTACACTACTTCAGCCCAAAGCCAAACAATTTTTTCCCTTCATCTGGCTGTTTAAAAGTCTTGACATAGCCTCAAGAAGAACAAAAAGGACAGACATTCCCCACATAACCAACAGCTCAAGTGCAAGAGGAGAGTCAAGAGATGAGCACAGCCCTCTTGATTTCTCCTGTCTTTGCAGAGGTGACAAGAGTGGATGAAGTCTGTCCTGGTCCCTAAATCTATGGTGAGAGTTGTTCCAAATGCTGCTTGCCTCAGGCAAGACAGGCTTCTCAACCTTAGTTCAATGACAAATCTTTGTATGTCTGCCACCTCATGAGCACCTGCAATGAGACAATGATTTGCAAGACTACCTCTTTTCAGATGCGCCAGAGACCTAAACAAAACTAGCCTACTGACTAAAATAAAGAGGATCTTGATAGTAGTTACTGAGTTGCTTACATCTCAGTAGCTGACCTCCATCATTTCTGTACCTTGGCATTTAATCCCATCAATAGAGTTGTTTCTCCCTTACAGGTGAAAGAGATCAATCTCTTATTAAAAGGATGTTTGCCTGGTGTAGTGGTGAGTGAGGTACACAAATACACAGCCCTATTGCTTGTTGCTCAGCAGGTGTATGTGCCCCAATCCCCTCATGAGTTACTGTGCCTTTCTTCCCGGGAAAAGTTTTCATTAAAGAAGATAAATGAACAAGCTGCACAACAAACCGCTAAACCAAAAACCAAAAACAAACAAACAAACAAACAAAAACAACCAACAAACAAACAAAGAAAAAAAACTAAGACAAACCCCTGGATATTGCAAGTTGGACTGTAGTCACTAGTATAGCACCCAAAGGAAATTATAAGAAAAAAGACAGGCCAAAACCCTGAAACTGAAAATCACATTACTTCTTCTGGACTGTTTCCAAGCAAATCTGGGTTAGGTGGAAGTATTTTTCAGTTGGCTAGATCACAGGTTGCTGCACTGGAAGGTTCAGGGATGCCAAGATAAATGACCTGTCCACATTGTACTGGCCTTCAAGGACTATTTTGAGGCTGGTGTGTTTCAGCTATTGGCCTCTGTAGGTTTCCCAAAACACTGTTGAGCCTCAGGAGAAAAAAAAAAAGGGCTCATAAGAGCATTGCAGAATGGGGGTGCAAGGACTCCCAAGAGCGTCCTGTTCTGCTAGCCTGGACTTGCTGCCTGGCAGATTTGGGATGCTGTTCAGACCATTGGTTTAGATCACACTAAGGTTACTGACTTCCTGGGCAACTGTGCCATCATTGCAATTACTGGAATTACTGAGAAGAATTTTCTACTTCTTGCTCTGTGGGTCTCCAGACACAGGTGAATCCTGTCTTTTCTTACAGGCATTTGGAAAGAGGCTGGGACCAGTGGTTATGGCCAGTTCAGAATACACACTTCTTGGCTTGTTCCAGGCTGCTTCCTCTGGAAAAAGCTTTTCTAATGGCCAGCATCCCTCCAGCCTCCTAGTGGTGCCTTGAGATTACTGAACACACTGTGTGGCACAGGGCTGCTATGAGCATCAGTTCTCAATTTCCTTGATTGTGTCAAGGCAGACTGATTAGTTTCATCTGCAGCAGCAGGCATGTCTTTAGGTGAAACACCTCCTGACAATGTCCTAAAATATTTTCTCTGTGAAGAGCCAGCTTTTCTTTTGCCTCCTTAATTTTCAGCTCTTGAGTGGAGTGGACAAGATGCAGGGCATGATTTGCCCAGTTACCTCAGTCTGCAAGCAGAATAGCCTCCACTACCATAAGCAGGAGAAATCATGCCAGCAGCGTCCTCCTGGCAACCCTATTCTTCATTCCCATTAGCTTGTGGTTGGCTCTGCCCAGGCACAGGTGCCCTAGTGTGGGGAGAAGGGAGCGTAACTTCCCCCCAAGGGGAAGTTTCCTCTCTTGTGCTGCACATCTGAAAGCACCACTACAACTACTTCAGCCAGTAGTACAATCTCCTCCAGGCTGCTTAGGAGCAACACAGCCTTGTAACCTGTGCTTAAGTACAGGCAGCTCATAAAGGGCAAAATCAATTTCCACGGCAGTAATCAGTCTTCTCTCTCTATAGGAAATCTCTGTGAAAAGCTTGGGTCCTGGTCCAAGTGTTTGAGGGTTTGCTAGAGGATGTGTAATTGATACCACAGAGCAATGGTCAGTGAATTGAATGCTTGTGGCTAGAGGGGCAAATGGTTTGGCTGAGACAATCCCCAATGATTACAGGGGTCTCTGTAATTAGGAGGTTAATGCTGTCCCAGGAGCCCAGAAAAGGAGCTGGTTTCCTGCAGGAGTCAGCAAGGAATTTCCCCTGCCATCCCTCACTATGCAGCACTGTGTTGTCTGAGGGATGTCCTGACAGACAGGCACCTATCCCCAGCCTCTAGCCTTGTGATCTGGTGGTTGGCAGGCAAGAACAGCAAATGACCAGTGCTGAGCTCCAGCCCTCAAGGGGAACATCACAAACTCGAGACCCCCATGGACGTGAGCCACTGCAAATCTTTGTCTTACACCAAAAACCACGGCCATGCCACTACAGAGCATTATCTGGGCTGTTCTGGCAGTAATCACCCCAGCACTCTGCTGTGGCTGCCCACATGGGTCAGCATTGCTTGGCTTGTGGTACATCAGTGCTCCAGTCCTCTTTGTAAAGTCACTCCGGTTTACCCAAACAGCAATTCCAACAACCTCCTCTCCTCTTCCCCTGGCCCTGCAGCAAGGCAGCATTTGGGGAAAGTGCAGCTGAGAAAGCAAACGTTTGTCCCACAGCTGCAGAGGCAAGCGACAGGCTCAGGCAACAGAGCTAGATCTGAAGCCAAAGGTCTTGTTCATGACTCTCCACCTTATTCTAGTCCTTACCAAGACCTGTTTTTGGGGAGGGAAATGGCAGTGAGCAGGATGGCATGAGTTACCTTTAGGACTTACTAGTCAGGTATAGAGCTATAAGTATGGCAGATACACTTGATTATATGGAAATCATATATGTATATAGAGATATACATGTATACAAATATATGTACATAACTATATATGTGTGTATATAGAAAAGTTCTCTATATATGGCAAACCCATCAGTGAGCAATCCTGATGTTTAAGGATGAGCATGCTAAGACCTTGGCTCAGATCACATTATCTGTCAAAAAGCTGAACATTATTTTTCCAACCTGCAAGCTGAGGTGATGGGCTGGGTTTTCCTCTTCAGTGGAAGAATGCTGAAATATTCGTAGCTCCCATATTAAGTATAAATATGCCAATTCCATTAACTTCCTTAATCATTACCACAGCATCATCATGAAAACACATTTGTCCAGAGGTGAATTTTTCCTTAATGGGATAAACAGAACTACCTTTAATAAGTGTTGTGCCCCTGCCTCCTCCAACAGAAAAGCTCCTTGAGAGCCCAGCAAGGGCAGGACACATCCAAAAGAACCCACTGACAGAAGCAAAGGGCTCTCTGCAGTGGCCAAGAGCTTGGATGCAGCCAAAACCTTCCAGCTCTTTGGTTTACATTCAGCAAGTGCAAACCCAACAAAGGTAAAAATGGAGAAACACCTTGGGAGTTGTTGCTTCAAGTTCAGGTCTTCCCCTCCCCATGCCTCCCATTCCTTGGGATCATACCAATATAGAGCTTTCGCCTTTTCCTGCAAGTTGCCATCAGGCTCCATGGTTAGGAGATGACAGCAGCTCTCTGAATTAAAATGATAGACAGAGGCTTCTAACCATGCTCCTAAATGCCCTGGTTTTAGAGCAATTACTTCAACTTTTCTTATTAAATTATCTGTACATTGCAGCTAATCAACCAGGAGAATTCATCTTATTTCATGTTTTCTCCATGCATCAGGGAAGAGTTTGTTTTTGGTAACAACGAAAAATAACAAACCCACATTTTGCTTCAGATAATTTAAGATGGTACAGCCCAGTGTATAAGTGAAATTTTTAACCTGCTTGACAGCTACAGTCCAAACCTTCAACTGTGACTCTCTTAAAAAGAGGTGGGAGGAAAATTCCCCTCAGAAAACGTCATCAATGGAATTGATGATCACCAATCCCACACCATGGAATCACTGCAGTATAAATCTCTAGACATGGGCACACTGTGAGATTTTACCAGAAAAGACCTGAGGGGTAAATGCAGAGGGATATAGAGAACCTGCTTCAGCTGTAGCAGACATACAACAAAGGCACATGTTAAACAAAAATAAATTGCAGGATGAGCTGTGGTTGAAAAGACAACCCATGGTCTCCAAGGGGACGCAGATGGAACAGGTTAATAACAGAATTTCAAAGTATCCATATCATGATTTCTTGGTGTTCATGTTGATGCTTCGGAATTCCTATTTCAGCCACTGAGGACGGACATAAAATATCAGTCAGTAGATGCTCCAAGTCAAAAATATGTCTCATTCCAAGAATTTGGCAGCAAGTTACAAACAAGTTTGTTGCGTCAATGACATGCATTCATGTTCAAATGTTTTATTTCATGATCTAAAGACCTAAAGATCTAAAGATAATTTTTAACCCTCAAATAGGAATTAGAGTGTGAGCCCTTTTAAACTTCTAAAATGAAGTCTTTTCCTAGAAACACATTCATAAGTCCATTGCCTGACTTAACTTTCAGCCAACCCAATAAAAGAAGTTATTGGCCAGTTGTTAATGATGAATAGCAAGCTGTTGATAGGGAATATTTCAGGTAAAGCAGGTCCTGTTCATGATATGGCAAAGAGAGATCCCTAGAAGTTCCAGTTGTTTGCTGAAGTGTTCACACCCCTAAGCCGCTGTACCTCTGGAGAGGATGTCATCTGCGCAGAAGTGCCACGTTTTCAGCACTAGAGCTAAGAAACCTCTTATGCTTTTTCAAGACTCTTATGTTTTGAAGCAACAGGAATAATTGTTTTTGGCAAGCATTCTCTCTAAAATGTGCAGATAATTCCTATACAGTAAAAACAAAAGATAAAAATGTACTGTACCAAGAGGAAAACTTATAAAACAGACCTTCCTGAGAGGAGCCAAACGAAACGTGTCTAGCACTCTTCAGGAACTTGCTCTGCTTCAGCTCCTGTTGCCCAAACCACAGGGAAGTGCTGGGCTTGGCAAAACTCTGAATGCTTATCCTGACAACCTGATGATCCCAGGAGGCTGCAGCGCTCCAGATGTATTTGGAAGCCAGCACCATCACCTTTTCTGTGAGACAGTCAGAGCCTGCCCCATCACACAGCTTTGCTTGTAAAGCACCACTTCTATACATCTACAGGCTTTTACTATTAGTTTATTTCTAAAATCTCTACTGTACTCTGAAAAACTTCTTCCCTTGCCTGTCCTTCTTAGAGGTCTTCATATCCCTTCAGATAAAAAAAAAAATCTTCGAGCTTATCCTCCTTCCTACTCCTCCAATGAGTCTACACCTTCCCTCTTTCCTTCCTTCACAGGCTTTCTGTCCATTATCCTAGTAACTGTATGAGCTCAAACACTGTCCAATTCTTAGATGCTCCATCAAAAAACTTTATTATCCATGATCCCTACGGCAACTTTATGTCTTCCCATTCTTCCTACTTGGTGGCAATGTCAAACCTACCAAGGTGCATCTGCTTTCATGAACCAGCTGAAACTGCAAGCTTCTTATCACTTTCTCATGCAATCAGAACCAATTTCTCTCAGAACCAGGTTTGAGTTTATCCTAAGCATTCAAAGCAGAGCATAAGGTGAAGAGTGTGAGGTCTGGCTGCATTAAAAGAAGTGTGACCAGCTGGTCCAGGGAGGTGATTCTCCACATCTACTCTGCTCTTATGAGACCCCACCTGGAGTACTGTGTCCAGCTCTGGGGTCCCCAGCACAGGAAGAACATTGACCTGTTGGAGTGAGTCCAGGGGAAGGCCATGAAGATGATGAAAGGCCTGGATCACCTGTCCTATGAAGACAGGCTGAAAGAAGAGGGAGTTTGGGATGTCCTTAGGGCAGCCTTTCAGTACCTAAATGGGGCCAGCAAGAGAGCTGGAGAGAGATTTTTTTACAAGGGCACGTATTGACAAGGGGGAATGGCTTTAAACCAAAGTGGGCAGATTACATGAGATATTGGGAAGAAATTCTTTACTTTGAGGGTGGTGAGGCACTGGAATGGGTTGCCCAGAGAAGTTGTGGGTTCCCTATCCCTTGAAGTCTTGGGGAGGCTAGGGCGAATGGAGCTTTGAGCAACCTAGACTAGCTGAAAGGGTCCCTGCCCATGGCAGGGGGGTTGGAACTAGGTGATGTGCCAGGTCCCTTCCCACCCAAACCATTTTACGATTCTGTGAAGTCCCATTACAAGACATTTCCACTGTTGTAAAGAGGATGGAGGACACAGAGCTTGTTGCAGGGCTGCAGCTCCACTGAGGCCTGACCCACTTGCTGCTGCACTTTGAGTTTGCAGTCATTGGTGAGTTAATCTGAACCATCTGGCTGCTGCCATCCTCTAACAGCCACACATTTTCTGAATATTTTCTTGTCATTGCAGTGCTTTGTTCTGGTGTCTTTGAGAAAACATCTGCTCTGAGGATTCTCCTTTTATAATACCTTTAAAATATATCACCATCTGCTCTCTCTTAAAATCTCTTCCTTGATCCTGTCAGAAGTGACTGGCCCCTCAGTGACCTCCCATTTCATAGCAAGGCACTTGAGCAGGGACATTAATTTCTTTTCTTCACATCATGCAATACTCTGTGTCATGTTTTGATCCATGGGTTTGTTTGGTGTATAGCAGAGAAATGCCCCTACTATAGCAAATGCCTCTTCTCTTGGCTCTTGGAGGTTCTCTTCTGCTTGGCATTTGTGCAGTGTCAGAAAGCAGACCTCCATCCTGTCTCTCCTGGAACCAGCCCAACTCCAGGCAGAAAGTCTTTTGGTTCTTGCATTCTAACAAGCCATTTATTCCACTGTTCCAAAACCCATCCACACCATACACCAGACACAACCAGTCTGGAGTCTTCACTAGTTGCTTTTGCCCTTTGTCACCTTGTTTCTCCTCTGCTGCATATATACCATACTCTTCTTCTGCTACCTCCAGCAGCCCACTACATGCTGTCTCCATCTACTTTACCTCTTTTCAGCCACATTTTTCTCAGTCAGTCAAAGCCAAAATACACAGCATGCCATGTCCTTTGGACATCACAGAGTGGCTGATTCTTTGTATACCCTTGGGTATTTCAATTCCCCATCCTGAAGAGAAAAAAATATGAAAATTGATTGTGAGGGCCCAAAAGCTGTTTCTTCATGCACAATGTGCATGGTTCCCCATTTAACTGTTATGTTACAGCCAGTTCCTGGTAAGAACAATTATTACCTGCCTTAAGATGAAGAAAAATTATCCTCGTGTCTCCTCCACAGCTCAGCTTTGAGTTGGGATTTTCTCATGTCTCACACAGAAAGCCACCAAGATGGTCACAACTGCTAGGCAAACTGTTAGTTTTGGCTCCAGACTACCAGTATAATGAAACACAACTTCTTTTTCCAAAGACTCGAGAGGTATGGAAATATGTCTTGCTACCATCTGAAGCAGGGAACAAGAAATAAACTTCCCCTTGCATCTGTTAAAACACATACTTTAAAACGTGCTAAATGATCTGGTTTGCACGCAGATACAGGAAGATCAGAAAAACAGGCTTTTACTTCCTCAAGCAAGTTTATGTACTACAGGCAATTGACTTAGTTAATTTGAAAATATGAAGCAGTGAAAGGGTAAAACAGTTCTGTTTTACCATACCCTGAGTGAAAATCAGGGAGGAGGAACTGCTTGAAGAGAAGGATGTCATTGACAATAGCAAAAGGGTGACAAAATGGACTGTAATACTGGAAGAAATACCTAGACTGGGGTGCCATGAGGATGAGGGAAACTCCTAGACTCTGCTGGACAAGCAGCTGACCATATGGAGGGAAGAGCCTCTTTGGCTCCTCAAAGGGGTACATGCCCCACTGCCCACAGTCCAGAGAGCTGGACTTGCCATGCTAGAGCATCTCCACCAGGTCTGTGCCTACCTCCAGCCCACTGTCAAGTTTTCCCTCTTCTGAGGTTCAGCCTGCTCCTTTGGCATCCAGGTAATGGCTGTGGTCCACCTGCTCCACAGACAGATTTCTCACTCTGCAGGGAAACATTTCAGAAAGGCCTCAGTGTTTGTCTCATGGCAAAAGCACCAAGGAGAGCACCACATTGCTTTGGGCAGGAATCTGGTCTGGTAACTGTGGGTACACAGACCCTTTGGCATCACTCAACAGGGGCTGATCTGTGGCAGGTGTTGTCTTTCTGCACCTGAGAGCCCTACCCCAGCAATCCAGCTAGCCCTGGTTAAGGAAAGCATTGCAGAATGCTAGAGACAAATGTTGGCATCTTAGAGACCCAGAGAAAGTTACTACTGTCATTGCACTTTATTTTTGTTTGTTTGAATGCAGCACCCTAGAGTACTACCTGTGTTACCGTAGGATCTGAAACTATATTCTTGGAAATGAAAAGAAGAAATTGGTTAGGGGTTTTTTTCTTTCCTTTTTCTTTTTTTTCCATTTGCTTTTAATTTATTAAAATACTTACGAATTTTCCTGGAGATTCACCAGGAATAATTCCAGAGGGACTAATACTCATCATTTTTCTGGACCAAATTAAATCTAACATTCACTGCCCTCAGCACTAACATATGTTAAACAGAGCTAAATATTACATCTTATTGTAAATTGCAGATAGTATGGCTTCATTTGTTTTTCTTTTGTGGGCACTGTTAGCTGTTTTCTGCTCTGAATTTGTCATCCATAAACCAGAACTCACCCAGAGAGAGCAATTAACTGCTTGTGTAAAATAATCTATCAGAAAAGGTTCCCAAAGAATGTCTGTAATGGACATTACAGAATTTACAACCATTTCTGAAATGGAGAAAATGTTGCAGTTTCTGCCACTGTTCACTGGACACTTTGGCTTCTAAAAACACTGGCAAATAGAAATTTGGCACTGACAACTTTTGCAATTGTATCATGGTTCCTGATACTGAACTTTTTTATGAAGTCCCCACTCCCAAAAGCATCTGGATTTGATGAAATTCTAAGCTTTCATTAGTTATAAAAACACTGTCTTTCTAACCCACATGGTTAGAAAAAGCTTGGCAAAACATGGGCATCATCTCATCTAGCTTTACTGTCTGTAACTGAGACACCACATACAAGCAGGTCATCTAGTCTATTCTACAGACCATAAAAGAGGCTGGTACCTCCACAGATTAGCCTGCCCCTCTCTACTCACTACCAGCTCAGGTGAGTCTGTATAATAGCTGAAGGAGGCAGAAAGAACAGGGCTGCTTCTCCTCCCCTGTGCTTACATTCACCCTGCTTTGACACCCCCCCCTCCCCCCAAGCAACTCGATTCAGCCCACAGTAACCTGATTCAAATGCAATCCAGCAGTGGAAAAACAAGAAGCAAATTCATGTGGCTGTGTAACCCACCAGCAGCCCAGCATTCCCTCTCCAAATGGTGGTCTTGGCCTGAACACCCACATGGTGCTGGATGCTACGTGAGCCTATCAGCTGCCCTGGTAGAAAGTTGCAGGAAAATAGAGACTATGAAGCTATGAGCCAAACTAGTCCCATGGGTCCCAGATAATATAAAAGAGGACAACAATCACAGATTTTGACTTCGGAGATCTCACTAAACATTAGGAAGAATCTTTACCCCAGGAGGCACTGCAGTTCTAGAACAAGTCCCAGGTACAGGGTGGATTTCTCCAGGATTAACATAGTCTGGTGTCAGTAAAGAGCAGGGCTGGACTAGGTGACATTCAGATGTCTTGTCCTGCTTGGATCCAGAGATTTCATGATATCCTCACCACAAAAGAAGTGGATTTCCCATGAGTTATTATGCCAGGCCTCCCTAGAGAAGATTTCTGATGCATTCCTAGGGTGCTGCTGGGAGTCAGCAGAGAGTGTCTGCTTTGAGAGACATGAATTGTGACCCATGTGTTGGCACATACCCTCTTTTGGTTTTTAATACTCACCTTTTGTCTTTGCTTTCTTACAGTGGCTGTGAAATAAATCATAATGTTTTAAGAGCTCCCTTCAAAAATGGTGGTGGTTTTTCTGTTTTCAAGAATCTTTTGAGTAAGTCCAAAAACATCCCCCAGTCCATCAGTCTTTCCTCCCCTCCCCCTCCTTCCCTCTCCTCTTCCCCTCCCCTTCTCCTGTCTCCTGTGTCCTCTCCCTTCCTCTCTCCAAATGTTCTCTAGCCCCAAAAGGCTTCCTTAAACATGTTACTGAAAGAGCAGGAAATGCTATGGGAGGAAGAACATAGTAATTTCACAGTTTGAAGCTCAAAAGGCTATCAGCATGGGGAATGCCTCCCCATATACCAAAAAATCACTGGATTTCTACTTCATGAAAACTCTAAATGCTCAAAATACTTAATTTAAAGAAAACATATGGAACAAGAAAAATGTCATCACAACACAGGTAACAGGCAGCTATCTCAACACCAGAACTGGAAAGCAAGACAACCTCCTGGTGGGCTAGAAAGTCAGCTGCACTAGCTTTGGGGTACAGCATTTGAACCACAATTAACCACCTGCTGCAGAAAGCATGCAAAGCTAGAAATAAGAGGAAGATTATTTTTTTTTTTTAAAGTCAAAAATTTGTACAAAAAAAGGAAACACAATCCTAGCCCAGTGGAGCCACAGCCCATTGTGTGGTCTTACCTCTCATTTGGCACCTCCACAGCAGCATTACCTCATCTTGGCTACTTCAGTTGTAGAAGGGCAGAGGTAGAAACATGCTCCTAAGGTCACATGCAAGCTTACAAGATTCATTAAGGTTACCTGCATTGCAGCCAGCAGTAAATAATCTGTCCATCTAAGTTTGCTTTCAAGTTGCCGTGTGTCCAGCACATGCTACTCTGGGGAATCAACATAGTTACAGGCAGAATGTGCAGGAACACACACAAGGGAAAAGCATCAAGCAGCAGTGAAAAAATCAGCCTTAACAATCTGTGTTTTTCATAAACTTAAAAGAGAGTTTGTAATTGCAGAGCTCCAACACCCCAGACATAGCAAGATCTTGGCAGGACATTGTCCCTTTGAAGGACAACTGTGCCACTGAGCGAGTTTCTCCCAACACAGTTATTGGACCTTAACTAAAAATGGCTGGCACAATGTTAGCCCACACTGCCCTGCATGACCAGTCTTTTCCTTGTGGGAAAAGGTAATTAATCAAAATGATGACAGGACTTTTACACTCCCAGGTTCTTTACAATATGGCTAACTACATGAACTGAACACAGCAAGAGCAGCGTCGGGAAAGCACACGCGGGGCAGTAGAGGGTGGTGCCCAGGTGGATAGCCAGACAGGAAATGACTTTAACCTTTCATTCCTGCAGCCACAGCATTCACATTTGCTCAGGAAAAATTGCTGAGGAGATCCAAAAGCTCTTCTGTAGTTCTGATGTTCAGTCAGGACCTGAGACTAAGAAACAGCAACACTACCCGTCTTTGACCACAAAGAGAGAGCTACCCCAGCTTTGGGGGGCCATTCTCCCCTTCTCAGAGGAATGGGGCAGAGAGGCCCTCATGATACCCACATGGGGCTTTTGGTGAGAAGCAAGGAGGAGATCAAGCCATTGATGGACAACGAGCAAAGTGAAGAACTCTTCGAAGGGTATCTTTGTAATGTTTTTTACATTACTTTGCTGGCTGGACAGCAGCATGGAGCATCTGTTTCCAGCTACATAGCTGCTCATGGAAAATACTCTGTGATGGCAAAGACTCCCTTCCCCATCCCCAAGATCTCCCCCCAAACCACAGAGGGCTGGATTGTAGGCCTCACTGCTTAGGGCATTTTGCTGTAATCACTGGCAATAGGTTTAGACGTGGAGACCAATTATGTTCCAAAATTTGTGATTGTAACAAAATGATTTATGTTGCAAACAAAAATGCTAAAGGGTCATAGGACCTGTCTTTCTGTATTTCTGTTTGTTTCCTTAGTGTGCTCTTTTTTTGTTTCACTTTTGGGGAGTTGGAGTTTGGGGTTTTGATGTTTGGGGTTTTTTTCTGCCAGAGAAGCTGCTTCCTCATAGTTTGACTGTACCAGGCAAGAGGGAGAAGGCAGGCCACTGGGAAGCAGTGACTTGACTTGTCTTGTGCAGTTAATTGGTTTAAATTTATGAGCTGTAGGTGGCTGCAGCACACTAAAGCTTCTTTAGGAAATAACATATGGGTTTTTCCCTACGGTGCCTGAAAATTTTGCATCCTGAATAAAAAGAGTGAGATTGCATAACCCAGCATTGGCACTGGCATAACACCTGCATACAGCTGACGAGCCTTAGGCTCTGTTGTTCATCAGGGCTCTTGCTGCATGAAGGCGGCAAAGGAAAAACACAAGTACTCCAATGAAATCAGAAAAGCTGATGACAACAGATGCTTGTTCCCTCTCACCCTGTGCAACACAGTCTCCATATCCACTTATCTTCCCTGAACTGGTGAGAAACCTCAAAGGAAAAAGAACAAAGTAAAAGCAAACAGAATCTTGGAAGAGAAGAAGAGCTGCTGCTATGAATACAGGATGCCAGATGGGAAAATCACAGCACAGAAATGCAGTGTGAATCACTAACAGGAAATATAGCCCTTTTGGTGTACCTGGACCTCAGAAGGCAGACATAGCTGCAGACACTGTGTGTCAGAAGCCTGGTATATATTATTACTATTACTAAATATTTCATTACAGATCACTTGGAACATCTGGTTATAGAAAATCTTTGCAAGAAGACTGAGCACCTCTCTGGATCTCATTGCTGACAATTGTGGAAAGGCAGATAAATCCTTTAATTCTGTTCATGACACAAGGAATCCACTATCAATATCTTTCCACCCCACATACATTTGGCACGGGATACTGTAGGTATGAAAGTCTATCCTTTTAAGGGATAATGTAACAGGCTCATGAGCCAGAAATACATCAAGAGCTATTACACACAAAGGCACTCCCTTCTACCTCAGACACAAGTTGCTGGAACATGGGGAAGCGTCCCTTTGTATTTGCCCCAGTCTTACACTCCCTGGCTTCCAGTGTGAGTAATGGTAGGGCTCAACTAGCTGGGCTGGGTAAGTCTCTGTTCTGACCATCTTGGTTGGTCTTATGTTCATGTAGATGCATTTTCTAGCAAGTCTGGTCGATTATTGGTAGATCATTCCTACACCTCCTCTAAGATCTTCCTTCCACGAAAGAGCATATCAGACCTTACCTACACAGTAGTTTCCTCTGGTGCAGTAGCTAGTGAGTGTTTTAATGAGTCTGATTGAGCCAATGAGAGCTTATACACAGGCACTCAGTGCTGTAATGTTGTATTTTGGCTGAGCTTTGTTGGGGTTTTGTTTGTTTGTTTGTTTGTTTTTATTTTCAGCATATTAAAATAATCAGAATAAGCCACTATTTATCCCAAATAGCCTACACCTACACTGTCCTATCTCGACACACCAGTTAAATATGCTATGTTAATTAATCCCTGGTATTTTGCATGCAGAACAGGCGTTTATTGCAGTTCCTTGGGGATGCTTTGTTCAGCACCACGAAACTGCTGCAGCTGTATACAGAAATTTTTGAGATAATATATAGAGGTGATACAATGTTAGGGTCTGCATGCCACCAGAGTGCCAGCAACCCCCTTTCTGGTTGTTGGGGGATGAAATACTGCAGCATTGACACTTGGCACTCATGCCTCAGATTTGAGCCTTTGAGGAGGTGGAGAGACATCTTTTCCCTGGAAACACTGCTTGGAGTAATAGAATGCCTCCGAGGCATCCAGGCCTCATATGGGATGAGCACTTTGTTCCACTGCACTAAGGAGAGCAAACTTAGCTTGGATTTTGGACTGTCTTAGAATATAAGTATAAATAGGAATTATACCCAACACATACTTCATGCCTTGCAGTGACAGAATGTGTTCAAAATTGTTCTTTCCACTTGTCTGTCTCTGCATCCAATAAAATGATTCAACCTTGCACATCATTCAGAGTTTGAACCTTGAGGGGGTTATTTTACATGCATGTGCTTGCAGAGGCGAGAAAGTCTTCTGACCATAATGCCATGCTCAATGTTTAAAACATAATAATGTGGAAAATACATTGGGAATCTTGAACCTTCAAAAAGACAGTATTTAAAGCAGCTGGTTTCTATTGAAGGACAGTGCAGAAGTTGGTAAAGACCTGTATCCCAAACAAAGAGCCAAACTGAAGACAACTCCCTTCATAATCCCAGTCTGATGTTAACCAGCCTCCTATATATATACCAGCAATATATACCCCAAGGTCAAAGCAACCAGGTCAATCCATTCGCTCCATCCTTCTGCTCAAGAAAGGAAAGCATTGAAAGCCTCCTGGGTTCATCACAAAGAGCAGGACTGTGCCAATCCACATCATCAAAAAAGTGGAGCAGCTGCACAGTTTTTGTTGGCACCACTTTGTGTAACTCTCTCTTCAGTGCTTGCTGCTCCAGACCATGAGCACAGCCATTTTGGACAGGCTGTTGGGGAGCTTTCAGACAAGTCTGGTGATGTTGAGGGCTGGTGCTTTTGCCTATTGGCGATGTACCTACAACCGTGCCTTTGTCACCTGCAGATGGGACAGCTGCCTTGGTCCCCCCCAGGCCCACAGCTCTAGAGCAGCAGCGGCAGAAGCCAGCAGAGGCTGAGCCACATCCCTGCCCCAGGCACAGGGAGAGGGGGCAGAGTCTGGGGGTCCAATCCCCACAGGCTGGGTTTCCGGGAGCAGCGCAGTCCCAATCCAGTGGCTCCTGCCAGCATCGCTATTTTCTCTCTGGGATCCTCTTGGCTTTGTCCTGTGCAGCTGTGTTCTCCACATAAGAAGGGACTTTTCACAGAAAAGTGAAATTAGCAAAAATAAAGATATTTGAATGTATTCTGTTTTACCAAAGAGACTGTTTGTGGTTAGCAAATAGACATGAAATGTTATAACATAATTTCTAACTGTACCCTATAGACATGACTTATCTGTTAAACATGAAATAAAACTGGCAGGAAACCACCATATTGACTCAATAAGGCATAAAATTAACTGACACCAAAAAGCAACTTATTTAAGAAGTAGAAAACTTTGCAACCTCAGTTATTTGAAAAATACAGAGGTAGCCCAGCTATTAAATTGCAAGTGATCATTAGGGTAATTTGCACTATTCGGTTCACTACAATTAAACATGATGCCATGAATGCATTGGGTTGGAATTTCTTTGACTCTACTATTCTCCTGATTGGTCCTGATAAAAAAAAATAGTAAAATACTAACTGCCAGTTTAAAACCATACAATATTTTGCTACACTCTTCTAGCTGAGCCAATTAAGGCTTCAGTTTGTGGAGCATACATCTTCCCAGTGCACAATGGTACGTACATTCTTGACATACTCTGTGGCTCAAACCGAGTAAGTTGAGTGTGGCAGTACTCAGAGGTACGGTCTCGATCTAAATAAGGCCCTGGAAGCAGGTATTGTTAATTCTTTTTGTCTTTTAAATGGGATTTTGCAAGAATATCTGTGCACAAAAAAAGGTGAAAAAAATAGTAAGGTGTTAAGCTAGAAGATAGTTTATGATTCATACCTATATTTTTGTACTGTGTTCACCTCAGTTCTGGCTGGGATCCCCCGTGTGCCATGAGAAGAGAAGAACATCACAGTCTCTGCTGTTCTGCTTGTTTTGAGCAGCTTTCTAGAAAATCACAGGGTATTTTAATGGCAGCTGAGGTGGGATCAATGTGAAATCGCAGAGAAGTGAACATCACTGCTTATTCTTGCAAGAAAGCCTTCATCATACTGCAGCTATTATTATTTTAATTGCAATACCACAGTCCCAATTCCTGACTGTTTGCATTGGGAACCTAAGGTACCAGATCTTCTTGTTATGACTGCCAGCAAAGGGCTTGGTATAACTTTACCTTGAGGTGGTGTGTGATCCCAGAGTATGCTATAAGGGCCTATCTCATAACTGGATGGGCTCATGCCCTATTCCTCTCTATACCCTTCACTGTCTGAAATGAGTCCATTTTATCATATCTCCTCTAATAGCACAGTTAGTAATTTGTTCACTTTTAGATGTACAACTCCACTGGGAGAGTCAGCAATTTCTTCATCTCTTTCTAAAGACAAGGCCAGCCCATAATGGGGCATCAGGGATGCTTCCATCTTCACTGGGCTGACACAATACTTCAAAGACACCTTGTGTGCAACAAGAAATACAGCTACTGTAAACTTTTTCTCAGTACCTAGCCAGCCACAGAAAGAGAGAAAGGTGGGGGTTTGTTGGTGGTGTGTGTTTTAACAGTGTCTAGTACCATGGATTAGAGCAAGTAACTAAGTCTTCTGAGTGGTAAAAGAATATAAAGAAATGAATTAGGAGAACACAGTAATTATATGGAGTAAATGTATAAGAGCAATTGATTCAGCCATCCCCCTTAAATTCTAGAGTAGTGTGCCATTGTTCTAAAAAAGAAAAGACTACAAATGCCAACATGCAAAGATTTAATACGCTTTTTCCCTAAGGCTAAACTAAAGAAAAATTGGCTGCACTTTCCTGGAGTTAACAGCAGCCCGGTCACATTTATCATCCTGCCACTTATGTTCAAGAACTAGTAATTTAACTGTTCCTAACTGGTTTTGTTTGGCCCTCCTGAAACTGGAGATGGGTTGTGGTTTATATATCTGCTGGAAGTGACTAATGTTAGAATAACACAGCACTGCAGTCTTGGCATTCTGAAAAGCTGGTGAGATCCTATCCCCAAGTTCTCCTGCTTAAATGCTGCTGGTAATTTCAGCAGTGTTTGTGTTATTACTATGATTTATGTATATAGGTTACAGATAAGTTAACTATGAAGGGAAAGATAACTGACAAATTCTCCACTAGCTTTCTGAATTATTTTTTCCCTTCTTTGGATCAAAATTTCTTCAGAAAAAAGATGATTATTCTCTCCCCACAGCTATAAATTCCTCAGCCAGCTCCTCTGTTACCGTGCAGTCTGCTGGGCATATTCCAGAATTGTTTCTGAAGTTTTCTCAGACTTCCATATAAGTCCAAAAATTCCATAAGCCTGCTCCATGCCAGCATGACAGTCAACCCTTACTACTTGATATAAATTTTTGAAACATTCAGTTCCGCTGATGCTGAGCAGCCAGTTACACTGATCGGTAAATTAAGGACAAAAAACCCGCATATGACTTTGGGCCAGCACTGCCACAGTAATCACACCTGTCTCTTCAGCAACTTTAGGGCTTTGTAGCAAACTAGCCTGCCCCAGCAACCATGGGGACAGGAAGCATCCAGCCATCCCCACATGGTTTAGCATTGATCACCACCATGAAAGAATGTTGTGGGGCAGGTATAAAAAAGAGGATGGGAAAACCACAAATATCTGTGCAAAAATACATAAATGGTACAAAGCAGAACAAGACTCCTCCATTGGAGACAAATACATCACTCCCAGGTTTCATGTCAAGCATGACTTGAAGCACCTTACGAAAATAGATGTGGTGTCCTCAGCATGGTGGCATGAGAGAGGGCTTCCTATCAGGACCTGTTGTCCCAGGCATGGTGTCTTTCCCATGCCTGCCATGGGCTGGAAATGGAATGCAATTGTCTGCTTATGGCTTATGCATCCCTGTTCACTGCTGAAAAAGTAAGTTAGCCAACAATAACAGTGTTTGTTTTGTTGCCATCTCAGTAGACGCTCTAATAGAGCTAATAGGAAAAAGAAACCTCACCAGAGAAGGGAAAGGTCAGAAGGCTAATAAAATAAATGCAGCTATTGTGCGATCATTTGGCAATTTGTAAGGGAGTGTGATTTTCTCTTCTTTTCTTTCTTTTTTCTAGCAGTATAAGAGACTTCTAGTGAATCCAAAATGAAATTTCAACTTTCACACAAGGTTTTTTCTGACAGCCATGCCATGGCAGAGTCAGGAATAGTAGAAATTTAGGTTTACACTTGTTAGATTCCTTCCCTCATTTCATTTCTTTAGATATTTCTGAGTTTTCCTTTCAATCAGGTCTGGCTTTCAAAAAGAAGTAGTGTCATATGTGACAAAATGTTGGCCAAAAACGTAATTTTGAACCAAGAGCCCAGTATTTTTCTTGAAGGGCATAGCTGGCCAGCTGCTGCTCTTTTATAGCATTGCCCAGCTAGGTAATTCATGGTTGTTTGCCCTTTAAGCTTTGAGTGTTCCTCTGCTTATAAGCAAATACCTGCTGAAGTGTTTGGCTGGACTGTGGCTCTGAGTCAACAAAACAGTTGGATAAATGGTTTACTTCTGAGCACACTCCACTCCAGCACTGCGTTGACACCACAGTGCTGCTGGAATCAGGGACCCCCTTTCTTGTGTCTAAGCATACATACACACATGTATCTGAGACTCACAAGGTACATGCACAGCTGGAATTTGATCCTTATAACAGTAGCAAAATCACTAAAGTGCTGGAAAAGTTGTCCCTGCTGACAGGGAATTTAAATACAGTTGCTGCTCCTCTCTGGGAAGGATACCCCTGTGCTTCCCTGCCTTCCATCAAGTTAGGACTCTGAAGCAGCAATAGCAGACCAAGGCTATGAATGAATGGGCACCTCAGGAGGATCTAACTGGTACTGCAGTGGCTGCCCTGCACCAAGGCAGGACACACGACCAAGGCGATAAGTCCTCCTGTTCTGCCAGACCTTGGCTCTCCTCATAGTCAGTGGAGAGAGACAGCCATGACTCTGAAGCAAGGCAGCTGTTGTAAGGGATCAGAACATAGGCCATGGTACTAGAAATAGCTGATCACCAGAAGAGCAGAAACTCAGGGAGAAAGTAGCCTCAAAGGCCACAAGATAAGTTGTGCGGCCTCACTTAAGAGCAGTAGTTTGTTCCCGGGAACAAAAGCAGTAGGTCACCTGCTGCAATGAAATTCTCAGGTCTGCAGAATGCACTCAGGATGAATCTTGCCTTTCATGTTGGCCGGAATCACTCACAGGCACTTTTACCCTCTGCATATGGTACTGGGGAAGGTAGGACAAGGAGAGTTGTAACTACCAGGCTGACAACCACTTACATAAAAGGATGCTAAAAAATGAAGCAGGTCCATAGATCAGCTACAAGAAAAATCACATCTTTGGTTGAAGTCCATGTTCCTGTGACAGACCAGGGAGGAGAGGCCTTTTGCCAGCTCAGTTAAATAAAGCAAAGCATGGGAACACAAAACAGGCTTGTGAACATCTTGTTTTTACTCCACAGAAAAACCTATTTCTTGCCACGTATAACCTATTTGTTTGGCAACCCAAGTCTTCTGGCTACATTAGTATTACAGCTCCTTAGTTTTCCCATGGAAGTTTCCTGTCCAAACTCCTTATTCTAGCAGAAAAAATGAATTATATTACATCAGTGTGATCCAGAGGGAGATTAGTTACTGCTGTCTCTAAAACAAGAGATCACAATTTCTTTTAGAGGCTCTCTTGTATCATACAGATTGGTTGGCCTTGAAAAATCTGATTATTCTATACATTTAGGTGCAGAGGCTCAGACTAGCCACAGACTTGACTCACCCTACTACTCTGCAGGGTTATACACATAAGAAAGAGGGAGGCAAGGATTTGGAGAGCTTCTGGAGAGAGAGAGAGAACTCAACATCTCATCAAAGAGAAAGACAAAAAGAGTAACGTGAATGGTGTGGGAAATGAGAAAGGAAAGAAACAGAGATTAAATGTATTTTTTTAAAACACAAAGAGACATTGTATTCATCCATTTCTTATAAATTCCCGCATAAGCCATTACAAGATTGATTAGCTCCAAATAAATAGATGGTTAGTTCCTCTACAGCTGTAATTACAGGTACCTTCAGAAAAACAACACTTACTTGCATGCAAATATAGCAGTATTTTACCAGCATCACCCATTCACCTTTTGGGAATATATTTCTATACCCTGCTCCAGACACTGGATGTGAATTCTTGTGCAAAAATACCTCAGATACGGTCAATATATTCACTATCTCAGAAGAATATGGGATTTCCCAGACCTCTTTGTTAGAGAACATATATTGCTATTCAAACTATTTCTAAGTTAGCATCCCTCAGAGGAAGAACTGTCCCAGGTTTTTCTGTAAGCTCTCATGACCACAACAATATTTATGGCTGTGCCTTAGGGGAGCAAGCAGATAGCCTCATCTGTCCCACACACAGCCTGAGATTCCTGGGTCCTACTTATACACAGCGTTCTTTTAATACTAACTTTATATCAGACCAAGGGTTCTGGCAATGACCTTCTAGACACCACCACAGACCCAGCAGTAATTGCTTGGACAGAATGTTATGCCACATTAAATTTCATAACCTTAACCTGTTAAATGATACTGAGAGAAGAGTGAGCAGCCAATTTGGTCATAGCTGTTCTAATCCAGCATTATTAATCAGACATTCACAGACAATTGTGATGCTGATGGGGCTCCCAGGGATTCTTTCAGTTCCCAATGAAAAAATACAAAACACTTCTCAAGATATTCCAGCTTTCTCCAAATACATACAGGTCTGATGTGTTTTCACAGAATCACAGAATAACAGAATATGCTGAGTTGGAGGGGACTGACAAGGATCACTGAGTCCAACCCTACACCCTGCACATGGCTATTCCCAAGCGTCACACCATGTGCTTCAAGGTATCATCCAAATGCTTCTTGAACTCTGTCAGACTTGGTGCTGTGACCACTGCCCTGGGGAGTCTGTTCCAGTGCCCAATCACCCTCCACTTGAAGAACCTTTTTCTAATATCCAACCTAAACCTCCCCTGACACAACTTCAGGCCATTCCCTTGGGTCCTGTCCCTGGTTACCACAGAGAAGAGATCAGTGCCTGTCCCTCCTCTTCCCCTCATGAGGAAATTGTAGACTGCAATGAGGTCTCCCCTCAGTCTCCTCTTCTCCAGGATGAACAGACAAAGTGACATCAGCTGCTCCTCATATGGCTTCCCCTCAAGGCCCTTCACTATCTTCAATGCCCATCTTCTTTTTTATATTGTGGTGCCCTAAACTGCACACAATATTCAAGGTGAGGCCACACCAGTGCAGAGCAGAGCAGGACAATCTCCTCCCTCGACTGGCTGGTGATGCTTTGCCTGATGCCCCCCCAGCCACAGTTGGCCCTCCTGGCTGCCAGGGCACTGCTGACTCATATTCAACTTGCCACTGACCAGGACCCCCAGGTCCCTTTCTGTGGCACTGCTTTCCAGCATCTCATTCCCCTGTCCACATGTACATCCTTTTCAGAAAGCGGCAGCACTTTTTCTGGTTTCTCTTGCTTATGTTCCTCCAGAAATGTATCAATATGCTGTCTCTTAAGGAGGTTGAAATTGAAATTTCCTGGAGGATTTGTGAAGAATTAAAGTTTTACATGCTGAGGACGCAGGACCAGACCAGCAGTCAAGACCTTATAGACTTCCGCAGCTTTAGAGAAGTGTTGAGACTTGCCTGATAGAGACATCACTGGAATGCAGGAGGATTTTTACTCCATGACACTTGACTGTAAATACTACATGTGAACAATTTAACATAAATCAGAGATACATGCATTTTTTCAGAATTTAGGCCTTTACACACTGACATACCAAATTCACCTGTTTCCTAAATTCATGTTTCACTAGCATCAGGAGCTTTTCAGCTGAATCTGGGCCAGTTTAGATTTTTAATTGCAATGCCTTTAATGGTTTACTTCCAATTCAAATTAAGTTTATAAATCATTCAGTGTAAATGAGATCAATAGGATCAAACTCAAAACCAAGTTCATAGAAGAAAGGTTGCATGCCAAATTTGAAGAAAAAAAATTCACCTGGCTCTCAGCAAACAAAAACATTTTTTAAAGGAAAAATAACATACAAATCAATCCTTTTAAATGCAGAATATATATTTCAGGGAAATTTTCTCATTGTTTTCTATATAATGCCATTTTCCAATAAGTACCACATGGTTGTTTGCCAGCTGTATCAAGCACCGCTTCCATTCTGTATTATTTTGGGATACTTCATCCTACTAGGAAGAGCACAAGAAACTGCTACGGTCAATTTTGTTTGCATTTTTGGCCACTTTGAATGATAGATGAAGCATAGTACTGTGAGATGCCTACATGGCCCAATATGCCAGAGCATAACTTTGGTTAATGGAAAAGTTGCATTTTAGTTTTATTTGGTCTCATTAAAAAGCACAATCCCAGTTAAAGACATATGACAAAGAGCAGAAAACAGTCCACCAAAAGGAAGGCTGTGTGGTCTGCCTAAGTTCCTACCAGAGCAATGGAAGTCTGGACTTCAAGAAGGATGAAATGAAAACAGGTAATTTCAGCATACAACTTCCTCCTTTTTCTTGTATTTGAATTGATAGCATAACATGAATAAAAACAGGCATTTCCTAGGGGGAAAAAATGAAAAAGATTTCTTGTTCATAAACTGATTTTTTTTTAATTTGCATTGTATCTGCACAGTTTTAGAGATCACAAGAAGCAGCCAGGGGCTACCATTGTCTCTTCTCTTCTATTTTGCCACATGGTAAAGTAAGTGACATTAAATGGATTATTATGTTCCTATGGAAAAATACCATCTCCTGATGGAAGAGTTCTTCCCTGCCTATGTAGATTATGGCTTAATAAACAGCTGTCTGGTGGATTCATCCAGCTACCTGTTCTGCATGAGCCATCATGATCTGTGCTGTCATTCAGGAAAGGTGAATGTTTGAACCTGGACTATCGGGACATCAGAAAACAAATCTCAGAAGCAGTTAGAGGGTCTTCTGGGAGTATTTCCTTTGATGACAAAGAGCAGCTACCTTTAGGAGAGCAGAGGGTCCATACCTACATTAATGCTGCCTAGTTTAATGTTAGTTCAATTTGGGAGTGAAGTTTAATGTGGCAATAGGGTATTTTCTGGTCTAGGTGGGGTCTGTCTTTTATCTGACACATTTTTCTTAAAGATTACTGTTAACAAGGCTGGGGCATGCTTGATAATCCTTGGCTGCAAGCTGAGAACCTGAGATGATGGCAATGGAGGTGATTTCTCACCATTGTCAAGAACAGCATACAAATTAGTATGAAAGACAAAACCAGAGACTCTCTCCTCTCTCTGTCTTTTCCACTGCATTTATTTTTCTGGTCAAGGTGAAAGATAAAACTTGACTATTTCTCCAACAGAAGGTGAGGTTGTGTTGCCTTAAAAAAGAATGTGATTATCCCAATGTTCAGCCTATGGTCTTTTTTTTTTTTCCTCCCTTGAAAAAACCCAAAGCTATAAAAAACTCCAATAATTTCCAGTAATTCTCTCTCTTTGATCTGCAGTCTTATGGGTAGTTCTTTTTTCTTTTTCATGTTGCTGATTCCTACTCAGTGCTAAATTTAATTTTGTACTATATTTAATTTTGCTCTCATTAATATAACCCAAATGTCGCTGCCAACTGACACCAAGACCGTCATTTTGACTTAAGATGAACAAATTCATTGTGAATTCCTTTGGAAAAAAAAACATTCCACAGCCTAAATATCTGTAGAAGATGGAGTCTAAATTTGATCATGATGAAAATCAGTAAATCAGAGTTCTTGTTTAGCTGCTGTTACATGTTCTCTGACTCAGTCAACAGATTTATTTCGTTCCTGTTCCCCTTTCAAGCCAATAGAAAATAGTTTCATGGAGCTGAAAAATGCTTTGGGCAAGACTGGGAGAAGCAAGTAACTTATTTACTGAATACAGGGTGTTGACTGATTCAAAATGTCTTGCCAATTTATCCAAAGACACCAAACGCTTGGAGCTGGAAAGAGGATGTGGGGCTCATTTAGTGGAATGAGATCATGCTGAGGGCAGATGGCTCCCCTTGAGTGGTCAGGCTACTGCCCACAGTATTTTTTAAAATATCCTGAGTCTCCTTGTTGGGAGAACATCTTGGGCACTGGTCTGGAGGAGGTCACCTCTGCCTGACTACTCTAGCTAATTAGCATTTCTCATTTTGGTTGCAGGAATTCAAAATGCTCCTGGCATGACAGACTGGGCACGCTGGTGGGAGATACACATTCAGGTCCATGTCAGTAAAGGAACAATTCAGTGCTGCTCTCCTGCATTTTGGAGAAGTGTCCAAACCATCCCCCAGACAACAGAGGCAACACTGCAGCACCCGTGTCCTCCCTCTTCACATGACCTGTGCTGTCATCCCACTCTTTTTCATTCATCCAGAAATAAATCAGAAAGGGAAGACACAAGGTCTCATTTTCTTGCAGAGGTGTGTGTGGGAGGGTGGTGTATAAGGAAAGCAAAACATATTTTCCCTGAATTTCAGTTCAGAGGCTAATAGAAAGCATTAATTTTTAATGACATTTCTAGTGCAGGACTGACATTTCACCTCTACAGTACATCTGGGCAACTGCAAGTGCAGTTCCAGCGCAAGCAATAGCTTTTTAAGGCTAAGGCTTTAGTGATGAAGCAATATGAGAACCATACACATATAATGTCATTTGGATTAACCTGGTAATGCTTCCATGTAAACAAGGTCTAATGGTGGACACCTTCTGTCCTTCCAACATGTTTTCAGCTTGCACTCTGCCACGAGGGGAGAGTTCCTCTCCACTGCTCAGTTGTAGCAGGGAATCAAAGCATGGAAACCACATGAGCAGAGATTACACAGATTCTCAAGTCTGGCAGCCAGATGTTTGTTTGCAAGAGTGAGTGTAACCAGATGGTTTCTCTGCCTTTTTTTCTCCAAACATTCAGAAGAGGTTAACAGAATGACACATGCAGAGATAAGTTCATGATCATATTTGAATATTTAGACACATATCAGCCCCTTCAAAACTGTAATCCATAAGGATCCATAATCCAACAGCATGGCTAGGGTTTTCAGATGTCAGGTCCAGTTCAGAGTCTGCAAGAAGCTCCAAGTGAGTAAGAGCCAGACTAGGACTTCTCCATATTGCTGCCCTGATGCCAGGACCAACCCAATGGTGCAGTCCACAGAATCCCTTTGCAGCCGACCCTAAGCAGTACATGGAGACAGCTTCTCAGTTGGCCATGGACAGTTTTGCTCTTTTCTACCCATGCAAAACTGCCCTACGGTGAACTCTTTGGGACTTGAAATAAAAAATACTGCAATAAAAAAAATATTGCACTGTTGTGACATACTGGCTGCTAATGCGAAGTGCTCAGCAAAGGAAAGAGGGCTTTGATGGGATTGTGCTATATCCTAACATGAGCTAGCTGCTTGGATACTTCTCTGAGGCCACAGAAACATGCTACTTTCTAAATGAAGCTGACATTGAAGCTTGCTGAGTAGGCCGGCTCAGGATCAATAGATGCAAATGTTACTTTCAAGGACCAGTTTCAAGGGTGAAACCTCATCACCAGCCCACACCTCTATCTGTTCCACAGTGTCTATGTCAGACAAGTCACATCTGGAACAAAACCGTTTAGTTCCATTAAATATCCTGAGCTTTCTCCTACACAAGACATAGGTTTGCCCCTCACACACACCATGTGCATTGCACAGGCTCACACCAGTTGGAGAGAATGCATTTAGGACAGCAATGAGTATCAGCAGGTGGACAACAACCACCACTTAACTGCTATGACTTACATTTTAGGTAAAACAAAATCCAGGAACAATTCTTAATTCTCAGCTAGATAATAGAGAAAAGCAGCAATTCTGGCTCTGAACTGCTTTTAACTGACCTGGATCTCATGAAGGCAAGTGAAAAACTCCCATTGGAGCTTTTGACCCTCAGACAGGCTAATTCCAGTTGATTGTTCCCATTTTATTTAGTTATGCAATCAAGCACCACACCCTACACTTAAGCTTTCATAAATATCCCTTAATCCCCAAAAAACCCAGGTGACAGTTTTAGTTTTGTGATCCTTATTCTTTCATAAGAAAAACAAATAAGCAGAAATTAATGAGTATTTCTTCCTTGTAAATAACTGTATAACTTATTGCAATTAAACCCAAGGAGAAGTAGGGGAGTCCAGATGGAAGAAAAGGGTTAAGTCACCCTGACACAAGTTCCTCTCAGTCACTGGGGAAATGAACTCAAATACTCAAAGAACCCAAGAGTCAAGCTCTTCTCCTGGTGGGCTGGCCAGGTTCACATGCATCTTTTATGGGAGGAAGAAATCAATGGCAGCTTAATGATGTATCCTTTGAAAGCCTGCATTTCCCCTCACCACTACAGCCTCTTAACACAATTCTGCTGGAGGGATAAGAGTGGCTGGAAACAGCCCAGTGAAGCATTTAGTCAGAAGACACATACATAGAGAGACAGAGAATTTCTTAAACACTACCTTTGTGAGCCTAAAATGCTTTTTTTGAAACAGTTCTGAATTACTTTTGGGAGAAGCCTGAGGCTTGAAGCCCGCAACAGCTGCCCCGACAGACAAGAACACCAGACTTCCCCAGCAGCTGTAGGGCCTGGGGAGCTTCTGGATTCCTGGAAATACTGACAAGTTTTCCATTCTGTCCCGTTTTGATCACAGCCAAATTTCAAAATTCCTGAAAACTGGAAGGCCTTGCTTTTAGCTACCTCAGGTCTGAATTTCTAGAAGCATAACAAGGGTTGCAACATAACCATTTCCTGTCAAGTTCAAATATTGAAACAGTGCAAATTAGTCCTTCTGAGAACTGTGAGATTACCTTAAAATCATGACACTTAAATTAACAGATATTCTTTCTCCTTACCTTCTGGTTTGCAGATCTCTGATATGTCAGTGACATTTCTTGCAGTAGCAATGTAAAAACTTTTAACCTTCTCTTACAAAAACACAGTAAAACTGAAATTCCTGTCCAGTAATCTTCTGCTACTGCTGTTACAAAGCTTATGAACAAAAATAGATGAATTACCGTGCTACTTGCTTCTAAATCTGACTTTTTAGAGCTACAGCTCTATTGCCAGTAGCATAAAGGATAAACCTTAAGATGCAGGCACTATGGAGCAGCTGATGAGAAGGAACACAGCTGCAAGGAACAGAACTGCAGAAGGAAGTGGACTCAATAAGGATTCTCAGCAGAGGTAGGGAGAAGCCAGGGAAGTATAGACTTGGTTCCTCCCCAGAAAGAAGGTGGTGAAATCAAGAAAGGACTAAGGAATTGTAGACAGATCTGGACTTTTCAAAGTTTTTACCTTCCCCAGCGAGACAAAACTCCACCAGAGGAAGACAGATTCTGAAAGTCTATCTGCAAATAGCTAGTGCAACAACCAGCACCCTTCGTATGTTTCCCCAGAGTTCTGCAGAAATTACTGCTTCCAGAAAACTGTTGTTTCTTCTGCAAATTTATGTGTAACAGGAGCCCACAACTATGGGGACTGCCAGTCATTTCGTGTTGTCAAGACTTCCCAATGTCAAGACTTCCCAAGTGCTGTACTGTAAGGGAGTTCTTGGTGTTCCAGGGATTTGCCATTGACCTAGACATGCTCTAAAACATTTCTATGGGACATGCGTGTCAAAGCTGCTGCAGTGGTGTCACAAGGCTACCTGGTTCCACCACCAGCTCTGGCAGGTCCAGGCAGTAGGTTTGCTGACTTGTCTCTGTGCTAATTTGTCTGTCCATATCTTTAGATGAGAAGATCCAGTGAAAAGCTAGTGTAGCAACAGCCCTATAAAGCAGCAAGGTTGTAACTGCAAATGTCCATGCTCTCTGCAGACTTGGCTTAATTATGGCAATGGAACAGACTTCCTCCCCTGTGGATAAATCTGTGGTCTCTGCACTTGAAAGACCATTCAGGATGTCATGTTCCATGTGACATATAGACACAGTTAGAGACTGATAAGGCATCATTTTCATTAAGAGTACCTCCCTCTAGCCTTTTCCTGCCTGACTCTAAATTCTGTGTTTGACCATATATATTACCATAAACTGACTTCTCCACAGCAGCATTGTCTCCTCCTCACATACTGTTTACTGACAAGGGTCACCTTGATTATTTATAAAGTGGAAGCCCAAACACTTTCCTGCCTGAGCACTGAGAACACCGAGCCGGGCTTCCTAACCTGACTCGTGGAAATGCAACTCAGAAGCCCTAAGACAACTGAGTAAGGCAGACATACACTCCCACCTAGTGGGGAACGCACAGCTCTGAGTCTGTGGGACAGGAGCTGCTTCAGTTCTGCAGTCACACACACACTCCTAACACCGACCCCCAGAGAAGCTTGTCTTTTTGAGTCAATGGGGTAATAGCAGCTATGATGAAATCTGAGAGCATTACTTCTAATCATTAAGCAGAAGGAAAAGGCAGGTTAAGACTACTAAGTTACCAGTATTCTATCTGCTAGTATTAGACATGACTGCAAACACAACTGTTTTGCTTTATACTAGTGTAATGATTAACTTCTGCAAGGTCAATGCCACAGGCATGTAAAATACTAGTAGAATGGCACAGCAGCATTTTAAACCTAGGTTGCCACACCAGAGAGAACTAAATTGTTGAATGCAAAACAAAGACAAGTAAGTCTTCAGTAAAGAGACATAGAAGAGTGGACCAGCCCACAAGTTGAGTCGCTGTCAGTATTTTCTGGAGAGAATTTGGGGGTTTACTACTTTGGGGGTTTTGAATATATGCTGTAGATAAAGGTGAAATAAAAAATTGTGAAGTGGAAAGTAGAAGCTGGAGGGAAAAAGCATCTTCCATGTATTTCCATTTCTGCATGCTCACTAAAGACACCCAGAGGCCCCTCCTGTTTCAGAGCTGGATGAAGTCGCCATCCCCCCCAGCTTGCTGGGACTGGGATGGCATCATCCCCATGGCCTGCTGTGGAGGGGCAGCGGAAAGGTTGCAAGAGCTTGGTTTGGTTGGCCTTGAATTACTTTAATCTGTTCAAGTACACATGCTTTGTGATTCACATTAGCCTTCAAATGTCTTTTTGCATGTTGGCAAAAAAAAATCACAAACGTGCACTTGCATTTTGCAGCAGTGTACTGCCCTTTCAGACCTGACTGCACCTGTTTCTGAAAAGAACTTCAGCCACCAAAATCTGTAATCTGCAAACCAAAGTTTCTGTGTGCAGCAGCTCTGCCACCCCCAAGTATTGCTTATGGGATCATCCTGATGCACCGTTCTTCCAACACAACACACGATCACTTCCCAGGATTTGGGTTAGGTACTGCCTTTGTTACCCTCCTGAAAACTATTCCAAGTTCTTATTTTAATATCCTGTGGCTTACACACAAATTAACTGTATCTACAAATGTGGCATCTTCAGCAGCAACACGGGTAAGCAAGCACTGACAAAAGCTACGCCCAGGGGACTGTCAGGATGCAATTCTGCAACTCTTCTGTTTGGCCCCAGGTCAAAGACCAATCCAGCACTCACGCCAGTTTGTATACAGCTTTGGACTTCCTACATTCAGACTTGGGCAGAACATAAGGCAGCAGAACAGGGTCACCAGCTGACTGAAAGGAAGAGATGAGCAGAGCTTCTTCTTAACGTAGTGCACAGCAGAAACTGAGCCTTACCAGCATGTGTTGGGTCTCACACTACTGGCTTTAAAGCCTCAGCAAGCGCTGGTTGTGCTCAAGGAGCTCTGTGCGGTTTAAAGCCTCACCGTCTGGAGCTAACTCAGGCTTCCTCCATATCTTAAGCAGTCCTTTCCAGAGCACCAGCCTATAAGCATATTTACCTCTCTCTGTTCTTCTGGAGCATGCAGTACCAAGAAGATACTTGGCATACACATCATGGCACTCAACAAAACCCTGCCTCAGCATTCACTCATTATGAGGGGGAGCACTCCACTAGTTTGGTTTTTTATCTCTACTATGTGGTATTTCACCATTTTGTAGGCTTGAATAAGGAACAGAAAAAGACCTCTGCTGTTTCCTTCACCTTCAAGAAGACACCATGGTAAATACAATGTGCCAACCATTTCTTACATTTTTCAAGACCACCTGAGCATGCTCCAACACCAGATGCTACTTCATTCCTGCTTCAAGCATTAAGTTTAATTGGTTATTACTTCTTCAGGAGCTTAGCTGCGTGGAGACAACTCATACTTGATATATGTAATTGGTCTCAGTTAAAGGATGTTCTGTGATATACTTTAACAGTTAGTATGAACTGAGTATCCCATGCTGTCATTCAGGTCCTATGTGAACAATTTTGCCTGACCCAGTACTGTGATCCCTTGCCCAAGGCAACACTTCAAAAGCTCGTGCATCAGTGCAGTACATGAAGAGCTCACATAAGAGATGCAGGAAAGGGTAGGGATGACTGAAGACAGTCAATTCAGGCAGGCACAGTAACACCTCTTTCTCCTTTCTTCTACCTGTTCACCCTGTAAAAAAGCTCCACAGCCTGTAATACAACCGTGTATGAAAGGTATTTTTTCTCTTCCCATTATTTTTACAATCAAGTAACTGGACCAGCTATTACTAAAAAAAAAAAAAAAAAAAAAATAAAGAGTCTCTTCCAGACAGTTATAGAAGATTCTTCTTTTGAGTTTTATTTGTTTATAGGAACATCAGCACATATTTCAACTTAGGTATTTTACTGCAACAAGGAAATCCATTACCTCATTAAGCTTCAGCAAGGTGACCTATGTTTTATACGCAATGGAAAAGATTAAAGTGTCTCCCTTTGTTGCACAACAGTTTAAAGCTTCAAACTCTAAGTAAATACCTCACTGAATTAAACAAGCAGACACTTGGCTTGATTATGAAATGCTTTCGTTGGATGAGTGAAGTGTTTTCTGAGTAGAGCAATTAATCTGTAAGCCACAGGCACTACTACAAGAGTGGTATCAGAGTAGAAGTGGTGACATTTCAGTAGTCTGTGCAAGAATTCCACTCTACTTTTTGCAAGCTGCATATCTTGAAGATACATTCTCCCAGTTGATCACATTCCAGATGGCTTTCAAATAATCAGGTCGAACATTTTTATACTGAAGATAATAAGCATGTTCCCATACATCGATTCCTAGCAAAGGAATGAGACCTGTGAAAAAAAGAGGATAAATTATGCATATCTATGAAAACATGCTTTACATTTGAAGTTCTATGTTGCATCCCCAGGCTGTGCCCAATTACTGAGTTTTAATCTGCAGGAAGACAAAGAGCTCTGCAGCACATGGGTGCTTACTGCAACATTTTACAGAACTGAGTGTCACATGCACATACTGCACAAAATGAAACAGGTGATTCAGGTAAACACATCTATAAATACTCTAGAACTGCCTTGAAGACATAACTGAAACCAGATGAAGTAATTTTTGAAAGGTTTACATCTTTTGCGCAGTTATGCAAGCACTTTCATGAAAAATTACACTATGATGATCTCTTGGCATGCCAGTTTGCTTCCAATATTTTAATTACAAGTTATTCCTTAAATGTCTAATTACCTCCTCGCTTTTGTGCTAAAATATCCTTCTCACTGAATTTTTAATGGGAAGTTCTCATGAGGGGAGGATAAAATTACCCCCATTATGCTCTAAGTTCCTATACTAAAATCTCTATTTTTTCCCCCTACTGATAACACAGACTACTGACAACACATGAAATTTCTATGAATTCTCTATAAATTCTACAGAACATGTTTTAAAGATATCTGCAAAAGGATCTGGACAAGCAGTCACTGCAGGCAGGATTCTCATTAGCCATGATCTCTTCTCTCAGGGAAGGGTGTCCAGCCTGTCTTTACCATTTCCATGTCTCTCTAAGCAAGTAAAAATATCTTCAAAAGTGATCACTGCCAGTACTGTAATGCTTGCCTAGCTGCAAGATTTACCCACATCCTAGGATTATTTAACTGACACTCATTACTCTTTGCCAATATTGAGGAAGCAAATCATAAGGTTCCATTTTAAATCCAGCCTACATGGTAACAATTTACTATGTGCACCTTCCCCTCTCCTGTTGTTTGGCCTACACTGACGATTTTGTGAATAGCTCCTCTGTCAGAGAAAAAAAATCCGAAGGCAAGAGGCTTAATCTTGTTTGATACAGGCAAGTTACTCCAGTTTCTCAAAAATAATCCAAAGAAGCCTAAATTAAAATTATTGTCTAAGCGGAAAACACTTCCACAGTATGGCCCATCTATTTTGCCTTGGACTAGAGACTTTTAACCCTACTGCTCTTCACAGTTTTACGTCCTGCTTTACAAATGCTGTTTTAAAAACTGCAAGTTTTCACTTCTGCTGGTACAGACATTCTGTTTTCCAGATTTATCCAGCAATTTCCTCTCAGCATTGTCCACAAACCCCTTTTCAGATCTCATACCCTTGCCTATGAAATCTACAAAGACAGAAGCAGAGGGGAAGGACAGACACCTGACCTGTTGTTCCTTGCAAAGGGTCTTGATTTGCACAAGCTGCTATTTGTAGGCGTCCCTGCTCTTTGTTATAGCCAAGCCACCCCCAGCCTGATCCTTGAACACCAACTGATAGGGCTGTCAGCTTCTCCTTGAAGTTTGCAAAGGAACCAAAGTCACGCTTGATGGCTTCCATCAATTCTCCTTTAAAAAAAAAACACAGAAAGATGAGAGGCATATAAACTTCATTCAAACCCCAAGTTTATGTAACAGCTTTTTTGAGATCTGTATTATAGGGCCTTCACCTTTAATTGCATGTCACTTGTAGGTAATCAGCACTCTGTCCTCCCCAAGGGGATTTCTTCCCTTAGGCTTTATCTGCTAACCTATCCCTATTTGAACTGGAGCACAACAACTCCAGTCAACAAGGCTGGGTGGGTCTGCAGGACATTTCTTCCCTTTCTGTGAACCCGAGTACCTCTGGCAACTTAATTAGCATAGCTTTATACAAGTATTTTCTCTTATAAAGATGGAAAAGGACAATATAGAGCAATAGCCAAGCATTTTGCAGTGTTTACATAATCAGCTTTAGAAATTAAAAATACTTCGCACAAGGCTAGCTGTTTATACTCTTGGCTTCCATCCAAAAAAACACCCAAACTCCTCAGAAATGTGTAACTGTCACACAGAAAGGTGAATTAACTCTGAAAAATAAAGATTGTTTAGACTCTTTCAAAGAAAAAAGAGATCGTCATTTCTACTTGTTAATTAAAACTGATGCAACGAACCACTGTAACAAGCACTAACCTTTAGGCTCCCCTCCTCCATTTGGAGAAAGGTTTGTCCAGAAGATGGTGTGATTGATGTGACCCCCACCGTTGAACTTCAGTGCAGGCTGAAGTGACACCTGAGTTGTAACATCACCTAAAGATGCAGAATATAAAAATACATAGATAAATAAAACCATTATCATCACCACAGTAGGCTGTAAGTTGCCACGAGGCCTCCACTGATCTCCAAAATCCTTCTACCAGTCTATAATGTATCTATGGAAAACATATGGTTTGTGACTGTTATCCCAACCTTAGACAGTCACAGACAAACTATAATAAAGATTTCTTTATCTTTTACCTTTTCTTATGCTGTAATGATAAGTGATCTGCCAATACTGCAACTATCAGGCAGTCCATAGTACACACATAAGATCTACTGCCATTCTACAGCAGAATAAAGCAACTAGTACAGCCAGAGAACTCTTTAAGCACCCAGCACTTGGAAATTGTTGAGTATCACCACAAGACATGAATGCTACTCCCCCATCAGCTCACTGATTTGCAAACTAAGAATTTTTAAATTTCTTAAAAACAATTTACAGGGCAGTTTGTGCTTGAGAGAAAGTCAAGGAGTACAAAAGCAAAATGTTCTTCTCCCTCCTATCTTTTGTTTCATTTTGAGGTTTTTTTGGAGGGGGGGTACTTGCAGGAAGAGTGATCCAGATCATTTTACTCCACACAACAGAACACTGCATCTGAAATCAAGATCAGACAACTCTGTACTTTCTCCACGAAATGCTATATTCCTTAAGGAATTCACTGATGCCTCGTGCCTCTAGTGTTGCACCACTTCAACACAAGTGTTTTGAATAGTATTTTTGCTATTAAAAGCAGTGAAGCATTTCAAAGACTTTTAAAGTTTTTTCCATCAGTCCAATACATTCTTTCAAAACAAATCAGGGGCCAGTTGTTTCCTTCACACTCTCTCAGGAATGAGTGGTAGAAATTTTCCTATAGCAAAAAAAGAGTGACCTCAACACAGACATGGAGGCAAGCCCCAAAGCAGTAGCACACCTGTTACTAAGGTTTTAATTCAGGATTCCATGTTCTCAGCATCTCCTTGTACCCTTCACAAACTACAGACAGGTACAGGACTGAAACAAAGCATCCAATGTAGTTTGTAAGAACACTATCTGGATATCAAGGATAAGATATCTCTCATGCCCAGTCAAATGGCATCTTCAGGACATTTTCCTTGAATTTTGCATGCCTTAATAAACCTTCCAAGTTCATTCAGAGCACACAACATATTGCAAGCCAGAAACAAAAAAAATAATTCAGAATGTCTTTAATACATTCATCACTGTTTATTCTACCGTTCCTTAGAAGAATTCACTCCACAAGACCACTAGGAACCATAGTTGGCATTTGACCATTGCCCTTAAAACAAAAATATTTGTGCTGCTGAACACTGCACTGGGAAAAAAAAAAAAGGAAAAAACGGTAACTTGCCCTTAAATTACAAAGTTACAGTGGAAGGATATTGGAATTTCTTGGTATACAGAGTCCATGGACAATTCAGTAAATCACGACAGACAGCTCAGAGGTGCTTAGGACACTACTCAGCTCAGCTTCTCAGTCAAAGTCATTTGTTTCCTTGCAATGGTGCAGCACAGGTCACTTGATGGTCAGAGAGGAGCAGGGAAAACTGTGGTACTCAAAAGTTTTCACTAAGTTTCAGGTGAATATCCTTCAATTAGCAAATCTCATACATTTTGATAGACCAGTAACCAGAACCAGTTTATGCTGAAACAAAGTCCTGTGCTGCACCCTATCACAGAAGTGCATACTCATTTTCAAGTAAGTTGACAACATAAGACAAGAGGACAGCTTTTACTTTTTTCTACGCAGACATAGATAGGTGAAGAACATGTTAAAGATAATCTGAAGAGAATACTTCACTTCTGCTGCTGAACAAGAGCCATTGACAAGGTTCTGTTGTCCAGAAGAGGTATTAAGATAGTGATCAGATTTGTTATGACACTGATAAAGAGCGCAGCAAGATTCAAAAAACTGACAATATTGACAGAATGAGGTGACAGTTCAGACTTCGTCCTTTCCTAAAGTCTGGCCTTAGAAATTTTTCTAATGATGGTCAAAACACTACACAAAGGATACCAATTAGGGGGAAAAAACCCCCAAACCACACCAAACAATACACTCTCAAATATCTCAGTTAAGTGTTTGTCTGCTTTGATGTGCATGACCACCACCAATTAATAATCCATTTGCAAAATAATCTACACAAAATCCTCAGGGAAAACTGATCTCTACCTTTAGGTACAACATTTCAACAGCAACCCATGAGATGCTACCAAAAGCCACGATTTTTAAAAAATACCTCAAAGGATCCACAGCACTGCCAGTGTTTCTGATAACCAAAAATTCTGCCTCCACTAATGGCTGAAGCTTTGGTCATTAAACAGTACCAGTAACCTCAGCAGCAGACACACTATCTTAGAGTTCAGTTCCCTCCCCAGTTGTGTCTGCACTAATTACATCTCTGGAATACACCTTTCCTGGATCCACCACTGGCAGGGCAAGACAGCAATCAATCTTGATCTCCTGATTCTTAACTGAATCGCATTACTTCATTAATTTAGACAGAATAAGTTAATTTTAGGCTTGCTTCGGCACTTGAAAATCTCCATTCTCTATTCAGGCACACTGGCAATTATTTAGCAAGGGATGCGTGGTTCAACTTACACAGATATCGGCAACTCTCACTTTCAACTGAGCCCAGCTAAAATTACACTGTGAAGCCGTCTGGCAAATAGCCAGAGGTGAGCCTATACAGTAATCACTTCTTTGAGGTAAACCGACACCCTTTAGGAAGATCAACACAAGAAGAAAAAAAAAAACAAACCAGGAAAATATTCCATCTTCTTAAAAAGATAGACATGTAATTTCAGACATGTTCCTTGGTCCCAGCAAAAGTAGTTTTGGAAAAAAAAAAACATTTTGCGTTGCAGTGTAGCTCTGCTACAACTGCAAAGTTTTCACAGAAGTCAGTGCCTCTAAAGATTTCAGATTCCAACAAAAAAAATTCTGTGATGGCTTGCTGCTTATTTTACTGTCTCACACAGACTTGCAGCCTACACGACCCCTTAATCCAGCCCAGTGATGTAACTGATACCCAAATTCAGGTCTCTTCACTGTGTGTTACATATGTTAACTGCATATTCATCTTACCTCCATTTGTAGGCAACTGAGATTATTTACCAAGACTAAGCAGAGCATCTGATGTGAAAACCATCAAGACACACAAATTTCATTTTATATAACTTTGCTACTAACCTTTTATTACAAAGTACTCATTCAGTAAAATGACTGAAATTTCCTATTGTCTCAGACTTTGTTTGGTTCTAATTACTAATGTAAATATGGACTAAACCCACAAGTACCAATAAATTTTCTTCTAGTTTTACAGTACTACAGAGAACAGAATCCATGCTTTTTAGTTTCACTAAATTTCCAATTATCAGCACCACTGAAGCTTACAATGAGAGATTTTACCTAACAATACTACAGGTACATAATCCAAAACTTTTAAGACAAACTATTTCCCTTTTTTTCCTCTCTTGTATCATCTTTGCTGATAAGTTTCCATCTCACCTGTCAATTGTGGATATACAAACCTTTTGCCAGTGCCTCTTTGTATTTCTCCTCTGCAACGTTCAGGTTGTTCACGTAGGCAGCATGATGTTTGCTGTGGTGCAGCTGCATGATCTCTGCATTAATATGAGGTTCCAGAGCAGCATAATCATATGGCAAGTCAGGAAGAGTGTGCTTTTGCCTAGGAACCAAGCATCCCAATGGTGCTACCAGCTTAGCACTGCTTCTAGAAGAGAAAAAAAAACCCAGAAGGAAACAGTCTTACTCAGTAATACTGGGGCTTTACCAGTGAAATAGACTGAAACCATCACTGTTATAATCAGCTGCTTTAAGTACTGGGGTATCCTAAGTGAAGAAGTCAAATTTTCATTTTTCAAGAGCTCAAAGCAAGCATACTCTGTAGCTTAACTGCAAAGATGAATTCATAGAAAGGCCACATATACAAGGCTTTTTGCAGTGTAAAGTTACTGCTTCTCAAATCAAGACCCCAGACCACTGCAGAGAGTCACACACCCTCCCAAACATGCAGGTCAGTGAAAAGGAAGGATGAGAATGGGAAGACAGTAATAACACGCTGACATTCAAAGCTTCGCCTAATCTTTATTGATTAAAAATAGAAGCAAAGCTGCTGCTGAGGTGCCCTTCCCTCACTATTCACAAGGTCCCCGTACTGCAATATAAAAGGGCTAAAAAACCTGTACAGTCATCGAGTTTCCAGGACTGAACCTCTACAGCACTAACACTGGCAAACATGTGCTTCCCTCTCTCCACAGTGGGTCCCGGGAAAGCACACGGAACGTGATGCCGGGGCAGCCGCGATGACCGGCACAGAAAATCGCGCAGGTGGTGTTACCCTTCCCCATTTTAACACCTCGCACTTGTCAGGCGACATGACAAGGGCCATGACGACAGGAGAACCGCCGGGTCGGCAGGACTGTGAGCTCCTGAGGCCCTTCGCCGTATCGCTGGTGACCTTGACATAACCCTGGGACACAACACAAGCAAAACCCTCGGGGCCCTGAAGGGTGGCCGTGGGGGGCGACTCCAGACAGCAAAGACGACAGGGTCTGCAGCACTATGTCGGGCCACCACTGCCCCTGGATGGAGGGCGACGACAGAACGTGGGAGGGCGCAAGGACGACCGCCAGCAGCCCCCTGCCCCGGGCCGGCGCTGCCAGGGACGGACAGCCGGCAGCAGCGCGACTTCCCTCCGCGCGAAATGGCGGGGGGGCCGAGGGGCGAGAAGACGACCCTCCCGCCCCCTCCTCCCCCGCTTCCCTCTTCCCCCCCCCCACGGCTCGGCGGCGGAGGAGGAGGGCGAGGGCGGCGCGGCTGCCGCCTCACGCCGCGGGGCTCTGACCGACCCCGCGCTGCCCCCGCGCGCGGCCCCGTCCTCACCTGCCCGCGGAGGCAAAGCGGCACAACATGGCGGCGCCTGGAGCCGGGCGCGACACAGACGGCGCAGCCGCGTCCCCGCCCGCCCCCGCGGCTGAGGGGGCCGAGCTCCGCCGGGCCGCGGGTGACCTGGTTCCGCAGTCACAATGTTTCTTCAGATGGAGGAAAACGGCATTTTTTAAACAAGGGGCGTAGCGCGTCGCTATTAGCAGAACCGCTGTTTAGAGTCGTTATCTTAAAACTCGGGCCCTCCGTAGCTCTAAGCGAGGCGAGGCTGCCCAGGAACCCCTACGAAGCATAAGGAAGCGCCCCGGGTACCTGTGCCTGTTGTAGGGCTGCTGGACACCCGGCTCCTGTCTCCTCTCCGAGAGGGGACAGCACCACAGCACAGCTGTGATTAGCTTTTGAAAACCTGCCTGGCTAAGACATGTTTTGTCAGTTTAGTGCCAGGACTAGCAGCACTAACAAATACCTTTTCAGCTATTTTGTCTACGACTTACTTTTGCTGGTTCATTTCTTTTAGCCATTTTTGAGTGCATCTTGCTTCCCAACGTCTGCTTTCCTCGTGGTAGCAAATCAGTGGCCTTTGGTGCTCACGAAAATCCTTCATTCAGCTAAATTCAGCTCCCATCAGCTAAAATAATCAGTATGGTTAGTGCAAACGAGTTCAGAGACCCATTAAAAACTGGTTCTCCAGAAAGGTCAGTGAGGAGAGCTCATCCCTCAGTTAGGAGGCACTCTGCAGACAAGACAAACATTAGGTAAAATTTAAATTGTGTGGAAGTCATCTCTCTTCCCACAAAACCTTCAATCTTTACCTTTTGTCCTTTTAAATAAACATCTATATTCTAAGATCTTACAGCATACACATTTACCAGACTACAAAAAACTCAAGTTACAAAATTTCAGTGGGTGTTAGGCCTGAATAATATTGTTGAAAATAAATAACCTCATCTTGCCAATTACCAGGAAATGCACCTGGAAAGACCCACACAGGGAATCTCAGCCCACTGTGAGGCACAGTGCAGTAGTGTATCCATCCCCCCACCTCTTGAGGCACTCTAGAAAACCACACTTGGTTTCTCTGATCAGCCAGTGGTACTCTTGCAGAAATCTGAGACTTTCTGAAAATATCTCTCAGTAGCTAAGATAAAAGGTGAATTCACCAAAACCAACAAGTTCCCCCCAAATGCTGAAAATACATGCAGCAAGATATAGGCACTACCTAATTTATTTATTAGCGATCAATAAAATGTAATCTTTTGTTAAAATTAACCAACTACATTCAGGATTATTAAATGTCATAATATAAGCACTGACAGCCAGACAAGAACATGAATATTACAAGCTTTAGCATTTGCATATACAGTATGCTGTAGCTAACTACTGCTTGTAGAAAGTGTTCCATGAAAGTAAATCAGTATGATGTATTTTGTTATTATCTGGTGCAATTGCTGGGTTGCTTTTGTTTGGGGGGATGAGGGGGAAATCAAACAAATAAAGCACCCTCCATGCCTGTTTATTTAGAAGATACCCTCTAAGCAGGGGATAATAAGGGGAATGGCTTACCTTGCCTTAGTATTTTTCTTCAACAAGTTAAGCTGACTTGTAGTCTGAGGGTATACTTTGGGGTTTTTTAACTCTTTAGCTAAGTGTTCTTTTTTTTTACTATTTATTATGCACCACACACTGCAAGATCATCTTTATATGAGGCTTTAAAACACAAGTGTCCTATAGTAACTGATAGATTTAAGTAGCAAGCTATCATCACCCAAAAGCTATGTATTTTTTTTAATGACCACACATTTTCTCACAGGGCTTTTTACCATCTATCTGATCAGATAAAGCCATTATTATAATCTATTATGAGCCTTTAAAGCTTCTTACAAATATTATATTCTACATGTACAGGATCCAGGAGATACATATACACATGCTACAGATAAGAAAAGAATATGATACTAAGACCAAATACAAATCACCACCAGATTTCTGTGAACTAGAAATTACTTTGAGTGCCAGATGCCAGTACCATTTTGTGTAGATACTTGTCATTTCCCTTTCATGCATTCAGCTATTAACTGCTGTTGTTTGGGCAACAAGGGCTGAAGTAACATTGAAAAAGCAACCAGGTATCACCAATGGATTTACACTTCCAGTGACAACTACTATGTGGTTTTAAAACACCGACATGAAGGCTGTGAAATTAAAATAGAAGTGGTACATGGACTAGCATGTCTCTAACACAGACAACAGTAGCTCGTAGCATTTTAATTACATCCACTTGTCATGGAGAATATTACAGCAGATACTAATTGTCACGTGCCACTTAAAAATGCTACCACAGAAGCCCTTCTATAACCTAGGAATTTATCGTAACTGTAAATTTAAACGATTTCAAGTATGCTCTAGAACTTTGGAGAAATACTGTTTTCAAACAAGTCTGTTTCCACATTGAATTGCAAAGCAATAAGCTACTTCCTATTATTTTAGTGGCTAAATATGTGATAATTTTATTAGTTATCTGACAACTACAAGATTCCCAAGTAGAAAAATGCTGAAAACTGGACTTAAGTCTACCCTAAGACATACAGCTAACTTCTGTCTTACCTTTGAACAGTGCTTTAAAAGCCAGTGCTTTTTCATCTCCTTGCTTATGTGCTACCATCAGTAAACTAGTAGACAGAAAATAACCACTAGAAATCCAGGTTCTGACAAATTCATAGCTCATTGCTACTGAACAATAAAGATATGCTTAATTAAAGGTAATTCTTACATTCTCTGCATGCTAAGAAATCAGTTTCCTTAGACAGGCATTTCAAAACAAGAGAAGTTATATCTGGTTTAAAAGGCTGAATAACTAATATGTTAATTTTTTGTACTTTAATTTTTATATTTACCTGTTGGATACTTCTAAATTTTGTTGGGTTTTTTTTAATCCTTAATAAACACAGGTTCCAACTCATAAGGTTTACTTTTATTAGATTTCTCCTTTCCCCCACTCCCTTTTTCTGCCAACAAGGACAAGCACTATCAGGCTGTCCTGAAATTAGTATTAGTACACACCTGTAACTTCATGTATTTGGCATACGCTGTATGAGACCAGATTGACACAGAAACAAATTTTAAAAAAAAGTACTATAAATACACTGCATACAAATAAGACAGGTAAGCCAATGCAGAACAATGCGGAAATTACATTATTAAAAGTTTTTATTTAGGTTTGGTCAGTACAGGTAAGATAATATTGGAGTCACAGAGCAATATGCATCAACAGGATACAACAGTTCTTAAAAACTGAGTAACTATGCACACAATTAATAAACATTCGGTCACCTAAGGAGAAAATGCACAGATGTATGGTGGGAAAAACTGTAATTAACACTGAAACTACTACAGGACTCCTTCCGTAAGTCCTTCTTTTTAGTGATAAAACTACTGTACTGGGCAAACTTGGCAGTCATAAACCCACAGCTATTATGACAAATCTTGAAGGTGGTGTAAGTATAACAGTATGAGTAAGAATGCCCTTACACAGCACAGGTTCTAGATATACACAGATTTGTACAGACATCATTTATGTTATACTTTATGGAAATAACTTCCATTTCAACTTCACATTAACTCATATAAAAATAACTTGAGCTACACAAACGTCCTTTTAGCAACATTCAACGTAATTAACTGTTAAAATTTCCAAAGTGGCAGAGGTATTGAAGCAAAAAGAAACCCACAAAAAGGCAAAATTGTGACAAGTATGCACTAATTTAAACGGCTTCTGGACAGTATCCTCTCCCAGTTTCAATGACACTGTATAAAAATTTTGCAGAAAAATGTTACAAAACTGAACCCTGCACATTTACACTGGAGTCCAAACCATTCTGGACATGACGAGAACCCACAGTTCTGTTACCTTTCATGCTCACTGTTTTCTCCTCTTGAGGATCATGATTGGAGTCTGTGTCATTTGAGTGGTGAGTAAGAGAGTTTTCACTGCCAGTGGGAGAGTCTACACTTTCATACCCAGTACTGAGCTGGTTTATGTAGCTACCACTTCCTCTACCAGTTCTATCTTCAGAGTGGTTGGACAGCTTATTACCATTCCCTGGAGAAGCTGTGAAGTCATCTTCTGTGCCGCTACCCTCCCTATAAAATCCAGGCCCAGACGTCCGCTGATGGGAGGAGCTCCCATTGCTTGGTCCGTTTGCCAGGCGGCTGCAGTCTTTACCCACAGCCTCTCCCTGGTCTGTAGGCTCAGAAGATGGAGTCCTGCTGGTACCTGGGTTGGCGACCTGGGACTGCTGCTGCTGGTACTGTGACAACTGCTGGCGAGTCTCCTTCAACTGCTGCTGAAGAACTAGAATGGTACTCTGCATACCCTCTACCTCCTCATCAAGTTGGATGATGAAGTCATTCAATTCTATGTAAAGAAAACACATTTGTTGCAAATACTTAATAGCCCATATATAGACAAGAAATTAAAATCCCATAACTCAACATTTTATGCTGAAATTTTTCAATAAACTATTTTTCAGCCATCAAGTATGCACTGTTTTTGATACTCTGCCTCTGAAGGAGAAAATGCTTACTTGTCATATCTACTTATTTTCTATACTGCTATTCAAAATACATGAGAAAAAATTAATTTCTGGGTAAGAAGATATATGGAAAAAAAGCTCAATTCCAAAAATTAATATTTCACAAATAGATCCTAGTGTGTCTACTCTTACTCAAGTATAAAACCTTAGTGGAAATACTGTAAAAGAAGTACCATGAGCCATATCTAGAAATAACAGATCTGAATAACTGCATATTATTTGCAAATAATTGCAAAAACTTATTCAGTAACAAAAAAAAAGTTTGTCATATTTAAAGGAAGTTTCAGCTCTTACTCTGTTTAATCCTTTAAATCCTTCAAGACAAGGCACAAAAAGGCTTTCTTACCAACTAGGCTGTTAATTAATTCCACGGAGTGTTTTAATATTTATGTACCAGAAAACAGTTTTTATAATTAGGACTCCATTCTGGAGCAAAATGAATCTGACCTCAAAACAGTACAAGAAACACTAACTTCCTTAGTCTTCCATTCAACTGCACCATCAATTTGACAGAGCAAATAAAATGCAAACTGCTTAATATTGTAAAAATTCGTAAAATTAAGGTGATCTTGCAGCTATGGAAAACAATCATTAGGAAAACTGTTATTGCAGGATTACTGTCATCTTGCCTCATATGGGGAAGAGGCAATAGGGGCTAAAGAACACTTCTCAGTTCTAGAGACTACTGCATTCAAGAGAAGAAGTCTTTAAAGAATGGCTACACTTGCTTCAATTACATACTTAATAAATTCTGTTAAAGTACATTATCAAAATAGTAGTTACAAAGCAAAACGGTAACTATTTAAACAAAATGACATTATAGAATCATTTACCTTATTGATTCTAGTTATTTTATAGTACTACTTTGTCAAAAATATGAAAATACGATCGGGGGAAGAAATATCCTTTTACAGGATATCTCAGACATCTGATGTCAAATCAAGTCTATGCTATCTTACAGATTTTAGATGTAAAACAAACAAAGATATTCAGGTTTATGTGATGTCTAAATAGGTTGTATCTTAAAACTTCACGTAACCTACTCTAACATTCTGTTAAGAACCACCAATCCTATGCAGAACTCAAGACTGAAGACTTTTTAAACTTGCATTTTCCCCTCCTTTAATTTATACAAGAGGTCAGAGTTGAAAGGCAATTTCAATTTAGATTTACAGTGTTGTAAAATTTGGACTGTAAACATAATGAGTTATTTTCATAAGTTACCTAAGGAAAACAAAAAAATCTATTTTTCATATTCTTTGGCATTGTTAGAAAGTTGTTGATTTTTTAAAATAAATTCAAAATTAATCAGAGTTAACAAGAAGCTTTCTGTTCTCAGTGCATGCTTAGGCTTCGTGTATTGTTAACAGCTTTCATCCTGCCAATTTACGAATAATGTGTGCAGTCTAAACACTTCCTGTAACAAGACCTAAAGTACAAAAATCTCAATTTCAAAGGCTGCATTACTGGACTGCAAATCCCACCAGTTCCCCCAAAGTTAAGCATTTTGTTTGTTTGTTTTTAATTAAGGCTACCAGTGAAGACTTACAGTTATCCTATTTTACTTGATATTGCCCTTTCATTCTGGCAAAGATGGTTTTACATTATGTGTATAATCAGGAAATTAAACTAGTAGAAGTGCAAGGCAACTTCTGTTTTCTTTAAAAAAATCCCTTACCATCCTGACTGCTTTTAAGTTCCTCACTATATTTCTTCTGTAAAGCCAACTCTGCCTCAAGCTGTGCAATACGTCCTTGGGACAGCTGCCTTCCAAGCTCTTGATTCTCCTGGATAAGCATTCGACACTTCGCCATTAACTTTTTCCCTGTTTGGCTGCAAAGGAAAGAGCCATCTATCACAAAATGAATACAAAACCTTCAGTAATCTTCCTCAATCACAATTACAGACAAAAAGGAGATGCAATTTCTGCATGTCACAATTCAAGGAACATTATGCCTCAACATAATTGTCATAGCAGAAAGTCTCCCTATAGTTACCACATGCTGTTCCAACGCCAGTAGATCTTCTGCCGCTGTCCCATAAAGTGGAAGGTAAGTTTTATTACTGAAAATATGAATAAGCATATTGTTCTTTGATACCAACATCTGGATTATCAGTATGCACAATCCTGCATGTGCCAATTCTCAACAGACCTAAATATTTGATTAAAGATGTGCTTTGCAATTCAAAAGATCGAGTACTGCATAAAAACTACATAAGCAAAAACCTTCCCCATTTATTGTACTAGTAAAATTGAATAATTAAATTTGGATGAAGAAAAAGTTGCTTGGGGGAAATAATAAATCCCATGTTAAATTTTTCATAGTGACATCCAATTTTCTTTAAGAAGCTTAAGCATTCTTTAAAATGCTGTCCAGGTACTCTTATTTAAAAAATGAGATGTCCATTTTTCAACTCAACTTGTACGTTTGACAGCCACATGCATAGTCTGTTTCATGACTTCTACAGTCAGTATTTTGTATGGTGAGGAGTGAAAATGTAGATAAACACTGGCAGGACATTAAGGAAGGAGTATATTACTTATCTACTTCCTTTAGACTGACAGATTTCACTAATAATTAATGATCACTAGGATGTTCAGTTTCTGAAAGAAGTGAGAAACAAGCAGGAAAATTATTTTCAACTGACAAGATTTTTTTTACTAAATTGGTAACATTACACACATCTTTAATCTTCATGATAAAAACCACATTGTAAAGCATTATAGGAAGTAGTATGCAAATTAATATATAGGCAATACAGCTGACTCCATAAAAGAAAAAAATTTAAGTCCTTTAGGACTCTTGGTCTGCCAAGTCAGGATAGCATCTTTAAACAGTTTTCCTTTTAATAGGCTCAGCACCATAATTAAGCTGTCCCCTTTTCTATAGAAATGTAACCTCTGCCAAAAAACCACCCAAACTTGAACAGGTTTATTGTGAATTCAATGGCAAGACTTGCATTACTTTTCAAGACCAAGAAGGTCATTTAGCTTTTTGTTCGTTTGCTTTTAAACAAGTGACGAGTATTGAAAAAAAAATTAGGATTAAAAAAGTAGAACAGGCAACTTCTGCTACAATCACAGCCACAGTTCTCTCCTGCAACCAAAATATTCAACCAAAAAACCTTAAAACAATTTCCTTATCAACTACCTTTTGAGCATTCAAGCCTTAGACAAATTTTAGGCTCTGCCAACTATGCCCCATTTAACATTTTCCGACTGACTTTCCCAAATCTTTCAGATGGGCTGCTCCAGAAGGAATCTGGCTGTGTAAAGTCCTGGAGGCCTGAAACTCTGCTAAAGGCAGCAGCCTGTTTTCTTTCTTGATGTGATGTCCAATGCCAGGTCCTTGAAGTTTAAATTGTGCTGACCTAATACAGTCCAAGTCGCACACTTAAGATGCAAGTTTCCTTAGAGACGTTCATTCTGTGTAAAGCAGGACCACTTTGGAGATAACCAATGTGACAGATCCCAAAAGTTATTAGGCAGACGTGATTTTTAGCCATTTGCAAATTCCTGTTACTGTATTCATCATCACTACAAGTAGAAAAAGTTTACAATGCTTAAATCATTTAATGCTTTTCACAAACAAACGCCAACTGTAGAATTAGCAAGTACCGGTTTCCTTGGAATTGGGACAATTTTAGAATCCCATTATTTTCTTCATGTTAACTCCTGCCAAAATGTAAAATATTTATTACCTGTATAGAAATTTGCATAGTTACCTATAATGCTATTTCTCCCCATCAAAATTTTTCCAGATGTTCTGAACTAGTAGGGCAGCAAGTAACCTCCCCTTGCAATTTACAAAAACGACAACACATTTAAGAACACAAAATCCAGCAACTATTAAAATAAATCCTATTAGCTGTAAAACTAAGTTCAGCATTGTTTTCACAAATCCTCTTGAACATACATGCAACAAAACCTGTAAGAATGTAAGCGGTTAAATATCAGAAGACTAGAGTTTGTTGTTTACTGCAAGTGACTTTTCTACTACTTTTTATTCCAAGTGTATACTGTTTAATGATGGCTGAAATGGCTTAGCATAGCCATTCCTTTGATTACATGCCCTTTTATTTTCCCCTCCAGACACCAGCAATGATTATGCTGCACAGCCTTATCTACAGTTAAGGTCCAGAACTAACTCCACTTAGGGCTGCAGTTATAACATGTTACTTACACCAAGAGCTTCAGTCAGGAGCTGAATAGGACCAAAAACTAGATCAGATGCCATGATTTAAGAGAAGCTGTATTTAAGGGTGGACAATTAAAGCAATTAAGGAGGGGGGCAAGATGCAAAGAGAATGAAAAAACCTCAAAGTATTTTACATAAGTCATCATTTCTTTACCTTTCCAGAAAAAAAACCCAGTAAAATCTTAACCCAGTTAACAAAGACAGCCTCAATTATTTACCAGGAAATAACTAATTTTCTATATTCCGGCTACTGCATGTATGAATTACGAACATTCACACCACTGACTTAAAATTATATTATGCAAATTAGGGTATGTTGCAGCTACAGAAATAACATTTTCTTTTGATACTTTAGTTTGAAAGAAAGTGGCAAATTACTTGTCTCTCCTCAGTTGTAAACACACATTTAGAGCCTGAGGACTTAAGAAAACACCCAATCTGTACCTAAATGTATTAAATAATTTTCTGAACTCCAAGTTAAACAAGCAATCTGCATGGCATGCCTCTTTCAACACATAGTGAGCTTTACAAATGGCTTGGTAACAGGTCAACAATTTCTTAATGTAAGTCTTACCTCTGTTTTGATGCTAGATCATTAAAATCTTAGATACTGCTAGAGCAAAATCATTCCAGATGTATCACTTTTGAAAAGGTAAAATTTTTGTGTAAATTTTTCTTTTGTTGTTAAGTCATTACTCATGCAAAAAAAACAAACCTGCGTAAGTATACTTCACTTTGATCTCATATTAGTCGATGAAGCACAAACAGTTAAAGATACTTCCGAGTGAAAATTATGTAATGGTATCTTAATAAAAATCACCAAAACAGTTAGAATACATCACCTTCTGTGACAACTGGATGTCTTTTTTTTTTTTTTAACTTTAAAACTGAATTTTCTACGATCAGACTGAGTCATAAAATATTGCCAAACTGTTTAAAAAAAATCAAAACCTCAGATTCCTAAATAGAACTCTATTTTCTAAGGGAAAAAAACAAACACACAAATGCTACACCAAATCTACATTTTGCTTTACACACCTCAGACATGCACTCCCAACTGTCCCAGATTGCTACTTACAAGTAACTTGGGACAACAGAACAGAGGCATCAATAGAGTAGCAAAGACTCCTTCACTGATTCCACCAAGGAAAATGCATGCATTTAAGTTTTTTTTTGGTTTGTTAAAATACTGACTTTGTTTTCAGAGAACGAGACAATGCAGAAATAACAACCTGTTCAATTCTCGTTCATCCCAGAAGTTTCACAATACAACAGTATAACCAGTAGTGTTCCTTGAACTATAAATTACAACTATTTCAAGGCACAATTTATATAGAAGCGCAATACAAAAAAAACCCAGATGTACAACGGAATAAAAGCATCCCACCAACACTGAAGACAGTTGCCATCATGTGCCTTCTGTATTGAGCATTTGAGATCAGTTCTCAGTATGGAAAATTGAAAAAAATCTCATTTCTGCATGAAAACATGCAGTGAAATACTTATCACAACCAGGTTTTTTTATACATGCTAGTTGTGACCAAATATATATTACTTCCAACAATTTAAAACCTGCAATTAGATGGAACGTACATTTTCGTACAATCCTAATTTTGAGGCATCCACAGTATTACCAACCATCCAGAAAACAGTTCATTATTTAGCAACAGTGACTTAAAGCTGCATCAGGTGCTAGAGAGCCCAAAGGCTAAACAGTCAAATGTGTACATATCACTGTTGTGATATCAAATAGCACTCTCGTGGCTATTCAAAATTGGTTAGCAAGTAAACTCTTTAATGCAAAATTCACCTCATCGAGTTTTGACCCAGCAGTTCAGTGAACAAGCAGGAAGTCCACAGTCTTATTGGCAAAACTGACTTACAGTGTCTCTAAGTCACTAGGCTCAAGGTTAAGAGCGAAGCATATTCCACTTCTACATTTTATGGGAATTTTACATGTTCAATTCATGATTTATGATCTCTAGGTTCTCTCTCCTCCAAACTGTCTGTAGACACAGTGTGCCACAGACTTTAGACTTCTGTTTCTCCCTCTATTTTCTTCAAATAGAACAATTTTGCAAATGTCTACATGTTCTAGAAAAGATTTTTTTCGAAGATGGCCATTTCTTCAGAACAGTCCGACGCTGTCAGGCCTCTGAAGCAAAGGGGGAGAAAAAAGCTGAAACACAAGGTTCATCTGGTAAGTTTTACATTAAGCATTACAAGCTGGACAGTATAAGAATGTGGCCTTTGCCTCAAAACGTCTGAGTCTTGGTGTGGAAACGAGTACTTGGCTGTCCCACCATAGCATTCTCGTAGTGGGACTGTCAGGGAAGTCTTGACTGGGGAGTATTTGTTTTGTTTACCTATCAGGCGTAAATTTCCAGGCACTCAGTTCATTTTGGGCTTGTTCCAGTTTGTCTTTAGTCTGTTCCAGTTCACCTTTCATTTTTAGGAAAAACAAGTTGATGGCTGGGTCCACCATTGTTGATCGCAGTTGGGCAACGCTAGGCTGCTGGACTTGCTTGAGGTACTGAATCTGATTCTGCATAAAACAAGAAAAAAAGACTGTTATTCATACAATATTAAATAAAAACTGGAAGTCACTTAGATGCAAATAAAAACAGTTACTCCAAAGATAATGTCAAGGTAGCTTGGCTTCTCTCAACACTGTAACCTGAAAACTGCAAGACAAAAATTACTTTTGTGCACTTGTACCCTATCAATGGATATATTCACCCAATACCCCATCCCACCACCTGCCAAGATTAACCTTCCAAGGCAGATTCCCCTCTACAGCACAGATTATTTTCTGTATGTCAATTTACATTTGTTAAAGTAATAGTTGAAGCATTAGAATGCTTCCCTTCTTTTCTATCTGCCTGCACTCTTTTGAGGGGACAAAAAGCATATGGAAAGAATTATTCGCTTAAAAGAGAGAGCTAATTTCCATTTCCGTTCAGTGAAAATTATTAAGGAACATTACAGCTAAAATTGACAAAAAATATTTTAAGCAAATAATAAAAAGGATTTTAGAAACTCCTAAGTTTTTTTGCAAATGCAATAGTCGCTTATGATGCAAGATTGTGTATTTTTAAACAAAGTGACTTAGAAATACTAACAACAACTAAAACAGATTTTGGTTAGGTTTTATTCTCTTGCAACAACCCTAACCCAAAAGATCCACAATTTTATATATTTAGAACCCAGAAAACTTTAAATACTCAAAATTTCAGAAGCAGTAACTACAAGGTTTTCTTTTAAATATAGCATTTATTAGTCAAAACTTGTATGTATTAAAATCGGATGAACTTGTTTTGAAACTTTCTTAAATTTTATTCCCATCACAACAGACTTCTCTCAAATTGTACTAAACAGTAAATGTTTAGAACCCAGCTAATCACCAGTATCACAGCAGTCTACATACAGTGTTAATCCTTAAAGTTAATTTATTATGCTCCCTAAATCACACATATTTTTCCATCAGTAAGAGGTGAACAAAGTTGCACGATGTTAAATAACATTAATTGCAAGTCACATGGTTTGCCTCCTGCTTCATGCAGTCTTGCAACCAGACTTGACAGCAACAGAATTTCACTGACAAACAGTAAAGGGCAAGAGTGTCCCTCCACACTTGGCTTTACTTGTGACACAGCACAGCCAAAAGCACTGTCAGTTTAATCATTTCCTTGTATATACAATTACTCTGTTACAGGGTCTTTATGCAGCAACAGTGAAGCACAAAAAATCCTATTTACATTCAATGTGCAGTAGCAACCTCAGTCACTTCTAGATTGAGGATAACATGTTTTAATTTATATATTGTTAAGTAGCAACAGTTCTTCAATTTTACTTCAAGTAAGTGATTTCAAAGGTACTGAAATAACTGAAGTATTTCCATTGACACATTAATTTGATATCATGAAAATAAAAACATTTAGCTACTTACAAAAACTGAAATCATACTTTAAATAGACAAACCTTTATGTGCCCAAAAAGACATATAAGGAGAATGAAGCACTGCATATAAATATTTCCAAGAAATAAAGCACTCAAGAACACACCTACAAACATTGCATAGAAATAGGTAGTCCAAATTAAGGTTATTCTAACATTTCCTGGATGGCATTTTATCCCCACTGGTCCTTTGCCTCACTGAATGCACAGTATGTTGCTCACTCAATAAAGATCTATTCTATTTATTGTTACTGATATATCTTTTCTATCCATTCAACTTTCTGATTCTTACACTACTGAAGTATTTCAACAACCTGTTAATTCTTTGCATGGCTAGAGCTAGTAGAGGGTGAAACAGTTACACACAGAGACAACTTCTCTGGCAATACATTTCAGAAATATAATTATGATACAGCAACATCATTCTCAACCTGGTTTTAGACAGGAATCACTGAGGGGGGAAAAAGGCCATGTTCCTTGTCTTATGTAGGCCCAGATTCCTCCCTCTTCCACTGCCAGCCTAAGAACTATAAAAGATTCCTTGGATTGATAGCACACAGAATTGCTGCCTCTGCTCTCATGCCAGAAATGCACTAAAACACTCAAGGACCCAGCTGATGCTGTCCCATGTCAGTTATTTGACAGTCTCATTGGGGTCTCCTGTACCCAGCGGAGATGGCACTTGCATGGGTTCCACCTCAACTATCATTCCTAAAACAGTCATGTAGAAAGAACTTACTTAAGCTGAACAACCTTTGCTCATTCCCTCCCCAGACTTAAAGACCATTTGTTACTCCAGCTTTTCCAACTCAAATTTTCTCCATGTATCCACAGTTCTAACTCCAGAGTTCTCACCTGTCAAACTTTTCACCCCTGGAGACCTAGCAACCTCCTCCCAATATGACCTGCTCCCAAAGCAAGCCCAAATCTTCCTCTTCTGCCTATTTCCTAATTCCATTCATCTTCGTGCTTAGCCAGTCCAAACCTGACATTCTTGCTCCCTCTAACCACTTCCTGGTACAAGTCACCTCCCATTGATATTCCAGGTGGTAAGGGTTAGGGAACAGGACAGTTTGCCTGCAGTCAGGACCAGCTTCAGGCTACAGCTGAATATACAGGAATAGTCATGTCCAATGCCAGACCCCAGGGGATGACCACTCTAAACTTGAAATGCCTACTGACTGTTCATATTCCCAAACATGAAAGCACAAACTAGCTGGTATTTTTCAAAAGCCTATCAGGTGGACAAGTAGAGATAATTTTCACAAACAGAAAAAACCCCTTGGCATCAGTTTTCTCTCTGTTCTAACCCAAGGCAGGAGAACACTGAAAGTAGTCTATTTAGAGGACATCAGGCTGTGTGGGGTTCTGTTTGGGTGGATTTTTATCTCTTTTTGTTAAGACAGACAATAACATTTTCAATCCCTCTTGTTCTCACACATTCTTGAAAACAGTTGCATCCTTTCAGCTGAAATCATCCAAAGATAGCCAGGAAGTACAGACTCTCTGACATGAAGTGAACAAAACAGAACACAGGTGCCTAACAGAAATTGTAAGCAATCTAAGCAAGTACAACTATATATCCTTATAAGGAAGGAATAGGAGGAAAGAAAGCACAGAAAAAGAATAAAAGCACAGAGTTGTAATCTAAACTACAAGAGTAATGACTATCTAGGTGCTACAGTCCAGTTGTACCCACAGTAAGTTCCACTCATTGTTATCTGTTCCATTGAAAACCTATTTGAGTAGCAAGTATTTCCAAAGGTCTGTCTGTTTACTGACCTACAATAACCGTGCAGTAAAGCCTGGAAGGGGGCTAAGGTCCTTCCCTGAAGTAACAATAACTTTGTCAAAAATAAAGTTATTCTATGGATTAAAAATTAGACATGTCAAATAATGTCATACGGTGAATAGTTTTTGTTTATTAAATGATTTAGCAACATAGCTTAGCTTTGCATCTCATCCAACATTATTTATTTTTCTACTGGTACTTTACTGAAAAAACACTCTCTAGTAATATAAAGTCAAGTAGTCCTTCTGACCATCTTGAAACTATATGCATTTAAACTTGAAAACACAAGTGCCAATGTCTCCATTACAGCTTTTATGCCTCTTCTTCAAGGATGCATTTTCCTACCTCCATACACTATGGAGATTACATTCTTGATGTTATTCATGAGTCAATAGCTGGAAAAGTGTAAGCCACATGAGTGTGGGCATGTGTCTGTCTTCTGCTTCTTTTTGGTAGGTTGCTCCCCATCCCCTTGTTCTTTGCTAAAGTACACTGAAAATAAAAGCTCTTCAGAAGTTCTTCTAAACAGATGTTCTGGAAAGACTACACAGCTATAAACATCAGTCAGTCAAAAACCCTGTAGCGTTCATAATCTTGTCAAAATTCATAGCATTAAATACTTGAAGTTTTTAACTCATTATTTTAAAGACAGGAATAAAGAAAGGTAAATACAGGACATACAAATATGGTTTTGGTGAAAAACTTTTAAGTATTTATTGTTCCAGTTATATGCTCAGGAATTCAAAAAAATAAAAAAACCCCTGTTATTACTGCTGTTCTGCACAGCAGAATTTATCAGTAAGACTAACAAGAGAAGCAGGTTCAATATAGTACTCTTACTACTAGGTAAGTGTTGCAGTATAGTACCAAAACAGATCTTCATTAGCATCCTGGGCTGCATTAGGAGGAGTGCTGCCAACAGGTCGAGGGAGATGATCCTTCCTCTCCACTCAGCACAGGTGAGATGTGGTGTATGGTGTACAGATCTGGGCTCCCCGGTACAAGAGAGACACAGACATGTTCGGGTGAGGCCAATAGAGCCTTGAGGATGATTAAGGGGTTGGAGCATGTGACATACAAGCAGAGGCTGAGAGCGTTAGGGCTGCTCAACCTGGAGAAGAGAAGGCTCAGAGAGATCTTATCAATGTGCATAAATACCTGACGGGGAAGTAAAGAAGGCAGAGCCAGCAGTGACCACCAAAAGCAATGGGCACAAACTGATACACAGGAAATTCCACTTAAACATAAGAAAACACATTTTGCTGTGTCAGTCAATCAACACTGGCACAGTTCACCATGTGAATGTGATCAAGAGTTTTAGGAGATGCTCAAAACTCAATTATGCATGCTTCTTAGTAACCTGGTCCAAGTGATCCTGTTCTGAGCAGCAGGCTGGACTAGACACCTCAGTGATTCTGGGATTAATTTTTTGCCACTGCAAAGTAAGCTTTATCTCCCTTTTTTTTTTTTCTGTTTTTAACACTACTTACTATGAACTAAAATGATCTTATGGTCTTAGGAGCAGTAAAAATATTGTGTACAGGGTTAAGTGTCACACTACTACACCTGACAGCTCTGAAAATCTTCAGTGGAAAAAACAAAGGAAGGCTTGAAAAACCAGAGGAGAACTACAATACTAGTTACTGGTTTTGCACAGAGTTTGTATTTTTCATAAGAGAACTTCTGAAGAGTATGTTACAAGAACTAGCAATAAGAAGCTTTTTACATTCTTTTTTCAGGAACTGCCCAGTTCAGCAGATGAAAATGTTAAGAAAGCAATCCAAACCCCAGATCAAAAGAAGATATTTTCAAGAAAGCAAAACTAAATACAGAAGAAAAAGTCATAAAAAATACCCAGAAACAAGGGAGAGAGAAACAAAGATCAACAAGAAAATTTATTTAGAACAAACATTAGAAACCATGTAGCAGATCTGCCAAATTTCAAAAGAACTTCCTCTGAAAAGTCAGTAACTCTTTCACCTACCTAGCCAAACAGATACAAAGGCTTACAAATACCTTGTTATCCAAATCCAAGGTAAATATCAGTCTAAAATCTCCCAAATGAAACCCAGTAAACTCAATCTTATCCTTATGCTTTAATTTGTTCCTGACTCTAATGACAGTCAGAAGTAACATTTTTGGTACACAAGCACAGTTGATAAATTCTAGAAGAAAATAAGCATGGCACATGTAAGAACTAGCTTGGTTTTAAAATAAAAGTCGTTCCAATCACAACTGCTGCTGAAAATCAACTGAAATAACTAATATTAAAAAAACCCCAAACTTTAAGAAGCGATCTATACTAATTCAATGAAAGCTTAAGTGCCCTGCCATTTCTTTAAACACAGAAAGTGTGATGCTATCAACACACAAAAAACACAGCACATGGATACTGCTCAAAAGCCGATATTCCTCCAACTGTCTAAACACACTTATCCTTTATAAATACTTACAGTACACTCTTGCATCTCCTGTTCCTTAGTTGCCAGCCTCATCACCAGAATATTTTCTCTTCGGGCAGACTCTTGCTGCTGCTGTTTCAACTTCTCTTCTGATTCTCTCAACCCCGTCACATCATTAGCTAATACAAGCAACAACACAAAAAGCATGTTTTATAGTATCCTCTCATGAAAAATTTTTTAAAAGACAGCTAAAAGAATCTAAAAACCAAATTCATAAGCAGAAGTAGCCACAAATAACCATGACTGAAAAAGGCATAACTATAACAAGCATAAATAAAAATCAAAATATTACTAAATATTAGAAAAGCTTTACAACAGGAGGCTTTAAATCCACATTCTGGTCCTTCCTTAAGACTTACTCAAATTTTGAAGATGCTTCCATGTTTCTATAGGAAGTAACTTTTAAACTGCTTGCTTAACCAACTATTACTACAACTTGCAATTTGAAACTTGGGAAGTCAAAACCACCCTGGTATGTAAAAGAAAAGGTGAGGCCAGAGTAGGGAAGGAAGGAAGTATATACTCTGGCAAAAAGCAATCTGCAGTCTGTAAAACAGTGCTGTTTATGGGCAATCCTCAAACTCCACACTCCATGAGCAAACAGTAAGACATTCAAGAACTTCAGGAATGGCAGTTCAGTCACAACTGAAATTCTTCTGGATCCATGAACATTTATGAAAATTTATATACTAAATATGAGAGAACGCAGCACATTTCTAAACTACTCAAACAAGAACACATGCAAGCAACCCAGTACCAACTGTATACATTCACTGCTACTTGTCATGCATAAAACAATGAAAAATTTGAATAATTTAGAAAAAATCTAATTTATCAGTTTCCATTCTATAAATGGAAACTAAGAACACTTGTTTCATGACAATTACTTCTAAATAATTCTTTGCAGATAATTCAGTAATACTGATTACTGTGGCCTGTATTGTTCCCCAAAAATCAAGAAACTGGGAACGCTGAAACAACTTATCTAAGGCAGTGTGAGATGTGAATAAAATCAGCTGCTTCCATTTGCTATATCTTAGTCTCTCCAAAACTCAAACATTACAGGACAACAGTAAAAGAGGGATGTAACAACAGCAAAAACAGAGGACATGCCCTTGGACTGACAGTAAAATACCCTTTGGACTTAGTGGTACTATGTCTTTAAGTATTTAGACTGAAAAGGTGAGTGGAAAACAGCAAATACACCATCTCCAGCTGCCAACATAATTTTTAAAAGTGACTTAGGATTGGCTATTCAGTCACTCCCAGAATGTATTCACATCTTCTCATTTCAGAATAGGACATTTTTCCTACTCTTTCAAAAGACCAAGTTTTAGCGACCATGTAAGAACAATCAACTTTGCCTAATCAGATCAAACATTACTTGGGGGACTCACTTTAGACATTTACCTCCTAAAACTATTCCCCCTGCCAATCTTACAATCCTGTAAGACTACTAAAGGGCACAGACATTCATGGACTATTTCAGTAGATAAAGTTTCCTTTCTGATGGTAAAGTTCTGAAAACACGTATATTTATGGGGTTATGCTTTGAAGCTTATTCCTGTCCCAGCAGTCTGGATCCTAGAAAACTAGACTTTTTAGATGGTGTGATAAATCTGCAACAGAAAAGTTGATGAGAAAGTTGGGAGAGGCTAAAAACTTACAGTAGAAAAAACAGGGGCTTTTATTCTGACAAGTAACTCACATCATAGATTATTACCTCTTATTTCTAGCAATTTTAGAAAACACAGGTATTACTTGACTGCTCTGCTTTATACAAACATTCAAATAACTTGTACCATTTTGAAACTTGGTCAACTTACAGTTAAGGTCTGTGTACTTGCCCTCCAGAGCTTGCACGTATGCTTCATACTGTTTCCACCTATTGCAGATATAAGCAGAAAAAAAAATGTTTTCTGAAGCTCAGTTTATTAAATCAAGGCATCTCATTCCTAAGCTTCCAGAATATACATTGATACCATAATCAGAAAACATCAAGAGGGAATGACACAATTGCATAAGAGGCAATTCCAGTTTTAAAAAAGGGGCTTTATATTGTGAAAATAGTTAAATCCACTTTGCATCTCAAAAGAATTAAAAGGCAGCTGTGCATTACAACACTTAAAATTGACATCTTAAAAATTACTGTAACATTTTAGACAAACATTGGGATCAAACACTAATTGTTATCTTTGTAATGTATCCAACAGGCATCTCATTCTCACAGCAGAACAATTCAAACAAAATTCTGTAGCAGAAATTGTGATACAAATACAAAATTTAAGTCTGTTACCAAGTGAACAAGAGAAGTAGAAGTGTATTATAATACACTAGAAATGGCTTAAGTAGTTATATTAGCTTGTTCAAATCAAGACCATTCTCTGATTATATTCATCAACCAGACCAAACAGTTTAATAACTCTTTGAAGGTATGTTATTTAGGTAATTCATCCACAGTCAGAAAACACCACACTTAAAAGCACTGGTTTTGATACAAACCATTACATCAGTAGCAAATAAAGTCTTCAGTGAAGTTTAGCATGAAATGCCATATGAACAAAGTTCACAGGGTAGTGGTTTGGGATTTTTTTTGTTTTGTTTTTAAAGTAGTACTCTGCACCTAACTGTGTGTGTTCCTCATGATGATACAATTCCACATTATGAAGAAAATTCATCTAACAGCTCAGCACTAAAGATTTCTGTTCCTTCCTCCCACCTACCCTTTCTCCCTAACACCTATTTTCTGCCAAACTCATCACAACTGCTCTACTTTAACTCTGTAATCTACACCACTATCTGAATTGAAACTGCAAAATCTAACTCTAGGTAATTTTTGACCATTTAGTGAATTCAAACAGCTCATTAAAGGCTCTAAAAAGCATCAGATCTGTAACAGCAACTGAGATCACATCACTGGAAAAAGCAAAAGGAAGCACAAGATCTTTTCCTTCAAACAACAACAAAATTTTGCATCTCTTCAGCTGAACACGAAAACAGCATTAATTAACTTTCTTAAGCTCCGTAAAAGAGAGCAGCTGTATTTCTACTTAACCCTCTAACTTATCTCTCTGCTCTAAGACTTTTCACCATTTGACCACTAAAAGTTCTGTGTTAGTTCAGAAGATTTCAATCCCCCAAAAGTAAAACTGAAAAGGTCTACTAAACACCAAAGCCAGAAAGAAATAGCAGAATTTTGCATGAAAAAATTGTAGGCAATAAAACAGCTGGTCCTCAAATACACAGGATTACTTGACTTCTAAGTTATACTTCACAGCTCAAAACCGGTAATTCTGTTAAAATTGTGACACACCCACACTCTCATAACAGGAGCGATAAAAAGAGCGAGTGAAACCTGAAACACAAGTCGACATGACAGACCCCTAAATGGAAAAAAAAAAAAAAAAAGAGAACCCCCCAAATAACCACCCCCCAAATAACCACCCCCAAACAAGTCATGTAGCCTATGGTTACTAAGAATGCTGGAAATAATACCTCTAAGTCACCTCTCAACAACTGCTAGTATTTAGGCAAGAACCAAACACCTGGAAAAGAAAACCCAAATGGCACTAGGTCACATAGGGATTTTAAGTCACATGCCAGCCAATTCTTCTAGAAAATTTAACTCTTCAGAAATGGCTTTTTGTCAAAAACCTGGTGAAGACTTGCAGTTCAAGCAACTTCTATTGGGCCTGGCTGAGGTGGAGTTAATTTTCCCTACAGCAGCCCTCATAGCACTGTGCTTTCCATTGGTAGCTATAAAGGTGCTGGTAACACACCTGTGTTTTGGTCACTGCTGACAAGTGCTCACACATCATCGGGGCTGTTTCTCCAACACTCCCCCCCCCACCAGTAGGCTGGGGATGGGCAAGATCCTCAGAGGGAACACAGCCAGACCCAAACAGACCAAAGCAATATTCCCCATATGCTGTCTGCTATGGGGCAGTGTGTGTAAAGCCCTACTTCCCAGGAAGTGGCCAGACACTGCCTGCCAAGCAGAGAATCAGTCTGAGTTTTTCCCTTGGCTTCCATGTGCAGCCTTTGCTTTTGCTTCACTAAACTGCTGTTACGGTGAACCAACAATTTCTTTCCATTTTTTCTTGTGCCTTTCAGTGCCTTTAATAACATTTTTTTTCTAAACATGGTCTTTCCAGCTTATTTCACTGATTGTTTTCCCTTGTTTACAGCAGTAGGAAAGTAGAACTCTGACCTTGGAAAGCTGAAGTTACAAAGTTGTAGCTTCTGAAATTAACACCAATGAAAACAAAAAGGAAAATAAGGAACTAGGATAGAACAAGTAGTTTAAAAAAAAAAATACTGAGGATCATTGACAGTATTCTCAGTGCTCCAACCCTGTTAACTCCTAACATTTAACTCTTACCTCCTTATTCCTTCTTCTCTGTTTAGGCTAAAAGCCAGCTTTTTTCTCCAGTTAGTTTGATTTCCACTCCATACTGGCTTCTTGATCTATTTAGTAGTTTATGTCAGTAATCTGATGGTTCAATATTGCCAATCAGAAGAGCTTCAAAACTGCTACTTGGAAAGGCACTGAAGAACAAAGACAGCTGTACACCGAATGGGAGGACAGTCTTGAATCTGATTTACATTTAATGTGTCTCAGTCTCACAAAAAACTAGAAGGTAACTGAGCAGCATTATGTCAGTTACTTAATTCCATTCCTTCTCTAAAAACATTAAGCAGAGTTTATAGAGGTAATTTGAAGCCATGGAGTCTTTTTCTTGAAGCACACATTTTTTATGCTGATATTTGGGGTTCACAATAAAAAAAGCACTTGGGGGTAAGGCACACACAGCAGTGCACCTGGGCTGTTCCAAGAGTGACTGGCTCTAAGTCCATGTTGACTGAAGCTCAGTAAAAGCACTGCATTTCCTCAGAACTGCTTGTGTAAATCAGGGTGCTTCAGTGTCTTTCCAACTAACCACTAGGTTAAATGATCAGGGCAATACTGATCAGATTTTTAGCTAAGCCATAGTATTTTGTTACAGTGTTCCTGTCTCTTCTTTCTCTCAGAAGCTCCTACACAGTCAAGCGAAGTAACTACTGCCTTAAAGAGGGGAAAGATGAAGATGAGCCCACAGCAACAAGTCATGAGACAAACAGAAATTTAAGAGACCAGATCTAAAGGCTTTGTGTTGATCCTGCTCATGTTTACTCAACAAAAGTTAAAATGAGCAAACCTAAACTATGTACTTTACGGAAAAGAATAGTGAAATTGGGATTCATAGCACAGAAACTGACAAAAAAAATTAATCTTTTCCACATGTGTTTTATCACTGCAATTGTACAACAATACTGCTGCAACCTGAAAGACCAAAAAGTGATGACACATATCCATCTTAGAAAGCATCTGCCTCACCAAAGCACAGACCAAAAAACATACTCCAAATTTAAGACAATCTAGCAGTTAACACATGCTTTTCCATGTCTCAAAGTAGTTGAGACACCATTGATTAAAATATATGTATAATAGTAATAATATTTTATTCCAACCTACAAATGAAGCCAGCAGTTAGTGGAATAATTGCTATTTTTATGTGAAATCACAATTAGAGGTGAACTTGCTATAAATTCATAATATGCACCCCATACAAACAAGAACAGTGTTCGTAGAACTGCTCAAAAACAGTCACAGTAATAAAGCTGTTATGAGCAAAGAAAAAACAGCCAAAACAGCATTTAAATTTCCTCTTCTGGGTATAGTGAATAGTTATTCTCTTTACATCCATCAACTGCCCCTTTTTGAGAGTATAAGTTACTTTTTCTACCCACTAAGAATATGACTCAATAGCGACACAGTTGTTATTGGAAAATTCCCTTCAGTCTCTTTGCTAACACAGGTTAGCTGCTAATATACTTTACCTCCTTAGGTGTATCCCATCACATTCTCACTTGAATATACGCTGGAAATTCATCTCTTCTACAGTTGCAACTAATCATTGCAAGTTACAGAAACTGATTACAATGGGAAGCCTTTTTTTGTTTTTTTTCACACTAATCAGTCAGAAAACAGGTGGCACAGAATCTATGCTTTGGTACTTTTGCATGAATTTTATAGCTGGAAGTAAGGGCACAGCTTAGAGACTTAGGAGTTCACTATTTCCAGAGATAATCTTGAGCACAGAAACTTCTATGCAAAGGATCACAAGGCCAGAACCACTTAATACCAAAGCAGCATTTTTCCTTACTGCTTAATTATATTATTCTTTATTACCCAGAAGACTACATACTCAGAGGAAGCCAAAAACCAGTTTTAAACATAAGGAGCCAGATTATGTTTACTCCCTAGAAAGAACTGTCACCCCAAAAGTATCTGGCAGGATAGTTTACTCAGACAGGAGGGAGAGTACCTGATCATCACACACATTAAGTGTTGCACATGTATCCCCAGGTTTCTACACAATTAGTCTTTGTTCAATGAAACAGCAAAATTTACCTTGAGACCCTAATAATGCTAACAACTTACCATGTACAAAAAGCCAAAAACTAAAATTTACCAAAATGCACAAACTACTCCAGCAGACAAACAGATGACCCACAGATGCCCAGTTTAGTTAGCTCCTTGTTTACAAATTAGGAAATTCAGGCATACAGAGACCAGTGGCTTGGGTCAGTTTTTTAAGCAGGTGGTCTGTGCAACAGGATTGCCTATTACTGCTTCCATGGTGACCCTTTGCTTTCTAGAAGGTGAAAAAGATGGCCAGGCTCTTTCTTATGCAAGTTCTAGGCAATGAAAACTTAATTTTAACATTTTACTACTAATATCTGAACATGCTGAGAAGATGACTGCATGGACTAATAAAATGTAAAACATAGTGTAGGAGTAAGAAGTTGACATTTTTCTGATGTTGAAAATAACTTCCTATCTAGCAAGGAACGTAAGCAATCGTATCTTCTACTGTTATGAGCAAAGAAAAAAACCCACTCCTATTCATGTATTACAAAATATCATTCAGGAATTCTATCTCTCTGGAAAAAGGGTTCCCTCTCAAATTACAAATAAAAATATTTGAGATGAGAACTTTACAGAAGAGATGTATCATGAAATGGATAAAATAGTTTTTCAGAACAAGGATGCTAAAAAAAAAAAAACAACCTGAAAGTAAATTCACAGATCTTCCACTAGAAGTTCACTACAATGTTAAGATGAAAACCACACTTTTTACTTTACCTTAGGATAAGCTCATCTCTAGGTAAAACCTTAAAATCTGCTTCACTCAGGCGAACCTGTGAAGCAAAAAGAAAAGCACAACTTATCAAGCTGTCATGATTACCTGGGAGGGTGAAGTCACAAGTAATTTTAAAACATACCTTCTTTGGGAGAGGTTCTTCATTCGTCATTGTGAACTCTGAAGGGAGAGGAAAAAAAAAAAAAGTTTTATTTAGTGTAGTTCCTAGTGCACAAGAAACACTGAGCAAGTTAGAAGCTTGTACTTCTAGCCTTATTTGTTTTTATTTGCACTATTAGACTACTGAAATATTTGTTCCACAGAGCCAGAGTACAAACAAGGTAAGTTTGCTGCTGTAATCTAGATATAAACAAGTTAAATCCATTTTCTCTAAAAGTTGACCAAAAATTTCTATTAATGCCTAAATTGCCAATCAGTAATCAATTCTTCCTATTTTACTAAGCAGAACCATGCAACTTTGTATCAAACAGACATTTCATATGTGTCTACACCTATTTAACATATTTTACAAAGTAAAGGATAATCAGGGTCTGAGGAAAGCAATTTATACTACTACTTCAGAACCTCTTTGGAAAAAAAAGAATTACTTGTGAACATTACTACTACTGTTTATGTCAAAGCAACATGTTCTTTCAAGAACTTATTCTCTTACTTTTAAGATTCTAATAAACAGGAAGTATTGTTATTTTAAAACCCATGTGAATATGTTCAGGAAAAGTAAGACATAAAGTAAATGGCTTGGATACAACATCAAATTCAATTCCCCTCGTGCATATGTAGCACAATAGGACTGCATTGTGCTAGGTTAATTATTCACACTGCCCTGAGTTACAGGACATGCTTCCTTATCTCAAAAGGATAATACTATACATAGTATTTTCTACAACTATGATATATAAAAAATACTGAGTTTGCAAATCTTATAAGCATAAATGTAACAACAAATGCAAGGTTTGCTAGAGGTAAGTATCTTTGCATATAATATTAAGAGTCAACATGCTTGTAAAGCTGCTACAATGCACGTATACCAGAGAAAGGACATGTCAACTCCTTGGTTGTGAACACTTAAGTTCAAAGAAACAATGCTCTTAGGTAGTAAATATTTTATTTTCTCAAGGACTTTTACAGATTACCACGGTATTTTCACAGTGATACCCAATGAACTAATTTAACTTCTCCAAATCCTAGGACAAATCCTAAAATTGTTGGTAAGATATGCAAATACATGCCAGTGAAGTAAAGCCTCTTGAACCTACATTAACCACAGACAGCTACACAGAACCCTACCCAACAAGGCCCTGGTTAACAACAAACAAAACAACCAACACACACACTCCCTTCCTGTAATATATACTGACATTAGAACTCACGTAAAGAAAACATTTAGTAGAAGCATCTCACTTATGAATGGCAGCTTCCTGTTGCTGGGCTTAGTAACACACAGGCACTTAAGTGCTTCCCTACACTAAGAATTTTCCCCCGCTCCAGCCCCCTTCCCTCCCACACCTGAGAAGTTACTCAAGCATTTTGCTTGAAGTTCTGGATGCAGCTCCTTCTTTGAGACTGTTTTACCAAAAACATAACCTTAAATATCAAATAAAAGTATAAGAGGCTACTGATAGAAATTGCCAGTGCCCAGCTCATGCAGAGTAACTTGAGATCACAGAGGGAACATTTGTGACCCCGTATTTAGATTGCCTACCTCTAGGCAATTCCTAAAGTTATTTAGAATCTTTAACTCCTTCATAGTTCGGAAGTAGTCTTGAAGATCTTGGCAAGTGTTAAGTTCTTGACAGAGAGAAACATGTTTTTCAGCTGTTCCACACAACTACAGCTAACACTGCTTAAACTGTGCACAGATTATGTCAGGTCATTGTGCATGTGTTCCTCAAAAAAGTACCAGAAGCACACAAATACCAAAAAAGGTGAGTTTCCCCAAAGACTTGGCTTGTGAATCCTTCTGCAGCATACAACAACTATAAAGACTTGATTACTGTCAGGACTGCAAGAAATCAGAGACTGATGCTCCATCTACAGGTAGTCTACCTCATATCTCCAGACCTCACACAAAATTCCAGCACCCCTTTCTCCACAGCAGCACCAGACCAGGCTACTCTAACCTCTATGCCCAGCACATCATCATTTACAAAGCCATCACTTGCTTTCAGACAAGAGCACGAAAGTGAAGACTGAAGTTACTGTCCACCACCCTACAGAAGTTACTGCCTTTCTGTTACCTATCATTATTCACAGTGAGAGAACTGCACACTAAAAAATAACACACCAGCAAGAAATATTCTATAGGTCATTCTTGAAAACTTAGGTTGATAATATCTACAAATAAACACTTAGTGCTCTTTCTGTACATATGAATTTTACCTCACTACTCTCCAGCTTTTTGGGCACCTACAGTAACTTCCCACAGGCTTACACATTTATTACTGCTATATACTGCTATCACTGTGCTCAATGTTTTTCAGAAATGTTAGGAGTATCAGGCTGACTACAAAAATTTTCACAGTGATTTGCCTTAGCTTTCTGTTAATAAACAGGTGAATTTATATGCTACAGACAACAACACTACAACTGAAATGTTCACTCTGAATTTAATACAGTAACTTTTCAAGCACTGTGCATCAAGAGGTGCTTCTCATCACTCAGCTCTCTGCTAAATGAGATAATCTCTCACCTACCAAGATCAGGAACCCTGCAAGAGCATGAAGTGCTACTTTCTACAACAAAAAGAACCAACGTAAACAACATTCCAGCATAACTGACTGGAATTAACACGATTATATTTTGTGATTTATATTATGAACAGCTTAACTGTACTTTCCTAACTAAGCACTTTCATGATTTTGCAGAAATGGTGGCTGCCACACACTACTCCTTCTGCATATCTGCTCCTGGCAACCAGCAACATAAAACCATACTCCATGCTTAAAACAGTAACACAGTAACATTGTCATGGGCACTAACAGAATTTTTAGGAAATCTCATAATGTTTTAGGCTTTTATGGCAGTTTCAATACAAAGATGTGAAATGAAGAAAGGGCATTTTAATTTTAGGAACTCTGGTAGGAGCCTGCACACCTTTTCCTACAACATTTAGAAAACATGGGATTTAAAGATTTTAAAAAAACCTAGTGAACAAAAGCAATTGAATAATATCAGGTACGCTGCTTTACTAGTTATACCTAAAGTAACTGTTATTTAAACAACACAAAAAAAGACTTCCGTGGGGAAATCCCCAGGATGGGCTCCCAGCTCCCAATGTGTGTATATATATACATACCACACAGAATTCTCAGAATTATTAGGGTTGGAAGAGACCTGTAGATCATCTAGTCCAATCCTCCTGCCAAGGCAGGATCACCTAGAGCAGGTGACACAGGAACACGTCCAAGGGAGCTTTGAATGTCTCTAGGGAGAGAGACTCCATGACCACCGTGAGCAGCCTGTTCCCGTGCTCTGCCACACTCAATGTAAAGTTCTTCCTCTTGTTGAGGTGGAGCTTCTTGGCTTTTTTTAGTTTATGGTCATTGCTTCTTGTCCTGTCTCTGACCACCACTGAGGAGTCTGGCACCGTTCTCTTAATACCCGCCTAACAGATACTTATGTATTAATAAGATCCCCTCTCAGTCTTCTCTACACTATAAAGGCCCAGCTACCGCAGTCTCTCCTCATAAGACAGGCGCTCTAGATCCCCTAATTATCTTCGTGGCCCTTCACAAGACCCTCTCCCTGTCTCTCCCTTTTTATGTTTGAAAAGGAAAGTTTCACAGTAATACTGACTGGTCAGCTCTCACACCCGCCTCGGCAGCCGTGGGGGTCCCCCCTCCCCCCCTCCCGTGGGGCGCAGCCGCAGGTGCCTGACAGACCCAGCTGCCACCGCCCCCCAGCGCACGCAGGGCCCGCCCCGCCGCCCTCGCTCGCCTCCGACGAGGGACGCGACAAGCATGTCTCCCGCGGCCGGGGGGCGCAGCGGCTGCCGAGGGCAGGGGCGGGAGGAGGATGCCGGCCGCGCAGCCAGGCTGGGCTCCGGGCCTCGCACAAAATGGCTCTAAATGCTCCCGCTCCTCCCCCCCCCCGCGTTCGGGGTGAGGGACGGAGGCGCCGCCGGGAGCTCGGCACTCCAGGACCGCGGGGTGCTCGGTCTGTCCGTCCGTCCGTCCCGCCGGGGCGGAGCGCTCGCGCGGCCACTCACCTCCCGCCCGCGGCGCGGAGGCCCCGCGCCCCCCGCACGCCGCTTGCCTGGGCCGCGCTCCTCTTCACATCAAGGGGGGGGGCGAAACGCCGCCGCCTCCGCGCCTGCCGCCACCAGCTGCGCGGGCGCTGCCGCTCCACAGCCGGTACCGCCGGGCCCCTCCGCCCGGGCTTCCCCGTGCGCCGCTCCCGCCCGCTCTTTATTTGCGGGTTCTCTGCGCTACAAAATGGCGCCCAGGGAGGAAATGAGCGCCCGCCCCGCCCCGCGGGCGGCGGCTGCGCGCGCACCCGGCGTGGGGCGGCGGAGGCGAGAGACGCCGCAGCAGTGCCGGGTCCTGGCGCGGACGCCCCGTCCCGTCCCTCCCGTGGGGAATCGTCGCCTGCCCCGCCGGGAAGTGCCGCCGCTGTGGCGGGCCCCCTGGCGTGTTTGAGCGCCGATGTAAAGCCCGTAAGCCGAGCAGGAGGCGCAGCGCCCGTGTCCCTACGCCTGCCTGAGGGTGCCGCGCGGCCTCCTGCCGGCGGGGGGCGCTGCTCCCCGGCGGGACGGAGCGAGCGGCGCCCCTCGCCCGCCAAACCGGCTGAGGGGAGCGGGACCCCGGTGCCTCCTGGGAAAGTCGCTTGGCGCCTTCCCGGAAGGCTGGCAGAGAAGATGGGATCTCTGGGAGGGAAAACTGCGCGTAGCAGTTAATGACCTGCAAGATGGGCGCCGGGCTGCTCGGCGTGACTGCCGGGGTTTCCGGCTCGCCGGCAGTGCCGGTGCAGGCCAGTGTCGTCAGTCGTTAATGATAGATAAAGGACTTCAATTCCAGCTGCTTCCAAAGAAATTAAACATCAGTCTCCGCGTTTGGGAATAATAAACAATACAGCACACTGTTCGCCCTTCACTGCAGTCTAGCACTGAGCTGCTACTTTAAAATCGATTTTAAAGTTTACCCTTCTTACTTACTGTCCATGATTTCTCAGGCAATGCTATTACGACAGGTACATACTTTTCCTTCTTGCCGGCAAAGTCGTAAAGCTGCTGCAGGCTCAATTAGTTTGTCACCTGGGCTGCGCAGGTGAAATTGATTGTCACTTGCTACATCACTGCTGAAGATGCTCCAGGAATGTCTCCTGACTGTTACTGGTAGCAGAGAGAATATATTCACTACAGTATAGAATCCAATGCACGATTCCTGGCAAGCAGATATGCGTGTGTGTGTGTATGAATACACAGACATTTCAGTGAGAATTTGAAACATTCAGAAACCCAAGTCATGCTACATGTGATTTGACGTGGCTACCCCAGGTAAGGAAAAAGGACCTGAATAAACTTCTTTGAAGTCTTACCTCCTGTTTAAAGTCAAAAAAGATAACCTGCGATTACTGTACAGTGTTTTCTGTCAACTGAGATTAGCTCAGTTAGTTAGAGCACAGCACTAATAACACCAAGGTTGTGGTGTCGTTCCCTGCATGGGCCATTCACTCAAGAGTGTGACTCAATGATCTGTGTGAGTCCCTTTCAACTCAGATGCTCCTGCATCTGCTTTCCTTGCAGATACTCGTTTCAAGCATTCAAGATACCAATTGACAGATGGAACCATCACAGGATATGGTGGCATGGAAGAGGCGCTGAAATATTAGAGTAGGCTTTAATATGAACAGTAATGTAGCAAACTGGCTTGATTTCCCCGAGTGCAGATGTAAGCATTACAATGCTAAAAATGCATATAAGCCATGCAGGACAAAAAATTAAAACTTTTTCCACATAAAGTAGATGGAGATATACACTTGGGGGCTGCTTCTATTCTGTATATTTCTATTTTGTATATAAATTACCCAACATTTTCTCTGTATTAGTGGTGATGTAAACAGAAGATTTCCCAATATTTTGTCTGGAGATTAGCTACTTTTTGTTAAATTCAGAACCCAGGCCTCCTTTGTGTCTTTTTAGTAGTACAGACAAAGGCCTAGCTCAGATACAGTGTAAGGTGTAGGATGGTAAACCTTCCACCATTGTTTGTCTTCATGAGCATGTAGAAAATATTCCTGCATTTTTTACCCCTTGTCAGCACGTAGTTGTTTTAAATTTATCTTTACAAGCGTAGATTACATTTGTGGGAAATATGCTAGCTGAGAAAGAGGCAGGCAGCAAGGGACATCTAGAAATAAGTGGAATCAGCCTGCAGAGCTTCATACTCTGGACTGCCTTCCTTCTGTGCCTTCAAATTAATACAGGTATTATCAGGCTACACCTATAATTTTTGTTTAGGAAAATAAGGGCAGCAATTTGGTAATCAGTCCTCTAATACCTTTGAGAAGAGAACATTTAACTGAAATACTCTTTTGTTCTGTTTGCACATCCCATAACACAGTGAGAACTACTCTGGGACTTTTTAGTGCTACTGGAACAAACATGTTGACACCCACATTGGGTTGTGTTTACAGCATGGTAACGGGAGTAACTTTGCTTTTTCATAGAATATGCTGAGTTGGAAAGGACCCACGAGGATCATAGAGTCCAAGCCTTAACCCTCCACAGGACCATCCCTGAGAGTCACATCATGTGCTGTTCAAATGCTTCTTTAATGCTGTCAGGCTTGGTGCTGTGACCACTTCCTTGGAGAGCCTCTTCCAGCACCCAACCACCCTCTGGGTGAAGAACCTTTTTCTAATATCCAACCTAAACCTCCCTTGATACAACTTCAGACCATTCCCTCAGATTCTGTCACTAGTCACCACAGATACAGCACTGGATCAGTGCCTGCCCCTCCTCTTCCCCTTACAAGGAAGTTGTAGACTGCAATGAATTCTCTCCTCAGTCTCCTCTTCTCGAGGCTCAACAGACCAAGTGATCTCAGCTGCTCCTCATATAGCTTCCCCTCAAGGCCCTTCACCATCTTTCTTGTCTTCCTTTGGACACTCTCTAGTAGCTTAATACCTTTCTTATATTGTGGTGCCCAAAACTGCACATGATATTCAAGGTAAGGTTAATGCTTTGTGTGATGTCCCCCCGGACATGGTTGGCCCTCCTGGCTGCCAGGGCACTGCTGACTCATATTCAACTTGCCATAGACCAGGACCTCCAGGTCCCTTTCCCCAGCACTGCTTTCTGGCACCTCATTCCCCAGTCTGTACGAACATCCAGGGTTGCCCCATCCCAGAATTTGGCACTTACCCTTGTTGAATTTCCTATGGTTGGTGATTGCCCAGTCCTCTAATTAGTCAAGCTTTCAAGTAATAGGTGGTAGCGTAACCCCCGGCAGTATTGTCAGTCCCCAGATGAGAGGACATATCATGATCTATCCAAGCACCAACACAAAAGCAAACTTCATATATTTATTCACCTATAATGATAAAATAGAATAAGAACCAGATTACGAATGAGTGAGCAGGACAGTTTGCCCAGTTTTAAGTTCCTCTAATGAGAGTATGTTGCTTGTTAACTTAATTACATTAACTGGATGGCTCCTCCTTGGTTTCACCTGCCTGGTTCTGGGTTTCTTTGGTTTCACCTGCCTGGTTCTGGGTTTCTTTTTTACGCTTTGGTTTCAGACGGAAGGCAGTTGTAACAACACAAACACCACAACACTTCTCAGTTCAGAGGGATGCTGTTTGTCCCTTCTTTTTTTTGGCTCATTTTTCTGTCTGCATTCTACCATGTCTCTGCGTGGGCTACTCCTGAGGCCCCAGTGGTGACTGCAGGGGAAGCAATGTGGGGCCCCAAGTGTGTAGTGGCCCCAAACCCCCTGTGGGAACACATGGGCCATTCCCACACCATGGGCAAGGGCGGGCGACATGCCATGGCAAGGAAAAGGCAGGCTCCAAGGGAAACACTTCCTAGTGTAAAACACTCGCGAAAAATTTGTCTGCAGGTCAGGAAAGCTAAGAATTAGGGTAAAAGGAAGATAAAGCATTTTTCAAAATTAAAAAAAAAAATGTTTGGAGTGCTGTACATAAATTTCTCAGCATTTTAAAATACTTTGAAATATCAGGAACTAAAAAAAGGTCAGTTGGCTCTTGCAGAGGCTGTCCTTGACTTGGAAGGGTAGGAGATGGAGCAAGGCAAAACCACAGTGCATCTGCTGGAGCAGAGAATGAGCTCTCGGGCACACTGGAAAAGGTTGCTATAGCCAACAGGTGTGGGGGAAAGATAAAATGTACAATTGCTGCACTGAGAAGAAAGTCATAAAGACAGGTTCTTTGGGTAGGTAAAGATCTGGGCAGCATAAAGCCCAAATCTGACAGTGGTGAACTCTCCCTCTCTTAGACAAGCTTCCTGAATACTAGCCTGCAGGCTTAATGCTCATAATATGCTTTTAAGGGTCTCAGTGGAATTATCACATATTTCTCTTACATATTTATATCAAGAAGAAATTAAACTTCTTCAGAAACCTCTTAAAAGGATTTCTTTTTTAATTACCAGTATGTTTTACCAATTTATATGTATGTGTGTGTTTGTGCATAAAAGACCCCAAGAAAACATATAAAATCAGCACTGTGATAATGTACAGCTACTTAGACTCAATTTGACTTGCAACTCTTGTTTCCCAGATTGCAGCACTTGTGATGCTCCCATACACATGTGAATTGGTGCGTGCCACATAGTGGTTAGAAATTTTATTCATGTTAAGGTCTGACCACACCAGTGAGTGAACTCCAGAGCCTCTCCTGAAGACATCCCCTGACTGATAATCAATCCAAATTCAATTACAAACAAATTATGACTCATTTTTGAGGACGCTTGATAAATACCGCAGCTTATATTTGGAGTTCAGGTGTGCATATAGCTGCTAAGGATATAAACCCAGGGGTTTACTATACTTTTTTAAAAAACCATAGAAAGGCCCAGATATTTTTAATAGTGTAAATGTTTTCATGTCTGAGGGAAAACCAGCATTTTTTTAATTAAACACAGATTAGATTATGAGCATTCCCTGACAAAAATAGATTCAAGGAAAACACAGATTGCTCTTAACACAGCCAAGAACATTTTCCTGCGTATCAGGAACTTGATTTCCAAGGACACAGTCAATCAGGTTGGAGAGTTTAGGGAATGTAGATCTTGTCCTCAATGGGAAAACAACGTGTTCTTTGAGACATGCCTTATGTGCTGAACCTACCCATGGAAATCTGAATGTCAGTCCACTGCTAAGAAAACAAAAGAATGAATTGTCTTTCTAGACATGAGGAAGAGCCTTAAGGTACTAAAGGTGTCCAGCAAGCCTGAGTGCCCTAAGCAGATATTATACCACTATTTGTGTATAAGATTTTAAAGACTAGAGAATTTACTATTGCAGGAAAGTGATAAAACTTAATTTTTTAAAAAATTAAAGAATTAACTCATATCAAGATTTATTAATTTAAAGTAATTGTTCTTATGTTTTTGCCTATAAAAGGCGCATCCCCAACAAAACTGTTTTTGTAAATATTCACCAACAGAGTGTCAGATTTGTGGTAAAAAGCAAGGGTTTCACATTTTGGTAACAACATTGCTCTTTGTAAAGGTCAAATTTAGAAAAAAATTATTTAGCAGAAGACTAAATCTGTGAACACCGAAATCCTCCAAATTTTAGCCTATTTCTATTAAGACTGAGCCATCATTACTAAATAAAAATGCCGAAATATTTGCACTCTGATATTTCGAAGAAGGAACAAGTCCATTTCATTGTGTTCACAGTAAGGTAATAAATAAACTTTATGCAATGTAGCCTTACTCTTTTACTGATAGGGAGGTATGCATTCTGTTCTGAATTGATGTCCTAATTATACTGACTTAGTAAATTTCACAGAACTATTTTCCAAGAAATGTCAAAATGTACCAGCATAGAGCAGTAGTTTGCTGTTGTGTATTATGCTGCTCATTAACTACACTGAATTTAAAAGCACAGCTGCCTAGTCACATTTACTAGGGTTTTTTTCTGCATTTAAATAACTTAACTTTGATCTGTACCATACATGTTTCATAACTATTTGCCCTTGTGCAATTGCTATGTTATTTTGTTCTATTACATGCCCTCTTTATCCATTTGGATCTCAATCCTGGACATCATCCAAGCAGAGGTAAATAGGATACTACAGATCTGATAAACATACCAAGATAAAATTCATCTCTGTCGTTTCAGGGTGGCCCAACATCGCAGGCTGGTTCGTCATTAGTCTTGATTTAAAAAACAGTTCTGTTTAGGGCTGAGAGCAAAGGTGCAGCAGGTCAGCTTGCTGGGGTGAGCTCGCCTGAAGTCCCTAGGGCTGCTTCACATTCAAATTTTTTCTGTCTGTTAGTGAAGTGTGGGGAGGGAAAAGGCTGAAGCCCTGCATTTTGTTCAATTTAGTATTTATGGTGATATTTGTAAAGTTTCAAATACAAGAGAATCCTGTCCATCAGGCTTACTTCAGGTGCATTGTCAGTTGTGGACTTTGAACACCTGCTAACATTTAGTGTTAATCTGAGCTCATCTCATGTTATTGATTTTGTATTTGCATTGAAAACTTTAAGTTTCAATCAGTGAATGTTGCATTAAGAATGACATATTGATATGTGTCCTGCCCTCATACGTCTATATTACTCACTCTCTACTGAATTTTGAAATTGTGCAGGGACTACATTCAGTCATAAAGGGTTGTTCCAGAACCATACAATATTTTTCTAAAACAATCACTCTGGATTGCTTAAAATCATATATTCCTGAGTTTTGCTTCTATGTTAGATCTACAAATTGTTCACTGATGAGCCTTTTCAAAAAGACTAAAACCTAATCTGAGGTTTTAGTCAGTGTTATCAGCCCCTCTGAGTGCACAGCATCATTAAAGAAAAGCAGTGGTGCACGCCTGTTGCCAATGAATCCTTAAGAGACTGGCAGATCATTCCACCTAAATATTTGGCTGCCCAGAGGATTTTCCTGATATTTCCTTTCTAAAGATATCTAAAAGGATTCTTCTTTCGCTAAAAGTTGGAAATGCCAAAGTAATGGAAGAAATCTTATAACACACGGTTCTCTCCTTTGACCTTATTCTTCAGTAAGACCGAAATATCTAAAAGGATCTCTAGGCTTCCCACACACATTTCCCGGCAGAGATACATTCCTGCCTGCCCGTCCTGCTGAGGGTTGCGACCACTGCTGCAGCCGCCTCCTCTCCTTCCAGCTCCCTGGATGCCGGGACCTCCTGCGGCCAGCGCCGCGTCCTCCTCGGCTAACTCGGCTTTGCCCTTGCAGCACTCGCCTCCCATGCAGGCAGCCTGGGAGCAGCTCCCTTCTTGCCTCTTTGGGCAGGGTAGACAGCAACAGCTTTTGGGCCAGCGGCGAAGCGCTGTTTATGCTAATATATATATATATATGTATCAATCATATATATGTTAGGCTTCTGTTAAATTTAGGAAACAAAAAAAGAAAAGGCCGAGAAGGCCGAGTTGGGTGTTGGTAATCTCTGGGCATCAGGTGCTGAGCAGATCAAACCAGCGATAGGCAGTTTTGCACAGTTTAATTCAAATTGTTATTCCTTCTTCCTGTTCGTACAGATCCCGTGAAATGCCGTCATGAAATAAACAAACAGTCCTTAAAGCCTCAATGTGACAGCAGAGCATTTGATCCGCATGCTTTATTTTATAGAGAAGTAGACAACGCTGTCAGCGGGCGCGGAGCAGGCACCGGCTCTGTGCGCGGGGGGGGCCACAGGGAAGTGACCGACCCTCAGCAGCGGGCCCGGCCTGGCCAGCGAAGCCGCTCCTGTCTTCGGCCCCGCCCGTGAAGGAGCTGGGAAGGAGCTCGGAAAGAGGCGGCTGAGGCCGCCCTCGCCCCATCGCCCCGGGGGACGGCCCGGCCGCGCCACCGCCCGCCCGGCCCCCGCGCTCTCCTCAGGTGCCCGGCCACGAATCCCCGTCGCCGGCTCCTTCTTCCCGCCCCTCGCCTGCCGCCGGGAGGGGCGGGACCGGCGCTGACTCCGCTTTCGCTCCAGCTCTGGCTGCTGTTCCCTCTGTTGCTCCCGCTGCAGCTCCCCGCCCGTCCTGTTCCCGCTCCGCTCTGCCGCCCCCGCCGCCATGAGCACGGACCCCGTCGTCTTCGTGTCCGCCGCCAGGACCGCCGTGGGTGAGAGGCAGCGCCGGGTGCCCCGCCGGGACCGGGCGGCAGATGCTTCCCTCAGGGCTGGGCGGATGTCCGCGTGCTGATCGCTCTCCCTCTGTGTCCTCTCTCCCAGGATCCTTCAACGGTGGGCTGTCGGCGCTCCCCGCGCACGAGCTGGGCGCCACCGTCATCAAGGAGGTGCTGCGGCGGGCCGGGCTGGCCCCCGAGGAGGTGTCGGAGGTGATCCTGGGGCAGGTCCTCACCGCAGGTACTCCCTTCTCCACGGCCGCATCTCTCCGTGATTGCCCCAGTGAAACAGCTCAGGTTTCATCTTCCAGGACGTTATCCCTTGCCATTAGAAACACGCGGTTCCTTATTAAAGCGCTTGAGCGGCAGCGTGGTCACTCCTCCGTGTGCTCTGGGTGACCGAACCCATTGCTGGGTTTTTGGAAAGGATGTGGTGCAGGATAGTTTGGGGTGTTTTTAAATCCCCGAAGCAGGTAACAGTGTGTGTGTGAATGTCAGTTTATTTTGTTTGTTACAGCATCCCTTCTCTCGCCTTGTTAATCTCTGCTCCTAAATTTAACATCCTAAGTAATGATAACTGAAATTTTAAGAGCCAGGCCTGCATTTGTGCTTATCTGCAAGATCGACCTGCAAGATCTGTAATGCCATTTGCTCGGAGACAAATATTTTGATTTAATGAAAATGCGGGTGATAGGGAATTGTTTCTTTTGAACAGGTTCCTGCTTGTTCCAGGGTCGTGTTTGATCAGCAGAGTCATAGGACAGGTTTGTGTTTTAAAGATGGAGAAAGAAAAGAATAGAAATAAATATGTTTGTCTTACTTAAAGCTGAACTAGATTCCTGTATATTTTTAGCATGCTGAATGATGTGCTCTCCTTAACCATTTCTTTGCGTATAAAGAGCCGACATTACTTTGGCCTAGGGAGATGCAGATGAAGACTCTTTTCTTTGAATATAGTGCTCCTATTATATCCATCGTGATTACAACAAAGACTGGAAACTTTCAGAAACTGTTCTTGTATAACTGTGCTTTTGGTTTCCACGTGAACTTTTAGGGAAAGTTGTCTGCTGGTGACGTATAGATGTCAAAAGAAAAACTCTTCAGCAAGTAGCAGTTTAAATGAGCTATCACCTTACAGATGTGCAGTGGGCTAGTGCTAATCTGAAGTGGGTGTTTCATCTGACCTGCCATCAAAAGCAGAGTGGCAAATATAAAACTAGCTGTATCAAATCCCTGATCTTACAGGCATTTATTGATCAACAGTGTAAATGAGAGAGGCTCCTGTTTACAGATTACTGCTGGGAACTTCTCTATCTACCAACTGAAAGTAGGAGCAAGCTCTAAATTTTGATGGAATTGGGGTACTGTTGTGAAAAGTGACAAGGCCAACATTCATTTTTTAAGAACAAAGATAAAATGCCGCCTGTTCCCACAGGTGCTGGCCAGAATCCTGTCCGGCAGGCGAGTGTTGCTGCAGGCATCCCGTACTCTGTGCCTGCCTGGAGCTGCCAGATGATCTGTGGGTCAGGCTTGAAAGCAGTATGTCTGGCTGCTCAGTCCATACTGATGGGAGAATCCAGCATCGTGGTTGCAGGAGGCATGGAAAGTATGAGCAAGGTAAAGCAAAGGATTGCACTCACATTGTTCTGGCTTACTGGGAGCAAACAGCATTAAGTTATGTTGAAACCCTGTGTTTGTAGGCGGACATTTGGGAGACAGATCGAAAGAGTAGCTGTGATTTCTCTGCTTGTGAATGAATTTATACATGCAACAATTGACTTCAGTTGTGTGCTTTAAAAAAAGAAAAAAAGAAAAAGGCCTCATATTGAAAAGGTGCCATGCAAACACATACCACACTTAAAATTCCATTTTCATTTCCATCTAGCCCTGTTATTCTGACTGATTTGCCTGTGACAACTGGCAATAGACAGGTTTTTTGTGTTGCAAGAAGCCCAAAGAAGGAATAACTGAAAATGTTATTGTTCATCAAGCAATTTGAGCTTGGAAAGGAAGCAAAGCAGTTTTATTTCAAGGTGTCCATCCCAAGGTTGTATTCAGGAATGGTCCTGGGCTGGTCCTGGTCCTGGGCCCAAGAAAGGGATGGCCTCTTCTGCTGGGGCTCAGCTGCCTGTGCTGAGACTGATGTTGGCACTCTAGAGCAGACTGGTAGGATGGGAGACCCATGGCTTTGTGGCCCCAGGGACGATTGATTCAGTCTGGAGAGGAAATGCTGCTCCATGATCTGTTGCTGGGGGAACGCACAGGCCAAACAACATGCCAGCTGGCAGGCTTTGGAGGGAGAGGCAGAGCAGATGGCTGGGAAGACTACTGGGATTTGGGGTAGCTACTAGCAAGGCAGGAGTCTGTCTCTTCAGTGGTCTGGCTGTATTGTGCACGAGAGATGTAAACCATCTGACTCCTTTTGAAATACCCTCTTGCAGGCTCCTCATGTCGTTCACATGCGAGCTGGGGTGAAAATGGGAGAGGCTTCCTTGCAAGACACTATAATCCTTGATGGCCTTACAGATGCTTTTTATCAATATCATATGGGTATAACAGGTAAGTAATGACAGTCCAGAAAAGGAAAGGCTTAACTGGGGAGGAAAAAAGAATTCACTGACAAGAAATTTCAGAAACCTGAAGTTACAAATAAGGTGTTACAAGCTGTCCTTAAGTTGTAGTCATGAAAAAGAAAGAAATCCGTTATACTGAAAGACATTGAAGCCATCTTCCATTTTGTTTGTAAAGCTACTGTTTTGGGGTTTTTTTCTGCCTGGGCTAATCTCTCTACATCTCCTCCACATCTGAGAAATTTAATTTCGGAAAAAAAAAAAAACAAAACAAAATGATCCCTGTATGTAACTGGAACACTTAGCAGCACAGATTTACAGGTAGGGGGAATTACGTAGTGTCCTGTGGGTACACATAGTTCTACAACTTCAGGTTATTGCACCCTGGATGGAAAGTCAGCCAACTGCTTTTTCAGACCCTGTTTAGGAAACAGAGTAACTTCAGAACTGTTCCCTCTTCTGAAGCAGCTGTAGAAAGAACTGATCTTAATAGTCCAGAGAAGAAATAAACTAGAAAAGCTTGTTTGCATTTGTATTTATTTTGATATAACATCTGGGAGATCCCACACAGAAATTTTCACCCTCAAGAGAAAATATGAGCATCATGAACAAACAAAATGAGGAAGTCAGAATGGAAACTGTTCAACAAGCTCAGCTGCTTGCTAGAGCAAACATTAATGACTACATTTGTGCTTACAATTTTACAACTTAAAATTTTTGCATTTCCTGATGGCAGTTTGCACTTTGTCCCTATTTCAGCTGAAAATGTGGCCAAACAGTGGCAAGTCAGCAGAGAGGAACAAGACCGACTTGCTGTACAGTCACAAAACAGGGCAGAGGCAGCACAGAAAGCTGGCTATTTTACAAAAGAAATTGTTTCTGTTCTTGTACCTTCTAAAAAAGGTAGGTGTGAATGGATAATGAGAGGTGATTTTAAAGAAAAATTTGTTTTCTACTATGTCTCCTATAAGCAATTGATTTCCCACTTACACAGCCTTTTTGTAAGTATGTAGCCTGTTTTCAGCTTTCAGTGGATAATTTTTAAATAAGAAGAGAAGCAATACAAATCATCATCAAGGGTCACTCTTTTTATATGGATCAGAATCATGGGTCATCTACCGCCACCACCTGCGACTCCTAGAACGCTTCCATCAACGCTGTCTCTCTACAATCCTGAACATTCACTGGTCAGATTATGTGACCAATACATCTGTTCTAGAACAGGCAGCAGTCACAAGTATTGAGGCCATGTTGCTGAGAACACAGCTGCGTTGGGGAGGACACGTCTCAAGGATGAAGGACCACCGCCTCCCTAAGATCTTGCTTTATGGGGAACTTGCCACCGGCTGCCGCAAGAGAGGAGCCCCGAAGAGGAGATACAAGGACTTCCTTGAAACAACATCTCAGCCCTGGCCAGATTGATCAACATAACTGGTCTACTCTGGCCTCCAATCGGGAGGTCTGGAGACACACTATCTTCAATGCTGCTCCTTCCTTTGAGAACGCACACAGGATCACCCTTGAGGAGAAAAGACAACACAGAAAGAATTGTGTCTTGCAGAATGTACCACCTAAGGAGTCCTTCTGCTGTGCCTTTTGCAACCGGACATGTCTATCTCGTATTGGCCTTTTTAGCCACCAGTGTACCTGTAACAAATGTGGGTAGAGCCCTTCCCAAATCTTCATTCGCAAAGCCCAGCCATGACTTCTACCTAGACAAATCACTGACTTAGCATAGGTTGGGATATGGTACCAAAATCAGTATTTTTCATTTTTTTTAAGGCTCCTGCTGCACCAAACTTAAAAATAGTCTTGTTGATCTGGCAGACATTGCCCACCTAGTACACTATGACAGTAATTAACTTGGTGAAGTTACTTATATTAGGTGTGCTTCTATTTAGGGATATAAACAGGCCCATTATGGTGCTGGAGCCAGAGATCTGTTTCTAGAGTAGGGGAATTCCCCAGCACCTTGTGAGGTAGATGTAAAAACTGAATTTTCCAGAAAGTTGTTCAACATTTGCATTGACTAGATCCTGCAGGAAGAGTCATGGCTTTAGGCCAGTTATAAACCAATGAAGGGCTTTCGTGACACCAGTTTAGATAATAATGTTTAATGACACTTGGCTGCTCTTTGTAAAAAGATTACTACAAGTGTCATTTGAAATATAGCCTTCTGCCAGAAGAGAAGCTGTTGGGTTAGGAACAGTGAGAACAAGATTGACTTCTATACAACTAGCCAGTATTTCAGTTGTTAGGGTTTGTCTTGCGGAAACATGAGCTGTCTGCCCTGCTAGAAGGAGCTGGAGGGTTACAGCAATTTGTTAAACTGGACTGAGTTGGACTGTGACATAAGAATGGCTTGTTGGTTAAAAGGAATATGGTGTGTATTCCCACTCAGCTTGTTATTTGTGCTGGCTTTCTGTTTGAGATGTGTGATTAGACCGTGTTTGAGATGTGTGAGGGCATAACGCTCTGTTTTGCAGGTGCTATAGAAGTTAAAACAGATGAACACCCTCGACATGGGAGCAACTTGGAAACAATGGCAAAGTTAAAGCCCTGTTTCCTGACAGATGGAACTGGGACAGTAACAGCAGCTAATGCTTCAGGTTGGTCCATGTGGCTAAAATGAAATGGAAAAGAACAATAGCTGCCTGTGGCTCAAGGCAGGGTCTCTATGAGGGGTTTGGCTGCCTTTTGGGTACTGCTGAATGTATTTTGCAGGAAATGGCAATGTGTTTGACAACATAGGTAGAACTCAATTTTGGGTGTGCTGGAGGATTTCTTTACAGATGAGTTGTCTCTTGTTTGCTTGTTTGCTATGAAACAATACACGATTTTGAAGATTAACATCAGTATTTGATAGACTGGAATGAATAGAAACTACATCCTTTCTTTTTAAAAGCAGCTGTCTAAGGGTTTCTGATACTGCAGGTCTGGACAATGGAAAGCTGAATGATTCATGTTTGAATATGTTACTTGTGTGAGACTGCCACAGGCAGCTTTGGAACTTCTTCCCTTGTCCTCTTCAGTCTACCTAAGAAATCTGATGTACTTTTTCAGATTGTCAGTTATTCCACCTGCTGCTTTCCAAATAGAATCACAAACGTGTCACATTTCCAGCAGTAATTAAAAGTTCCCTTTTAAGTGTTTGTGGCAGAGATCAGACTTGGCTGATCTGAACAGTACTGACCTAAATCAATAAAATATTTGTGATTTTTGTTTTGTCTAAATTGTGAACTTATGCAAGCAGGAAAAACTAGTAGAGTAAAAGCCCAACAAATACATACAAGTTATTTGTCATTCCACAGGTCTAAATGATGGAGCTGCAGCTGTACTTCTAATGAAGAAATCAGAAGCTGCTAGGAGAGGTCTTATGCCTTTGGCTCGGATTGTATCTTGGGCTCAGACAGGCATAGATCCATCTATAATGGGAGTAGGGCCCATTTCAGCAATAAGGAAAGCTGTAAGTAATAATCTGTCTATTATGTTAAAACTCTTGTTTGTAATTGCTTTTCATTTTCCAGCCATGCCTTGTTTTTTCTATGTTCTGAGGAAAATTTAGTAGAAAAAAATAAACTATGTGAAAACAAGACTCAAAATAGTGGAGAGTATGTAAGATGAAGATTTCTAGTGCCACCAGCCTAGTGCCTACTTGTTGGAAAAAACCCCAAATGTATAGGTGTCCGAATGGAGTTTAGAGCATAAGCTAGTCAGGTTTGTGGAAGGGCACCTAGACAGCCTTGGAGGCTAAAGGTCAAATTTCAGGGTTGTGTGTACTAACCTAGTGATGATTCAGTCCTGCCATGGTATGGTTCTGATAATGTGTCTGGCCGGGTTAATTTTCAGATCATTGCCTGATTGTGTTTGCGACAGCACAACACTGAGAAGGGCCAGTGAGTGCATCTGCAATGGGATGGTGCCCTTTGTGTTTCAGTTTGTCCTGCGAAAAGGTTGGAGCATACAAACCGGATTCCTTTCGGGTCAAACAGAACAATGTGCACTCCAAAACCACAACTAATGTGCTCGGACCATTACTGCACCCACTGATGTGCTCAGGGTTCAGTCCACAGGACAAGGTTCTCAAATAGAACACCCCAGTGAGCAGCCCTGATGGTACCACGCTGCTTGCTTAATAAAGACATAGCCCATGGCAAGCCCAGCTGATTATTTGTTAAAACTGTGCTATGAAATTGAGCATGAAAAGAACTCTTGTACAACTAAGAATAGATTTGCTTCAGTATTCCTTCTTGGTTTTTTTAATATTGCGTAAAGGCCTTATTTTGTTCGCCTCTGAAATGTCCTGGCAACATGGAAGGCTAACTTGAACTCACCCAAGCTCTGTGGCTTTTGACAAGAAATTCAGAACTGTAATGCCGAAGCTTTTTCTTACCAGATCTCAAACTGTTCTTTTAAATCAAAAATGCTGTAAATGCATATACAATACAGTTTTAGTTTAAACTGTAGTACAGACAAGTTGTATTTAACAGTACCTATAATTGCGTAGGTACTCTGAAAAAGGGCACACTGCTTCTTAATGTAAACTTTGTAATGTGTGTTATCAAATACTTCACATCCTTCATATATTTTCTGTTCACCTCTTCAGATTTTTACCGTAGCACTAAACAGGGAGAGAATGACTAGGTTATACATTTTAGTTTTATGACATACTGTATTTTAACCCTCTGCCAGAAGGAGAACAGTTTCCATACTGTCCTTTGTAGAAAGAGGCCCTGCTCCTTGCCTGTAGCCCTGGAGGTGCACCCATCTGGCCAGCCTAGGTTGTAAAACATCATTGCTGCAGATGATTCTGCTGAGAAAGTACTGCTGTTAGAAACAAAGTGGAAGTAAAAATGTACACACTTGAAACATGTCCAAGCCTGTACCAGAGTAGGCAATTGCATCACAAGTTTCTCAAGTGAAAACATGAGCCAAACCATCGTCCAAAATAGTTGCCTGTTAGGAGCTTCCTTCAAATGGAAACTTATGACTTAAAGGCAGGACTGTACAAATTACACGACACTAATGATCGACATCTCACTATTTCCTGTATAGAAGTCTTTACTCAGTAAGGAATCTATAATAATAGTCTGACTATGTCCTGAAAAACTTGCTTTTATTCTGTTAAAGCCTACTTTTCAGTCTAGTACTTGTTCTAGTAAGGGCACCATGAACAGTTTGATTCCCCATAATTGCCCCACCACCACTATGTGTGTAAAATTAGTGAGGATTTTTATGAGCGGCCAGCACGTTACAGCACATTGTATCCACTGCTGCTGACACTGAAATTTTGTCTGTCTTCAAGAATTCTATTGTCAGCCCTGGCTATAAAAAAATTGTTTTGCTTTAACTTTTTAGAAGTGGTAGCTTTAAATTACCCAATTTAAATCTTATTAAAAATCTTCCTCTGATGCTAAAAAAACCTTAAAGATAATAAGCTCCTACTTGTGCTGTTTTTTTTCAGATTGACAAAGCCAGCTGGACTCTAGAACAAGTTGACCTGTTTGAAATTAATGAAGCCTTTGCATCGCTATCTGTTGCAATAGCAAAAGAATTGAAAGTAAATCCAGAAAAGGTAATGAATATATTTGTAAGCTGGAATTACTTTGCCTCCTGTAATTCAGACTTGTTCCATTCTGTGCATCTGCACTGTATTGGCGAGCATGGCCCTCTTGCAATCATTTTGCTGTAAGCAAATAGGACAGGAGGCCCAGTAGGCATTTCTTTTCACTGCTGTGCCATTAGCTAGCTTTGCTAGCAGGCACAGTTTCCCAGCTGAAGAGATTACAACTTTTGTTGCAGTGGATTTTTATGCAAATCTAGGCAACTGCTTGAGCATACTTGTAATTAATTCACAATTTGAACATGCTGAAAGTGGTTTGTGCCACGGTATTATTCCAGTGATAGCAAAAAGCCATCCCTGAATTCACCTCAGTTATCTTCAGAGGGCAACAACAGGGTCCTTTCAGAAGAAATACCGATTAACAGCTGTTTCACCCCTGTTCACTTTCTCCCTGAAGTGGTGTTTGTTGTTTCAGGGTCGCATGTAATCAAAGGGCTAGATCCAGATAAGTCATTCCTGTTGAAAGTCAGCTAAGCTAGTTAAATGTTCTTGATTTACCATCTATATTGGGTTTTCTTTTTTTCTTTCCTCCCCAAGATTAATATCCAAGGGGGAGCTATTGCTCTTGGCCACCCTCTTGGTGCCTCTGGGTGTCGCATCCTTGTAACTCTTCTACACGCACTGGAACGAACTGGTGGAAAACGTGGTGTTGCTGCTCTGTGTATCGGAGGAGGAATGGGAATTGCCATGTGCATTGAGCGATGAACACAAGTGAATGAACGAACAGCTAATGTTAACTAGCTTTGAAACATTTTACTAATAAACTTCTACTAATGGAGCTCACAGTTGTCTGTTTTGCCTAAAATTAAATAAGCTTACACTCAATCACTGCCTTGTCAGAGGCTGGTTGTTAACACATACTAGAACTTAAGTTCTCAGTGCAAGGACCAACCTTGCTTTCAAAAATTAAGTTTGTTCACAAGAAAATAGCAGCAACATTCAACCACCTGTTTTATTAACATTTTAGTTACAAGAGTGAGAAGTGTAAGTGAAACAAACATAAATAAAGCCTAAGTTATTCTTCAAGTGCTCCAGACTGAACTGCATCCTCATAGCACCCTCTCTCTTCTTTTGTCTCAGGGTGCAGTTTAATAAGATCATCAATTCGAAGAATAGTAATTGCAGCTTCTGTTGCAAACTTTAGGCTCTTAGTTTTGACCATGGTGGGTTCAAAGACACCAGCTTGCTTGTTATCACGAGGTTTTCCATTGATCAAGTCAAGACCAATCCTGCAAAGAAGAAATGTTGTCAGATGGAGAGGTAGAAAAAGCAGAAAATACAGTATGCTGTGTAACTACTACTATATCACAGTGACACAGACCACAGGACTGAAGGGCAAAGGCAGAAATTCAGTGATAACATAGACCCTTTTTTTACCACACAAATCATGGTTCAGCAAACTGGGAGAACAATTTTCCTTTAAAGTCACCAACCCACATCACTTTACTTGCCTTCTAACAGACAGATACTTGCCATTTTAGATTCTTGCGCTCTGGGTTAACTTGAGCCTCATTGTGGAATGCTCTCAACTTTGCAACAAGATCTGTCGCATCCTGAGCGGCATTGACTGCCAGTGTATTTGGAATTACTAAGAGGGATCTTGCAAATTCTGCTATTGCAAGTTGTTCACGTGACCCCTAGAAAGAGGAAAAAAGTTTTTAAACCAATTGGCTGCCACAAGAGAGGAAAAAACACAGCCATTATCAAGAACATCAATAATAGGTAGGGGTTTTCACATGCAAAACGTGTTTGGGTCAAAGAACCATATAGTCCAATTATCAGAGAAAGAATAATTTGTATCCTCCATTTTAAAGAAGCATCTTACGTGACCCACAGAAATGACTTCTAACAGATGAAAACAAATGCTTGAAAATACATTGTCCCAGTCTAACACACACACACTGTTGCTGCTCTGTCCAAGGCTTACCATGCTGGTTGCATAATTTTCAAGATATATTGAAAGTGCTGCCTCTACAGCACCACCACCTGGGACAACAGACTTGGATTCCAAAACCCTTTTGACAACACAGAGAGCATCGTGTATAGATCGCTCCATTTCATCACACATGAAGTCATTAGCTCCTCGTAAGATAATTGATGCTGAAGTACGAGCCTTTGTGCTAGGAGAAAAAAGGAACCAGAAGTCAGCTGTGTTGAACAGAAGATAAAACTCTTCTTGCTAAAAATATTTCTTCTAAAGCCAAGTTCAGTTGAGCCCCATTCTTTTAACATTTAAATTCTTAACATTGTTGCGCACCCTTGCAGGATATGTACACTGTAACTTAGAAAGTCAATATTTTGATTTCTAATATGCAAGAACCTAGTTTGAGTTTTAGTCTTTTAAAGAAAGTCACCTGTCAAAGTATGATGACAAGATATTTTCCCATCAAACAGGGGAAAGTGTACTTAGATATTAAGAAAGATCTCTTTTGCACACCCATCAAATAAGCTAATGACTGCCAACATCACTGTATAGGCAGGGATCATGTAGCTGCCCCACAAGTGCCACAGTCAGAGCATTTCATTCACACACAAATGAGACTACAGAAAGTTAAACACTTGAGAAGGATACTGAAGCAGTGGAAAAGTTACTATCCGAGGAATGCTCTTGTTAAATGAACTAACAAGCAGTGTTACTTAAATGAACTAACAAGGTACCAGACAACAATGAAACCAGCACAACTAAATACTGTCTTCCACTACAAATGGAAAAACTTAGCTTGCACCTCTTTATTCATATGAAATTACTCAGATGGTACCTTTTGCTCTTTACTGTCTGTAAAGGAAATCCAGTTTAGAAACATTTGTTTATAAACAAAAACTTAACTAAAATCTGTCTACCAACCTGATAGTCTTGTACATTGAAACTGCTGATCAGCCCCAGCAAAAGAGATTTAAAAACTGATACTTTCACCTCTAATTTGCACTGGAGTTGTATACTCTTTCCCATGCACGTAACTACTCAGACCACTGAGATAGCATGGAAGTAAATAAGTGAGATTTTATCTCAAGCTTAGAAAATATACACAAAACTGAGCATTTTAAAAAGGATCCTTACTTCTTGATTAAAATCAGCTCATCATCACAGATTCTTTCTTGAATCACCTCTTCTGCCTGTCCGAGCATTAATGCCTCAAAACTCTCCTCACCTTCAAGGTTTGCAAGGGTTGAACATATGGTTGCTTTAAGAAACAAAAAAAGTGAAGTTAGCATTCAATTCCAGCACGTTATCCCCTGCCAACTTAGCAGAACAGACATATGGAAAGAAAAACATAAACTAAACTGAAAACAGAAATAAAAGCTGCGTAAGTAGGTTTTTCTTAAACTAAACAGCACTTCTAATTCTCAGGCAGCAATTTAATATTCCACAGTTTATAACTGATACTGCTCCTTTTGCTCAGCTTTTACAGCACTTACTTTTCCACAGCTAGGACAAGCTCCCATGGTTTACCCACAATGAAAATGTTTTCTTCCAAATTTTAGAACTGACAGATAAAATCCATATAGGACCAGAATTTCTTTAAGCACATATTTAGTGATTTAGGAGTTCTTCATTTGTCTTGAACTATCTAAACAACATACTTAACTGTCTAAACAGAGGCTTATGAATGCATGCATAATAGAAAACTTCTAAATAAATAGAGATTCTAGCTCCCATTTCCACAAGAGGCCAGTAGTCTTCACAGTGCAAGGCAGTTATTTTCTTCCCCCACTGCAAATCTTCAGCAATCAACCCTTACAGTAGTCATTGACTGTGACAGAAATCACTTAAAAGCAACAGTAAAGTTAAAAACAAGTGGCTCAGCTTTACTTATCCTGACCTTGCATGTTAAGAAGCCGTATTTTTTAAGTTAGTAACTAATATGACAACAACAGCTTTTACTTTAAAGAATACATTAAAAAAAAATGTTATTTTTATATACACATACCTCCAGATGCTTTAGCAATCCGCTTAAGGTCCTTTTTTACAACTCTTCGTACTGCCATAGCCCCAGCATCAACAAAGTATTTCAGACACATATCATCAATACCTCCAGTGGTGAGAATAACATTGGCACCAGTGGCCAAAATCTTCTGGATCCTTTCTTTGGTAATATCTGACTCTCTACAAAGATAAAGTTATAAAAATGTATTTAAAAATCTACCATCCTCCTGTCAACCCATTTCCTGGAACCTTAATGCAGAGCTCTGCAAGAATGGACCACTGCACAAACACACCTGGATTTCTCAAAAACTGACTTAAAACTAGTTCTGCCTCCAGAAGTGAAAACTTCTACTATTAGCATTTCGTACTGTTGGGAAATGTAAACATTCAAAATATTTTTACCTCTTGCACTCAGACAAAATTACATCGAGCCACCTCAACCGGAGACCAAATCAAGCCTGTGAAACCCCACTGTCTCAGTTACTCAAGCTTCCACACACCTCTGCCTTATCTGGTCCAGCTTCTCAGGGTCTGAGATAACAACCTGAACACCAAGCTTCATTTTTGCTTTCTGCAGGCTGAAGTCAAGGCATGCAATCTTTGCATTAACTATTCTCTTAGTCATACCTGGCAAGGAAAAACAAGACAGAAAAAGGGTTTTTGTCCAATCAAGTTAACAGAACATCAAGTCAGCATTAGAGATTAAAACTAGATTTTCACATTTCATATTTCTACTGTTTGCTTCTCTACCTCCAGTTCTGCCACAGTGCAGAAAAATGCTTATAAGGATGCTCCTGTAACCTGTTACTGTTTTACATACCCTGTCCCCAAAACGTGAATGACCACGAAACTCTGACCTATGGTCTTGCATCCTCTAAGTTACCTCACTGCGGTTCTGCGAAATGTAACAGTTCCCCACACCTGGCACTGGCTCTTCACAAGGGAGATGTTAAAGTTCCATCAAATCACAGTGTTACCGTGCTGACACTGAGCTAGGGAAACTACAGCAGTGTACCAACACTTAGTGGATCACTGCTACCTGTCAGACTCTAGTTTAAAAACCACTGCTGAAGTGCAGCATTTTGTGTTCTTGGTTAATTGTTCTGGAACTGATTTGCGACTAACGCACTCAGTAAGAACAGCCACACAGAAAGACTAAGAGGACTGAGTTCACACAAAACATTTATGAAACAGAGCATGTTCTTACCCTGTGAGCCCACGACGCAGTTCAGAGCGTAACCGTTCACAAGAATGCTTTCTTTTTGGCTGCGGCCGTGGGCCTTCAAAACATTAACCGAGTTGATTGGATACCGAGCCTGACCCTTCTGGTCTGTGTATTTAACTGCTAGGGCAGCATCCACCACCATATTAGCAAAGAAATCACCATCACTAAAATGCTGTTAAGGTTAAGACTGAAGAAGAAAACTAGTATCATGCTTAAGAAAAAAAACCAAAACAAACACGTAACTAACAGTGCCCAAATTAAGTTTCCAAAAAAGGACTTCAGAAAGGCAAAGTGCTAGCTCTCTTTTCTATTGCCTTAAAGGAACAAGTAATTATAAAAACTGAAAGACTGGTAAGAAAACTGTGACAGGCCACTGTTACGTCTGCATTTTATGCACTTTTCTTTCTTTAAGAAAAAATCTATCCTATGTTCAGTCCTCACAAAAGCTAAAAATGCTAGGTTTTCTGTGACTATGGAATGAAATGCAAGTTTCTTTCTTCTAGATTCACTGCCAGGTACTTCTGTAACACATTCTTCCATTCACACAACTCTTTATCCAGTCTCGCTAACAAGCAATGCAAATGTTAGGAAACAATGTGCTGTTAAAGCTATTACCAGTGCCAATCCAGATTTAAATAAATTGGAAGAGTTTGAACATGTTTTCCCATGCCAGGTAATATTATCTGTGAAACATTTTTGACACTCCTTTTATAAAAACAACACCTTAAATATTACACCCTGTTCATATAAACTGCTGCAAAGGAAACTAGACTAGCTCCTCAAGCTCTCCAATCAACTCCTCTCACTTAACTCACTTGATCAAGTTAAAGGATACACTCCTATAATTTTTGAGGACATTGATGTTTTAGCAGCATTAATTAGGCACTCCCTGCCCAATTCATCTGTGTTAATAACAAGATTTTCATTGATGTAGCGTACAGCTTCCCTGTAGAATAAAAACAAATACTGGTAAAGAATTATCCCAACAAAAAGACAAAAAACTTACATACATATTTTCAGTCCTTTTAAATATCACCTCAAAGAACAAAGAGATGAAATCAATTCATCTCCTAGGACAGTAATGAGACTGCAGAAACAAAAGTAAAAAAACCCCAAACCAAAACCAACAAAAAACCCAACACCCTCCCAAACAAAGCACCATATCCACTTGGCACCAAGAAGTCTGTATTAATACAGTCACAAATACACAAATTTAACTGTATTAGTTTCTTACTTGCAAGCAAGTCGGTATCCACCAATAATGGAGGTAGGATGAATTTTCTGTTTCACCAGCTCATCTGCATTTTTGAGAAGTTCTGCAGCAATAATTACCTGTTTGAAATACAAACATTAAATATATTCCATATAAGCAAAATAACTACCTGTTGCAACCTAGAACTATGAATAGTTTCCGACATCAGGTGAAAGCCACCTGATTCTACCCCCCACCAAGCTGTCTAAAGTCTCAGGCAAGTTTTCAACACTCAGCATCCTTGTTAGTCCTAACACTTTAATTTCTCGTGGTTGTTAAAAATTAAAAGCTTTAATTCAGTATCTATCATCAACTTCCAAGAAAGAAAAAAATAAATAATGGAACTGAGGGAAGCAAATTCCCTTCCAGAGTACCAGCTGCATATGGAAACTAGCACCTCTAGAAAAACGCAAAGTCTGTTTTTTTTATTCTGCAACCAACTTTAAAAAACTGCTTACAGTCAACCCCAAGGTTCTTAATTCTATGTTATTAATCAACACTGCATCGACATTCGTAACAGGTAAATGAAAAGCTGCACTGTGATAATAATAAAACATTAACTCTTGATGTATCTGTCTGTAAAACTTTCTACGTACCACTGAGGTGGTCCCATCACCAACTTCTTTGTCCTGCAGGTCTGCCAGCTCACAAAGAACTTTTGCAGCAGGATGTTCCACTTCTAGTAGTTTCAGAATGGTTGCACCATCATTAGTAATGGTCACATCCTAATTTTCAGAAATAAAGTGTGACATTAATTTCTATTACATTTTTACTGTTGTGTTTCATACAAACGAAGCTAATTATTCTTTGCAAATATCCATAAAATATTTATACCAAAAATTTCCTGCTTCTTTTTAACTACAAGTCCCACTCTAACAACAGAAATGCTACCAATGCAGAATCTGCACTTTTTTATCAGAAAAGCCTTTATGTTACAGAATCTCATCACATAATTTGCACGTACCTTATCAGTAGTTGTGCAATGACTACCCTCTAATACACAATTTGATTACAACAGCCTGTAAAATGACACACTTTCTTGAGTTGCTTGAAATATTTTAAAATACAAAATATTGCCTTAAAATCATTATGGGATTATTTAAATTGGGGTTTTTTGGTTACTCCTCCTGATGTGGAGACCAGAGCCTGACTTAAATGGTGATACTCACTTCTTGGAATCTTACAATATATTCAAAGTGGTGACAAGAACTTACATACAGAAAAGAGACAACTGCACCACGTAAACTACCACAACAGATGAAACTAAAACGATGTAGCACACATTACCTGACAGTCAATTTTACCACAGTTCTCTTATCCCCCCCCTCAGAACCACGGAAAAAAACCGCACGTGCACATTAGGCCTACGAATCACACTATGTGGAAGCACTTTTACACAGCAATACAAGTCCTCCAGACATTTCTTAAAGGAAGTTTACTTACCCCTATATCATCCACCAGCATCTTATCCAGACCAACTGGACCAAGAGAACTCTTCACAATATTGGCAATAGCAGATGCAGCAGTAACTGAATAAATGAAATCAAAAAAGAAATTATAAAGTTTTATCTTTCAACTTCAGGGCGAGTCTCAGGTTTCCAAGAACCCATTATTCAGAAACCAGAAATAAAGTGAACTAATTTAGGAGTAGGTTTCAGCCTATCTAACCTGAAGCTTTATCTTACTTTGCTAGCCTTGCTGCTACTAAAAAATACACAACCTCTGCCAAACCCTACTCTTCCCTCCACGCTGGTTTAGCTAACTAACCTGGCAAAACTGACTGACAGAAAAAGAATCCTTTTTCTGCTGGCTGGGTAAAATGGAGGACAGGACTGAGGTCAGAGGAGCAGAGTACTGCTGCTTTTGACTGCAGCAAGTCATGCTATGAGACTTCATTCTCATTTATTCCTTAGTTCTACCCAGAGATCCATGGTATCACTATATATCAATGAGTAAAACATCTTTTTGCTCCGTGATTGAAACAAAAGACTTTGCAACTAAGTCACCGCAGCAAAAAGGTGACCTTTAAGTCAAAGTAACATAAAGCAAAGATACAGGTTCATTCAAAGGCTGTTCTGCCAACTTCATATAGGAAAAAGATACAATCAACCTTTTCCTTCAGACCGTGGCAAGTTTTTCTCTATCCCACAAGCATAGCCACTTAATCTAGAAAATGAAAAAGTGGTAGTATAATGGGAATATTTACAACTCAGAGACCTTCCCTTCGAACAGTACACTGTTGCTTTTGCTTTAGAGGAGTAATGGCAGCGTTCTAGAAGAAATAACATTGTGCTAAAGGTGCCATTATCAAGTGCAATCTCAGTCGCGAACTAAGGTAGTTCTCATACTAAGTGTTCTGCCTAAAACGTCACCAGAGCTGCAGGGCTCTTAGGATCATCAGGGAGCAGGTCTTCACCTTTTTCCTTTATCTTTTATCTACTCAGAATCTGAGATCGGTCTCGGAATTTGCAGCATTCCCCCACGACTTTGGGTACAATCCTGAGCGATGCGGAATGTGTTTGAGAACCACAATTAAAGACACTCATCCCGAGGATGCTGTCTACTTCCAGAAGCAGATTATTCCCCCGGGCTGGTTAGCAGGTCCCTTCCCCCGCCCGGCTCTTCGGCCAGCCCGCAGGCTTTGCTGGCTTTCGCCCTGCGCAGTCGGGACAGAACCGAGTGACCTCCGCCCAGCAGCCGCTCTGCCCCCGGTGTGCGCCGCTACCAAGGGGAGGAGGTCGCGGGACGCAGGATTCCCCCCGCCACTCGGACGCCTGCGAGAGGCGCGGGATTGTGCGTATCCCCTGTCTGCCCGTAGGGAAGAAGCAGTGCCTCCCCCCGCCTTCTTTCCCTCCCCGCAGGCGGCAGCAGTCCGGGGCGCAGGGAATCTGGCGGTAGGGCGCGGCCGCTCCCGGGCGAGCACATGGCGGCGGTGACCATGGCCGCGCCATACTCACTCCCTCATGCCCCTCCCTTGCCCTCCCCCCCCCACCGGTCCCAGCCGGGGCGCGCCGCCGTTACCGTTCTGCGTGCGGACCGTATCGCCGCTGGTGCGCTCGCCGAACACGGCCAAGGGCCCCTCCATTGCCGACATGTTCCCGCCCGGCCGCGGCGCTACAGGCAAGACAGGGCGCCGAGTGGCACGATCACCGGAGCGGCGCGAGGCACGCTGGGAACGCGCCTCCCGCTCCCCCCCCGAGAGAGCGGTGGGAAAGGGGCCGGCCCCGCGCGCGCGCGGGGGAGCGGGGACACCTCGAGCCTGACCAATCCTGGGGCGCGGCACCGCCTAGCCTCGAGCCGCGATTGGCGGACGCGCCTGAACAAAGCCGGCGCGCGACGTGGGGCGGGGGCGCTTCCAGGAGCTTCTAGAAGGTGTTGGGGGCTTGCGCGCGCAGGCGTGCGGGGTTCCTCCGGTCCCGGGGGGCGCCGGGGGGAAGAATGGGCGGGGAGCGGCAGCAGGAGGTCCGTGCTGACCAGTACAGGGAAATAGGCTGCCTTTGGAACTGGGGCCGTTCTCGGGATAAATGTCTTTAACTGTGCTTCTCAAACACGTTCCGCATCGCTTAGCATTGTACCCAAAGTCCTGGGGGAATGCTGCAAATTCCGAGACCGATCTCAGATTCTGAGTAGACAAAGGAAAAAGGTGAAGACCTGCTCCCTGATGATCCTAAGAGCCTTGCAGCTCTGGTGACGCTTTAGGCAGAACACTTCGTATGAGAATTACCTTAATTCGCGACTGAGATTGCACTTGATAATGGCACCTTTAGCACAATGTTATTTCTTCTAGAACGCTGCCATTACTCCTCTAAAGCAAAAGCAACAGTGTATTGTTCGAAGGGAAGGTCTCTGAGTTGTAACTATTCCCATATACTGCCCGCAGGTGGAGCGAGGCTGCAGGAGCCGAGGCCGGCACTGCCCCCCGCCGGGCAGAGCGGCACCGTGTTACCATGACCAGCGCCAGGGAGCTCTTGCAGCAGCGGCTCGGGCCTCTCCGCCCCGCGGTTCTCGCAGCCTCCCCCGCCCACCTCTGCCATGCCCCCAGCTCCCGCTTTCTTAGACCCGTCCCAAGAAACGCAGACCTGGCCTCTGCAACCCGGTATCTCCCTCAAGACCTCTTCTCATGGGGAAGAGTTAAAAGATGAGCCCTCGAGTCGGGTGTTTTTTGCCCTATTCTGTGAGACGTGACCGACACCAGAGGACAGTTCCCCGGGGCGTTTGCATTGGAAGCGGCGCTCAGCCGGCGCTCGCTGCTTCCGCCTGACCCCGCCCGCGTCGGGTGGAATTCTCGCGGCCGCTTCCGCGGGAAGTGCCGCCCCACGCTCATGGCGGCGCCCAGGTGTCCGTGAGCCGAGGGAGCAGAGGTGACGCCGCCCGGGGCTGTGGAGGCGCCGGCTCCTCATGGCGCTGAGCAGCCCCAGCCTCCTGCTGCTGGCGGCCGGCCGGCTCCGGGCAGCGGGTAAGCTCACGGGTCGCCGTGCCGGCTGCTGCCGGCGGGGGAACGCTCCCGGGGCGTCTTGGCGGTGCTGCTGTGCCAAGGAATGAAATATTATATACCTTGTTATTTGGTAGCGCTGTCATTGGTTCCTTGTGCAATTCGTTTCCAGTAGTTTGTAAAGCCTTGGTCCTAGGGATCTCCTAGTCACGTGTGAGTTTATATTTTATATATGAGTTTTGAAACAGCGTTTATATACTAGCAGTTCACCTCATAAATTGGAGGAACAGGTTGAGGTCTTGTTATACATCTGTTAAGTGTGTTTAAAAAAAACCCCAAACCTGATTTTGCCCTGCTTACTTTTACAAGCTGTATCAATCTGTACTGTATTCATTCTACTGTTTGCACTACATTTTTTTTTAACCTGTGTGGTATTTTTCCCGGTTCTCCCCCCAAGGTCTTCATTTTGCATCAACTACAGCCGGTCTCAAAACTGAGACCAAAGTGGACACTAGTGAAAATGAGGTTGTTGCCCCAGACTTCACTAACAGAAATCCTCGTAACTTGGAGCAGTTGGCCCTGGCTAGGAAGGAGCGTGGCTGGAAGACAACATGGCCAAAGCGTGAGTTCTGGCATAGGTGAGTCAGAAAGTCACCAGCAGCAATGAAGACAAAAAAAACCCAAACCAAAACAAACCCCAGAAACCCACCAGGTGGAAACTATTCAAAATGTGTTTTCTGGGTTGATGCATCAGTTATCATGCTAGTGTTTATTAATGAGCAGGTATCTCTGTGTTAAAAAACAGCAGACTAGCATCACATGAAGCTCAGCATGTGCAGTGAAGATCTTTCCATCTCTTATTAAGGCAGCAGTAATATTGCTTAAGCAACTGCTTTTTAACTCAGGATTCTCTTAGTTCTGTGCTGACTAGCTTCACTGTTTTATTTGAGACAACATAATTGTCTGGGTTTTTTCTTTTGTGGGGTTTTGGGGTGGAGGGGGTTTGGTTGCTTGGTTGGATTGGTTTGTTTTTTATTTGCTTGTCCTCTAGAAAATAAGTTCATTTTAAGCTAGAGTTTAAAAATCATTATTTTGTTCTTGAGGAGAGTTCCACATTCAGTTTGTTCACACCGGGAAATCTGGTAATTGCCTCAGTGCAATAAGAAATAGTTGCTCCTAATAAATACTGTGTAGTTATGTGTAGAGATTTATGATGTTTTCTCTGACAACTTTCTCAACAATTTCTTGCCTGCTGTGGCAGCACAAGCCTCTAAGAGAGTGTATAGCAGCCCTAAAGCTCCTTTTCTGCTGGAGCAGTTCCCCTCATCTAGCTCATATGTACCTGTTCCACACGGTGCAGGTGTACAGTGCTTGGTTTGGAGTGCATGCTGGTCTGAGGCAACGCAGGACCTGAGTAACTGATGAAAAGTTGCTCTTGGAATTTCACTCTTCTCAACTAGTAATATGATTCTTATTTCTGTCCTAATAAGCAAAACCCTACATATAATATAATATAATGTAGTATAATATCATGCTAGTACATTCAGTTTTATTTCACAAAGGGAGTAATTTAAGCATATGAATGTGTTCTCTGGAAAAGACATCATAATCCCGTGTTATTTCTTTCCTGCACTTAGATTGCGGCTTGAGCGGACACAGCATTATATAGAAGCCTTTGTTGAGCGCTCCAATGGGGATGTTGTGGTATCTGCCTCCACCCGAGAGTGGGCCATAAAAAGACACTTGTACAGTCCCAAGGGAGTAGCTGCATGCAAAAACCTTGGCCGTGTAATGGCACAGCGCTGTTTGGAAGCAGGAATCAACTTTGTGAACTTTAAAGCCATTATCCCCTGGGAATATCGTTGTGACTCGGCAAGTACCCATCTCCTTATTCCTTTGTCTCTTTTTTCCTTTTTAAGCATTAATTTTACATCCCGTCACTCTTAATTTTCTTCATGTGGTTTGACAGTCCGTCCTTGCAACACTCAAAAAGGCAGCTTTGACAAGCTGCAGTGCCTGGTAGTATGCTTCCGTGAGGCTGTAAAGCTCTGCCCTCCACCTAACATGTCCTCACTGATATCTCAGTACTGATGGCTTTTCTTTGTATTTATTCATGTCTCTATCTTTTAAACAAGATTCAGGAATTCGAAAAAGCAATGGAGGAGGGTGGTGTTGTTCTGCGCGAGCCACGGAGAATCTATCGGTAAAATGGAGACTTCTAGGAAGACTTTCCAAGGAAAAATGATCACTTCTTTAAGTCTGTGTATTAGCACAGTGAAGGACTAGATCTGGAAAAAATAAGAATGTGTCATCTTATAATAAAATACTTTTAAATGGGCAAAACTGTGTCATATTCTTGATTCTAAAATGATCAACACCTTTAAGGCTAGAATAAATTTATCATAGGTCAACCTGATAGGTTGACAGAATTTACTTCATAATTCAACAATTTTAAGGTATGTTTTATTTTTGATATTTGATATTTGATATTTCCTGAACTCTGGAAATGCTTTGATATTTGATCCCTGTATGCTGCCAGTCTAATTTAGCAAAATGTAGTCATTATGTGAATGTTGAGAACTGTAATAAAGTGTTATGGGCTAATCTTGGTAAAAATTATGGAATTCCCCTAACTCATCCTTGTAGGTTTCCTGCAACCCTGACACTGTAGCTGCTTAACCCTATAGGCGTAGGAGGAAAGCTGAACAAATACCATCTGTAGGGAGTAAGAAGCCCGATTGTCTCCTGTGGCTGCCTGGTGCTTGACCACAGACTGATCGGCATTGAGCGTGTTCAGGGTATGCGAACCCCTCTGTCAAGCAGCACCTGGTTCAGAGGGGCCAGCCTTGGTCAGTGCAACTCCCGTACCTGCGTCCTGGTGCTGTGCCTTGCTGCTACGTGTCTGTAGGCTCTGGGAAAGGAGAAATAAACGCCACGGGTGTGTGCCGGGGTTTAGCAGCGAGCGGCGTGAGCCCGGCCCGGTTCTGGCATCTGTACTAAACCCTCAGAGTTCAACTGCCGTGATTCTTAAAAAACACTCCCCTCCTTTGTTCCCGCCGCTCGGATTATCCTCGAACCTGGCCGCGGTCCTGCCTTTCCCACTAGTTACGGAGGACGAGGCCCGCCGCGCGGGGCAGTGGCGGGCACGCAGGCGCGGTGGACGGGGCTGCGGGGAGCCCGTGATGGAGGTGGGCGCGGAGGGCTTCGCCCGGCTCCTGCCGCGCCTCAGGCGCCGCATCCGCCGCGCCGCCTTCGTGGGTGAGCCCTGGGGGCGTCCCGCCTCCCCGCCCGCTCTGAGCCGTGCCCTCGGCCGCCGCTCGCCTGGGGAGGGGCGCGGCTTAGCCTTGTCCGGTGTAGGGGCGCGAGTACTGAGGTGTATTGCAGCGGATAATGGCGCTGCTGTGCAAAGAAACAGCGGCCGCCGAGGCCCCGAGTTTAAAACTGGCGGCAGGGATTGGGAAGGGAGCCCTCGCTGAGATGCTGGCCTCGACTCGGAGGGCTGGGGGCTCCGGAGGTTATGGGGTTGGGGGGCACACACAGTGCTCAGGCGGAGGCCAGCCCCTGCTGTGGGACGTGTGTGTGGCCGTGCCTCGTCGCCTCATCCTGCCACAGGGGTCAGGGAGCTGGAGACTTCAGTCCCACAGCAGTTGGTTGCCTTTTGAGCCTGCCGCCCGTGGGTTTTGCAGAGGTTACGGTGGAGAGAAGTGTTTGAGAGAGCCCCGTCCTGGTGCTGGTGAAGTACATGCCTCAAATTTCAAATTCTTTTGTGTTGTTTCCACCTCAACAGCCCTTGATGCGGAGTTTACTGGCTTGTATTCAACTTTCCCACAAAGCAGCGAGCCCAGGTAAAGCTGTTGGACTTGAAACGTGAGGGAGACTTGTTGCTCTAGCTCTGTGAGAGAGCAACCCGTGTGTAACAAACCCTCATGTGTCCGCTCTCCCCAATTCTGGTTTTGTTCCTAGCCTGTTTGATTCCCCTGTGGAGCGGTATCTGAAGATCAGGCAGAGTGTTCAGCGCTTCACTGTTACTCAGCTTGGTGAGTGCTGCTCTGACACAAAGTGATCTCCTGAGGTGTTACAGCTAACCAGCCTTTTGCCAACAGATGGGGGTCCTGTAGGTGGCTCTGGCCTTAATATACTTGTACAGAGACATTTGTTTAGGGGTTTTTTTTCGCTCTCTGATGTTTAATACTATCGACTTTTTAATATTTTAAATAATGTCATGTCAGGTGGACTGAATCCTTTTTACTGGTCTAAAGTTGATTATATTTAAAGGTTGCAGTTAAAAATACAGGGCTTTTAAAGCAGAGGATGCAAGCAAGAAGCATATAATGGCAGCTGCTATTCAAAGCCATATCATTTGATATAGTGCATGAGTAAGGGGACTATCAGAAGAAAATGAAGGCTACTATTTCTGATACTCCTAAAATAACAAAAAATCAACATGAGAATGGACCTGTGGAGGAGGGCATTGACAGTTAAGAACCAATAAGAAATCAAGAAGAAAACTCCAAAATCATTTGAAATGTTTTTCAAAGCCTTAGGGTATGTAAGATGTTAGTGTGCCTTTTAGGGATTAACAGAAAAAAAACAAAACCTGAGAAGTTAAACCCATGTTTCAGTACTCTCTGGTGCCCATCTCCTTCCAAACATTTTTGTAGTGTAGTTGGACCACAGCCCCATCTGTGCATGCATAGTTAGAGACTTTGATCACCAACTCGCCTCTTGCCCATTGCTCAATCTTTTTTATTTAATCAGACTTGACTCCTTTTCCCACTCAGCAGTAAAGGCTTGTCCTTGTTCAGCTCTCAAGGAGCTGAGGAGTGGCCTGGCAGTTGCTGTTAAGATTTGCACTGTGACATTAGTGAGTGGAAAACATGTACTTCATGAGGGCTTCCCCACATCCCTTATCAAATTGCACACTATCTGTAGGCATCCAGCTAAACTTTGCCATCTCATTGGACGTTTCTTTCTCACAGGGCTGGCAATATTCTCAAAAGAAAATTCAAACAAGTAAGTAGAAAAGCAGTTTTCTGTTATAATGAAGACAGTGCAGTTGAGATTTTATACATTGTCCCCCTGCGGGGAGTTATTTCTTGTCGTTATCTTCGAGAGATGTTTTTCTTTTCATTTTAGGTATATGGTGCATTCATACAACTTTTTTCTCTTTCCCTCAATGCTGGGAGTTAGGGATGTCGAATTCACCCTCTCTGCGTCTAGCATTCAGTTCCTGTCTCATTATGGCTTTGACTATAATAAGGTATGTAATCTCTCTGCCAAAAATCCAGAAGATAGAAAATCTCTGCAATTACAGAAGAAATCAGGATTAGTATCCCCAAACACTATGTTTCTGGGGTAAATACCATCTTGCTAAATGCATCATTCAGTTTGTTATCAACAGGGATAGTGAGTGCTGTTTTTTCTGAACCAATGTAGGGGCAATAACCACATCTTTGTCAGCTTAAGACAGATTTTCCTGCCTCAAAAAACAAACAAACAAAAACCCCAAAACCCACCTATCTCTAGTGAGCTGACAAGTTACTAAACAGAACCCCCCGTGGGTGTCTTTACTAGACATGAAGATGGGGAAGTATCAGTTTACCTGTGTCTTATGTATTGCCACGTTTCCTATAAAATTCAGACTGTGCCATCCCATAAGAGTACTAGCTTGCAGTTTTGGACAGGAAGCATCTGGTATCTTGACACTTGGAAGTATCTTATTAAAGGAAAGGTAAAAGCAGAGCAAAAAAAATTATTCCAGTTGACAAAAATCCTTTTGTTTCCTCCATACATGGATTGTCTACAGTTTGTTTGCCCTGGCTAACCTGCTAATTCTCTAATGTACTGCAGGAAAATCCAAGGGAGTATAATCAACCTGGCATTTTTCTCCCCCCCTCAGTTCCTCAAAGATGGAATCCCATACATGAATGAGGTACAGGAGAAGATCTTTAGGCAGCATCTCTTGGCAGGTAGCTGGACATTCCGCAGGTGAGCACTATTCAGAGAGGTGGCTCCTCAGTACTGACTGTGTTGACAGCTCAGCTTCACTCAGATGACGTTTTGTAGAAATACTGAAGCCTGTTGGTCTGAATGCATTGGTGCCAGGAGTTCCAGCATGCTGTGGTCTCTCTGAACCAAAACTGAGATCACAGGATACAATGTGGAGAATTGGGTGAATGTTGGGAAATGATGCTTTTGCATTCCCACGGCAAGGCACAAGGCTTCATCTGTAAAGAGCATTTCTCACACTGCCTCTTTCCCCCTCATCCAGCACTAGTGCTGCGAACAGGGATGTGCTGAGGAAAGTTATTGATGAAGTGACCTGTTGGATAGCTGTAGCAGAGGAAGAGGAGACTATGATTCTGCAGGATCTGAGTGGTATGAAACAGGGTGCCTTCCTTAGGCACCTGTGGGCTCTGAGTGGCTTCATCACTTCTCTTGAACCTCTGGGGCTGCTACTGTGCTTTGCTGCCCATTCTCTTAAACTGCTCTCTTCAAAGGGAAAGCACCAGTGCCCATCCTGCCTTTACAACTCTTTACCCAAGTTTACACCTCAGTTCCTGTCAGGAGTTCATCTCTGGACTCTGCTTTTCTTCTCTGTTGGGGTGGTGGGTCTTTCCGAAGTGGAAGTGGATGTCTCGGTGCTTGGAGCATGCTTTGTTGTACTTGACTACTTTGTTGTGATTTTGTGCTTCTTCAGAGCAGCAACTGGAGAATTTGTAGTTGCTCTGAATCAGGGTAACCTTTGACTTGTTTTAAGTCCTGGGTGATCCGGTTTTTTGTTTATTTTCTTCCCCTTGGAGAAAGGAAAGGCATGTCACCTTTCAGTTGCCCTCTCATGTCGAGCAGCAAGGAGCACCATGGAGACACATATACCAGTGGGGATAAGCAGGCTACTTACCACCTGTGCTAGGTTTTGAGAGCAGTATAGCAGAGTTGAGGAATTTCTGTGCTGTTTTGAAGAAGTTGAAGGACAAGGAATTTTAGCAGGGAATAATTTGTAGGTTTGCTCACAGAACCCAAAGCTTAATCCTTTAGGTCAGGGAATAAAATACAGAAAAGCTGAGGAAGGACAGAGAGTATTCAAGAATTTGTCTGTTGATGTTTTTCTGCAGAGTTTGGAATAAAAGGGGTGGGGACTGTGCTGGTTTTTTATCTACTTGGTCAGCTGTAGTAGATATGGTGCTGATACCTAACAGAGTCTGGCAATGGTGAGCACAAGACATTTAAGTAAGCAGTAAGACAGATTAAGGCATCTCTTTGAATGCTGCTCTGAAGAGAACTGGGTTAGTTCCTTATCAACTGTAGGGGAAAATGCATTGGTACGTCTCTTGTGTGGTTGGCTTCTGGTTCTGTTGCTCTGAAACCTTCCAAAACCACAGTGTCTTTTCTTCAGAGGAATAGCCTTTCTCTCTTTTCTTTTCAGTTAGTCTTATCCTTTCTTCTGTGTCCTTACAAAAGCTTATTTGCCTGAAATTTTCACTGACTTTTTTTTTTTTTGGTGTGGGTTTTGTTTGTTTTTGGTGGGGTTGTTGTTTGTTTGGTGTTTTTGTTTTGCTTTGGTTGTTTTTGTTTTACTTTGTTTTTTTGTTTTGTTTTCTTTCTGTCATTGTGCTTGGTAGCATACCAGGATCATAGTTCAAGAATATTTTCTATACACTGGAGAAGGAACACCTAGTCAGTCAGTCCTTCTGTCTAGAAAAATGTGTTTTCCTTAGAGGGTTGTCTGCACCTCTGAAGCTTTTACTACCTTTTTCTTTTTCCTTTTGTTTTTGTTGCAGACTATCATGTGCTTGAAGTTCAGCTGGTTCTGAGGCAGGCTCTCCAAAATGTTTGGACAGAGCCTATTGGAAACAAGAAGGTAAGATGGAAATGTGTACCTTTCTGTCTAGACAGATAGGACTGACATTCTTGCAGGGATTCTAAAATGCTGCTTGTACTTTTAATGATAGGCTCTAGGCAGAGAAGACAATGTTCTGGGGAATGTTGATTGTGGGATCCCGGGAAAAGGTATACAGAAAACTGAGCAACTCTGGTTTCTATTTGTTCAGTAGCCACAAAATACATTGAACTGAAATGCTTATCCTTGGGGCACTTCTGGAGGGACCCTCTCTGTGTCTTTACTAGGTTTTTTCTTCAGTACCTCCACAACAATGTACAGTTTTAGTCTTTTTTGTGGTTTTCCTTTGCTCACTTTTGCCACGTAGTTGCTTTGAAGACTTTTACTCTCTGTTACATGATCTGCTGTTTTGCTATTCGCTACTGCTATTTAGCATTTGGTGCAATATTTTCTGCATTACACGTATGGCTGTGGACTTCTCAAACCATGGCATGAGTGTGATACCAGTCAGTTGCTTAGAAGTTGTTTACAGAAGTGTTGTTTTTGTTTTTTTTTTTGTATTAGTCCTATTTTGGTCTGATAACCAGTGTCAACCGTGTCAGATTTACTAAGCCTTCTCATCTGAAACATTGCCTTTGGGGACTCAGTTTGTGTGATTGCTGTTTGTTACTGAGTTTTTGATGCAATGAGCTTACCATATTATCATCAAGTTAAATTGAACTATGTTCGTTTGTGCTCCAAAAAAGCCCCGTGGTTCCTACCGATGGTCTTCCTCTTAAGAAGAGAAGCATTAATAAAAGACCCTTAGAGCAGGTCCCTTTAGTTACTGAACTTTAGTTACTGAAACACTGATTTCCATATAGAAGTGAGACACTCTCAAAATCCCAGGGGATGTGCAGTTTCTCTGTCCTTTGCAGCCTTGAAGCTGAACTTGTCCTCAGTATTACTGAACCCCAGTAAACAATGTACATAAAACTAACATGGCAGGCTGAGATACCCAGTGAGTGTTCTTTCCAGGTCATGGTGAAAAAAGTGAGTCCACAGCATCGTCAGCTTCTGGAGAACTCTTCCTGTGACCCCTGTCAGATGGAGCTCATTCTCCTGTCTGCCCGGGGCTTCACCAACCTCTTCCAGATACTTGTTGAAGCCAAGAAGGTAAAATGCCTTATCCCTACTCTCATTTTCCATGTCTTTTTAATTTGCTGTGTTAAATGCAGTCTTAAAAATTCCTGGTGTTACACAACGTGAGTCACTATCTAAGAAAACTGAGCAGATTCTTGCCTTTTGGGCAAGTTATGCTTTTCAGCAGGTGACAGACCAGTTTGTTGGACCACGTAGACCATTGGTCTGACTTTGTCTGGAAATTCTTATGTTCTGTATGCAGTTTATTGAATGGATTTCAGCTTCAGAAGACTGTGGGTGATGTGCAGGCAAAGACTGTCCCTGCCCTTGTGAATAAATGTATAAGTCTGATGGCTGGAACATTTTACCGATGTTCAGCTGAGCTGAAAATCCACCTAGCTCCTTAGATCCACTGAAAATAGAATTCTGCTAAAAAAATACTCTCCTCAAAGTCCACAAGTCTGATTTCCTGCAAGCAGCAGTCCTCCTGTGAGCCTTGCAGCCTGAATGACTCTTGGGTGAGCATGTGTGGATCTGTCTGCTGTAAGAAAGGGTTACAGCTTTTGGGCTTGTCTAAAGTTGGTTATCTCTGAGCTCTCTTCAGAAATGTGCTCCAATGGGCTGTTATGTTTGTGTTCTTCCCGTAGCCCCTGGTGGGACACAACATGTTTATGGACCTTATGCATCTTCATGACAAGTTCTACAAGCCCCTTCCAGGTAATGCTGTACATAGGTGCTGTCCCAGGCTGCTGCCTTTGCAGTGGGGGTGGAACAGGAGGCACAGTAGCCTTTTGCCACCCCAGACACCCACAAGTGGCAGTGATAGTTGGCTCTTCTGAGCCCCAGCTGCTGGAGCAGTGCTTCATTGTCTGCCGTCACCTCTGTTTCCTATGAACTTGTGATATCATTGGCTTGTCCCCAGTTTCATGATGCCTTTCTCCACATGTGTTTTGCTTTCAGAAAGCTATGAGGAGTTTAAAAGGAACATTCACAACCTGTTTCCTGTCATCATAGACACCAAGACTATAACAAAATCTATGAAGAAGGTGAGATGCACAGGTCTCTTAGTTTGGAGTTAAAGCTTGTTTTTCACCCATAAGAGAGGGTATCTTTCCTCAGTGTGCTGTGGTTACAGAATTGGAACCAGTTCTCAGTGTTGCCCTGGGACGTTCTAATTTTAGATATTATTTAATGAATCATCAGTCCAAGTAACTGAGCTCTTGTTGAGGTTAGTTACCGAGTGAGTTAATGAGGTCTGTCTTGGATGGTTTTCTAACACATTCTTCTTTTCTAGAATTATCTGTTTCCTCGAGTATCTAGTCTTTCAGAGGTGTATGCAGTTTTGTGCAGGTAAGTGGTGGGCAATATAGCCTTCAGCAATCCCTCTGTTTTCTTTGGAAAGGTATTTCCAAGTCAGTCATTTCATATGTTCTTACTTTCTCTCATCCCAAGTGCTTTTCAATTGGTTTCTTGTCTTTCTAAATTCGAGAGCAAAAAATGCACATCTTTCTTACAAAGTAATTGTGTAGTAAATTATTTGTTGTGAGTCACTTCTGATATTGTATCACCATTACTTCATCGGTCACAAATTTGGTTTGCAGACAGCTGTACATGCAACTTGAAAATTAAAATGTTCTGAAATGAATAAGTTTCAGTTCTTGGTGAAAATACATCCTAATTTCAAATGCCTGCTCCTAAGAGAGGGCTGCTCTGAGCCCAAAGCAGTAACTAAATACAATGTTCAATTGGAGAACATGAGTAGGTACCATATCTCATGAGCTTAGTCCGATGTAGTAAAAGACTTCTCCTATTTGACACTTCTTTTGTGGCTAAGTTTTTTTATGTTAATTTTGCTAAGGAAAGCAAAATTTTGCCTGCTTCCCCTTACACCCTGCTCCCAAGAAGGAGATGCAAAGTGAGTATTTGATTGAAACAGTAATGGGATTCTGAGGTTTTGTTTGCTTGTTTCTTAGCAGTTTCAGACTGCAGATTCTCAGAGGTTTTATGCTTGTTTGATCTTTCTTTTATTTCAGTCATTCTGTGGGTGTCTGTTTATCCTTCAAGGTTTCTCATTCAAATAGAACCATCTAGTCAACCCCTTTCCTTGGAGTTTTAGTTCTGCTCATATTTTAATGTATGCAATTAGACAAGATTTGCTGGTTAAAAGTTTTGAGTGAGGGAAGAAGCTGAAGAAGTATTTAGGAGTTAGTTTTCAGGAAGAAAACTGGTAGATATTATTCAGGTAAGCATTTTAGCCTTTTCATGGAATACTACCAAAGTTCCTTTTAAAGTCTTCAGTAACTTTTTCTGAAATGAAGCTACAGGTCACTAGAGAACAGGAACTTGTCTCTAATATACTGAGGAAAGACAAAAATCTTACATATCAACTTGTCTTCAGCAGCAGCCTAAATCCCAAAGATCCACTGTGGCCAGTTATAGCTCTTGCAAGTGACTGCTCAAGATATGGTATGTTCTTAAGCAAATCTTCAAAGTTGGGTAGATAAAAGAGGTTTGTTTTACTCTCTGGATGACCACATGCAAAGTATGAGTGAGTGCAACTGGGTCAGCTGAATTTGCACAGAGGTGCTGATACATATTTTTGTCCAGATCCAAAGCCTGGGCTCCCAAGCCATGTTCTGCATGTCCCTGGTACCTGCCAAGGGTAATGCAGGGCAGGTTTGCATCATGCTGCGAGCACAGACGTTACGTTGAGCTGAGCCTGACTTCAGGCTGTGAAGAGTCAGTAGCACTTGGAAAGGGCAAGGGATGTGGGGAAACAGCTGTCCTAGAAGGGAAAGTAGTGGGAGCTAATGACAGGGAGGTCCTGGAAAGTAAGGGGAGCTTGGTGGCTGTTGTGTGTGCAGGGTTAGTGGTGCTGTGTGTGCAGGAGGTTGTGTCCAGTATGTGGTGTGATACTGGCTGTGAGGCAGATGTTTTCTGTCTTCTCCTGGCAGCTCTGCAGCACAGAGCCTCCTGTGTTTTGAAATAGTTCCCATACCATCAATGACATACACAACACAGTTTGATGTAGACCTTCAGAGAAGTTAATTTTTTCACATGCATCTCGCTAAGCTTTTCAGACATTAATGTAATTGCTGCCTTTTTGTTGATATTGTTTTAAAATGCATGAGAGAAGCACAGACTTTTCTACAGAGTGTAAAATTTTCAGGTGAGGAAGGAAACAGCTGAGGGTGGGGGGAAAAAACCCTCCAGAACAGTAGATCTTACGATTGTTAGGATTCTGCAGTGCCGCAGTTTTCAAAGCATGCTAAATGTGTTTACTACTTTTTGATTTTGTTGGACACTTACAGCTGAGAAGGAATCTCCTCATGAGGCAGGCTATGATGCATTTCTCTGTGGTTCAGGTAAAATGCTTCTTAAACTCTCCTTCAGAGATTGTATTGGGACTTGGCATTTCCTTTCCTGCTCTGTAGCTCTATTTGATACTAAGAAATATTTGTTTATATACAGTCTGTTGCTCTTAGTAACTTAGCTGCACTTTAGTGAATTTTTGCTTTCTGTTTTTTTAGGTATGTTTCTTTAGCTTTGTTCTAATGCCACCTCATTATTCCTTTTAGTTCTTCTGATGTCAGCTCATTTGCTACTGTGCAGATCCGCAGAGTAAGTGTTTACAGAAAATTGTGTTACATGGGTGGTCCTATGGAAAGCAGTCATCCGTTTGCTCTGGCTGACTTTTTGTTTTGTAGGCTGTCCTTCCTTTTGGATAAAAGAAAGTGTTACTGGAAATGTCATGTTCTAATTAGATTTTTATTTTATAAATCTGAAAGTAGTAGATTTATGTCAAAGCTGACATTTTAAAAATGAAATCAGGGGCCATGCGATGGCTCAGAGGTTGGGAAATGACATTGTGACTTCTTTATTCTTGAATGAGCTCTCTCAAGTTCAGTTCACTTGGGTAAGGGTCAAATAATTTTCCATTAGTTTCCATTTTTGAAACCTCTGTGAATCAGTGCCTTCAGTTAACTTCATAAGAGGCAACTGTTCAAAACCCTTCCTTTTGCTTGCAGCTTTTTGACATCTGTAGGAGATGCCAAGATCTAAAATACCTATTTTGTCACTGGTTGAAGAGCTTAACACTGTGCAGCAGTGCAGCACTGGGGAGAAACAAAACTTTGTTCTGTTTTGTTTTTTGATGTAGGGATTCAGTGGAGGCTCATCCTTCTTTCTCGCAGTATCTCGCCGTGTTAGCTGAGCACGTGAACCAAGTGAATTTCATACGAGGTGGTGTTTCAAGCATTGTGCGTATGAATTTCAGGTCTGTGACCAGTTTGTGGGGTGCATAGGTCAGTAGCCTAGTTGGTGGCTTCATCAGAGGAGAAGAATCCACCAGTGCTGGAGCCCATCTTGACAGAAAATTGTCATCATACAAGTGACACAATGGACCTCTTGAAACAGCAAATGAATTGAATTTCTGCTTAGTGTAATGTTTTCTTATTGTTATTCTGTAAGATGCCACTAGTCAGTTTATGTTGCTGTTTCTCTGCTGTTATCTCCATGGTGATCATGAAGAAGTTTGCTTTTATAACTGATGAATCTTGGGACAAAAGAAAAATAATTTTACACCAACAGCTGTTTTATACAGCTGTGTCATTTATTTGTCACGTTTTGCGTATTTTCTGATGATATTCATAGTGCTTCTGTAGTATTTCTGAATTCAGATATGTCTCAATATTGTATATTTTCCAGAATTTTTCTGGGGAAGATGCTCCCTGCCATCATCCCCCTGCCTTGGTTGTTCATGTCCAAGGCTGGCCAGGCCTGAATGAGAGACAGATTTACCAGGAGTTTAAAGGTCTTTGTCACTTTGATGTCAGACGGCTTTCAAAGAACCAGTTCATTCTGCTCTCCGATAAATACAAGCAGTAAGTGATCAGAAAGTCTTAATTTTTTGTCCTTTGCTCCTCTGATCCAAGTCTTCATCCCACCCTCTCTCTGCTGTGACAGCTCTTAGATAGAGATTCCTGCCCTGAGATGTGGGATGCTGAAAGCAGCCTGCAAGCCACAGCTCAAGACATGTGCTTTCATTGCAGCGTCAGGCTCGTCCTGCGGGATTACAAACACCACCCTCACCTGCCGGTTTCCGTCTATCGCCACTGGAGGCACTCTCCGCGCGTGAACTGCCTGCTGCAGTGAGTTGCGGGAAGCACAGGAATGGGGAGCGGGGGAAGCATTCTTTTCAGGGTCCAAGGCCCTGTCACGGCAGCAGCCTGCTGCGCATTTGTTCTCCTGCCCCAGCCCCTCAGGGGAGCGAGGGGCTCAGAAGCAGATTTGCTTGCTGACTGCTGGGTGGCTACTTGGGAGTTTTCAGCCCTGGGCGACTGGACTGTAATCTTAAATTGAATTGAAGGTTAACTGGGAATGTTACCCCATGAGTAGCACACAACTATGTATGTGCTATCATAACAGACGTGTGGTTATCTTAGTGAGTGAAGTGCCATCTCTAAAACGCTTGATGAGAGGGATGCAGAGTCTCCCAGGGGTGGGGTGGATGTGGGGTTTTTTTCCTACAGCTGAGCTGAAAGCTTGATAGTGGGAGAGATTTCCAGATTCAAGTGCACTCTCCTTGTGAGGTGGTGACAGTGATGCTCATGAAGGGTGAATTTCTGGCCTGACGTGGTTTGGAAAAGAATCTCAGGGCTTAATGTGACCAAAATTAAACCCTTAATATAAGTAGCCTAACAGCATTTTATTATTCTTGCCCTTTTTAGAGTCTCTGGTATTGTGGCACTGTGGTCTCTCTTGGCCTTTGTACTTGGAGGAGCTCCTAGCTGTTCGCTCTAAAGGACTGACTTGGAGATGAGACATGAGGAATGCAGATCTTATTTCTTGTATTTGTCTGTTTTGTTTCATTTCATTCAATAAACTATGAGCAAAAAAACCAAATCTCAAAACTATGAATACTGTTTGAATTGCTTTCTTGCAAATGTATTTTTAAAGAGGATGTGTTTGTTTCCAGTTTGTGATATTTTGTAATCTGTTCAAAGCATCATTCCCTGTTCAAGAGGGAGATGATTCTTTCAAATGCCTAATTTACTTCAGTCCTCTGTTGGTTCTTCACAGCTATTCATAACCCCAGTTTGTTCCCAGTGCTTGTGCTTGATGCATAAAACACATTTCTGATGAAGTTCAGGAAGTTATGAAATGAAAGAGGGTATTTTTAGGTTCAGTTGTAAAGCAGGGGAAATGTCACTGTTTACCAAATGAAAATGGGCAGAGTTGATGGAGAAACCACTCTTGGGGCTCATGATGAATTCTGGGGACTAGTAAATAAATTGCAGTGCTGTCAGTTGCCATGTGCAGTGGTATTTTCAGTGGCCATGTAGCTGAGGATTGACACAGCTAAGCGGAATTTATCATGTTCCAGTTTGTAGAATACACACAGGTCAGGTGAGTCAGCACGCATTTCTGTTTGCTTCTAGTGCACAGCACATAAGCAGTCCTTTACCCAAAATAGCATAAGACATGCTTTGTGGATCAGTTTCTGTTGATATAGCTGGAATATTTGTCAGTTCAGGAACTTTGGTCTTCAGAGATTTTTCTTATTAATTTCCTTCTCTTCTTAAAAACAACCTGCTGATGCAGGGTTTCCAAATAATGGTCCCTAGATGTCATTAGTCAGATTTAATTGGATGGGGCCTGTGATCACCTAATAGGCAGAACCTGCTTTGAATCGACTGTAAGGTGGGAGTTGCTACAGGGGACCTTAAGGCAGCAGCATGGCACTGTGGTGTGCCTAAGGATCACATGCTCTCTGCTGCTGAGGGGCTGCTGCTTTGCTACTCCTTGGGAGACAAGGACAGCACATCTTCGGATGTGGTTCTTGAGCTCTGCACAGCTCGTGGTTTATTGGTAAACAAGCTCCTAGCAAGATAAGTAGCTGACTTCTTGATGACTTTTTTTAACCTCTTAAGTGATGGAGTTTTGTCAGTGTTCCTTCAAATACCAGTATAAGTATCTCCCTGTTTATTCTGTAATGTTTAATTGTCTTTTAGAATCATTATACACCCCTCTTGTGTCAAGAAGAGCACAAGCTCTGTCTGTTGTGTAGATTTAGGAAAATACTCACTGGGTGTTACATGCAGTAGCATGTGTTTTCCTATAAAAACACTCTTCTTGGCTTATGATCTGGGAAACATTGTTCTGAGACCCCTTGTTCTCTGGGGTCTGGATTCGTTTGGCTACTTAAACAGGGGGAGACAAAGCCTCACTTGCATCTAATCTTTACAATCTGGGGATCATTAAGCTAGAGGTTCTGTTAGTTCTGAGAAGCCCAGCAGTATCGAAGGGAGCATGCACTTTGAAGGAACAAAGAAATTGTTTGTTCTATCATTAAATTTTGTTCCCTTCCTCCTGCTTTCTTCTCTTAGTAGCACACTGACAAATAAAGAGTTAGTTCCCTGCAGTGCTGTTCTCTCTCTTGGCTTAACCTCTAGAGAAACACACTTCTCTGTGGATGAAAGTAGAGATCCTTTCATCCTTTTTAGAGAAATAGCATATGAGTCTGACCATGCCTTTTTCCTTTCCAAGGGACAGACACACCTCATGTAGCAACACAGTGTAGTGAATCAAGAAAATTGGCTTTCCTCCATTACAGCTGGAAGAAATTACAAGTAACAATTGCTGTAGATTTCAACTGTAAATCTGTTAAGTTTATATGCAGAGTAAATACATGAAGAAGAAATGAGAGCAGGTTGAATATATTCTTCTCCTTCCTACGGGAGAATTTACAGAAACAAGTTGCCTGTCTGTAATAATTGATGGTCACTTTCTGCTCAGAGCCTCTTAAAGAGATTGATCAGATGTACTAGCAGTCAATTCCCATGGAAGGAAATGCATTAGCTGGGGACTGGTCTAACAAATCAGAGCAGAAACATTTGGCTGTGGGAACAGAGCTGCAAGTTTTTCTGTGCAGGTGTTCATAAAGGCAAAATCTTCCTGAACATGTCACAGAATCAGCGAATATTCTGAGCTGGAAGGAATCCACAATGATCATCAAGTTCAACTCTTAAGTGAATGGCCCATACAGGGATCAAACCCACAACCTTGGTGTTATTAGAACCGTGCTCCAACCAACTGAGCTGATGTCATGTTGATCTGGCCATTCCGACCTCAGCCATTTCTTTTGCTCCAGACTAGGGCATTGTTACTAATTGAAGTTGGAAGTATCAAAAGTATTTTGGGTTATGCTTGTTCTTGTGTGTCTTCTGCAAAGAGCAGGAGATACTTTTGATTCTTGTGAGGCCAATTTAAGGTGGTGCAACATGCCTCATAACTCTGGCTCTGAAGAGGTGCATGTCAGAGCTTCTGAGTGGCTCTGAGGGCTGGCAGCTCAGAAAATCAAACCTGTCTCCCTGAGACAGTGATAAAACCACAGCACAGTCCCTAGCAGCAGTTACAGCACACTGCCTCTTAGCAGTATGAGAAATCTGTGCTTTAGATGTAAGGGTTGAAAGGATAATTCCAACCTTCGATGCAACAAGATGTTAAAATTCAAGCTCTGAAGGTGTACATTAAAAGTGTAGCCCTGCAAATGGAGCACTGTAGATTGGAATATGTCTATTTCCAAGAACAATTTGATTTTTGTACGTTGACTTTTTTTTTTTTACATGTTAAAGATTAAATATGTGGGGTTTGAGATAACATCTCTGCTTCAGTGGGGAGGTATGGAAAAGGCAAAATTCTCTAAATATTCCTCTGTCCTTGCTGCTGCTGCTTATGGCTTCAATGGTGATATGCCAGATACACAGTGGCACTGGAGGAGAGCAAGATTTAGCTCTTAAAAGGTATTCTTTTCATATGGAAGAAAATTTTATATACTTCTATGTTTTGTAATGGTGTGATTCAATGATTCTTCTTAACATAATGCTTTCATTCAAAAGACATCCCAGCCGAAAACCTTGGTGCATTTTGGAAGGGCAAAGTTGGAGATGTCTTGCTGGATGAATCAAGTGCAACAGCCCAGTGCCAAGTGCCAGCATCACTTACCCCCCTCGTGGGAGGGACCCTCACAAGCCAGAATGTCTTTGGCTGTATTGCAGCACCAGAGCTGGGTCAGAACTTTGTGTGCTGATGAAGCGAGTAATGAATTTTCCATATGCCTTAAACATGGGAAAAGCCTGCTGTGCAACTGCTCTTTTTACACATTTTTGTGGTGTTCTTTTATATGCAACAGCAAATCTGACTTTTCTTTTCTGGTTTTATCTCCCTTTTTCCCATGGCTTTTCCCAACAGCCCCTCTCCAACTAGTTGCTGTAGCCTACAGGACCAGAGAACCACCCCAAGATTAATAGAAGGGGCAGTGCATGAAATGGTGTAGGCATATTTCTTCCAACAACCCTTATGCTTAGGGAAAAGGGGATGATTATAGCCAGTCTGACATAAGGGACCATTGGAAGGAGAGTGTTTTGTCAGCACAGTCCCCTCAGAAAGGTAGCTGTGTTAAGGAGACACAGATCAGTAATGCCGGGGAAAGCACAGATCTCTGATCCCTTGCTTTGCTGGAGATGTGGCATGCCTCCTGGTGGGGATGGCTGACAAATGAGATGGCTGGCTTGCAGAGCTGTCACCTGAGCTAGCCCACACATCCCCAGGAGTGCAGTATTTTACACAAGTATGTGTAAGCACTGAGGATTTTGTTACAAAAGCTGTAGCTGAGCAGCGGGGAGGGAGGCAAGCTGACTTCAGGCCCCACCTGTGCCCCCAGAGACAGGTGGAGCTCATGGAACAGAAGATGACCAAGGATTGCTGTAGTGCATGGACTGGAAGGAGAACATATGTGGGCAGAGGTGATGGAAAGACTTTTCTTCCAGAGGCCCCTGAGGAGTTGTGAGTTTGTCGCAAGTAGGAGACCATGAAAAATGAGGAAGAGTTGTAGCTGCCTGCCAGGCTGTGTGGGGGATGAGAGAGAGTTTATGCCCTGTGTCTTCTCATGCTTTCTGTTGCTGCAGAAACTACTTTGTTTAAGCCTGTGGTTTTAACCAGTTTTAACAAAACCAGTGCTTAATATTATGTGAGTGCCTTCGGGCTTCCCTTATGGGAAAGAGCTTGGCACAGTCCCAGCTCTGAGGGGTATCTGCGCTGCAGTTGCTTGCTTTTAAGCACAGGCACTCTATGCAGAAGCACTCCTGCCTGACATTCAGATCCCTGCCCTGCAGCTTGGGCAGGGGAATGAGACTCAAGATCCTTGGGGAGGAGGGATTCAAATGTGCCTTTCCCATCAGCATCCTAACAAGTAGGTGAGTAGTTGAACGCTCTTGCAATTTCTCCCTAGCCAGGTGAGCATATAGAGATGAATAGAGATTGATCTTTCACCAAAGGCAAGATGAAGATGGGATTCCTGCACCCCTTCCTCCCCATGTAGGACAGCCAAGGGCCTCCTCCAGACACAAGAGTGATTGACACTGGTTCTTCTGTTTCTGGAGTAAGTGTACTAACCCATAGACCTAAACAAGACTTTCCACAGCTAAGCTTCAAAAGAAAATGCCAACAGCAAGTCTGTTGGCAGAGAACCTCATGTCAGTAATGTAAGTTAGGCTGGTTTTTAAAATACCCGTGAGATGGAAATCTGCAAGAGGTAATGGTTACAATGCAGAAGAAGCACATCCAGTTAAAAAGGAAAATAAAAAAAGAGTGCTATTTAAAACATAAAAATGGGTTATTCAGCATCACCAAGGCACACACAAATTGAGGAAATCCTAAAGTACTTCTAAGTTTGGATGTAGTCCAAGCCACTGACACTCCTGGAGTTTACCTGTGTTTCTAAGCAGTGAAAGAGTAATCTACAATCCTCAGTCTGAATTTTGAAGGAATACAACTATTTTATTTGCCCCATAAAACTTGGCAGCAGTGTTTGGACAGAGCTGTTGCGTGTTCTGACCCTGCTCTAAAAGATGCTGCTAGAAATTTCTGCTTTGCATCCAGCTTCTGGTTAACAAAGTTCATGCTGTCTTAATTTCTCACCATTTAACAAGCTGCTTGCTTCCAAGTGCAGCTAGCTTAATCAAAACAGGCTGTTGTTCACTCACCCTCTGGAACTCATCTGTCCTGTACGTGAAACACGTACAACAGACTTTGCCATTCCTACATAAATGTGAGGATTTGCAAACTCACAGGCTCCCACAACCGCCTGCAGTGCTCAAACTTGCCCCCTCCCCTGGGATGCAGGACAGAAGCAGCTTGATGTAATTGTTCCACAGGGCCACTGGGTCATGGGAACTGATGCCACAGGAGACTTACTAGTCTCCTGGGCCTCCTTTGGGGTCCTACAGCCTCCAGAAGCTGGGCTGTCTCCAGGGGATGGACTGGGGCTGGCTGCTCAGCGAGGGGTGTCTGGAGGCTCTCTGCAGCCAGAGGCATCCCTGTGGAGGGGCTCTTGCTCCTTATCTTGTTCTAGATGTGCCATAACTTAGCACAAGAGTAGAGCATGGTGATGGGGGAACAGAAACGCAACCAGAATTCTTCCTAATCCCATAGTACCTGTTGCCATCTTTAGACTGCCAAGTACTTGTAAAGCCTGGCTGGCACCTCTGATTCCACACCTGCTCCCTAGTGAGCTTAACCTCCTTTACCTGCATGGTGTCACTGCTGGAGGAGGCACCTGGAGGAACAAATCGTGCCTGTTGGTGGCTGCTGGCTCATGGTGGGCTCACATTGATCAGGAGGTGGGGTTGCTGCTGAACAAAGCATCATCCCCTTGCTGCAGGCAGTTCATAAGGAGGATGTGCTTACCTGTCAGCTATTTTTATTAGTATTTGTGCTAGACCAGTGGCCATGAACTCCTGGCACACATGCAGGGATTAGTAGCCTCACTGCTGGCAGGACAAGAGTACAAGAGGACCCTGGTCCCAGCCTTTCTTCCCAGTTGTTGGCCCCCACCAGGTCCCAAAATCAGCAAGTGTAGGAGAGTGGTGGGCTTTGCTGTCCCCCCAGCAGGAAAGAGGGGCTGGGAGAAGAAGCTGGATTTGGAGAGAATGGGCAGGAACAGGTGACTGGGAGCTGGAGGTGATGTGAAAGGGTTTGCTGATGATGATCTGCAGGGTGAAACTAGTCTTTGGTGCTTTACCTGCACATCACTTTCTCCTTGCTGAAGGTTACCACGTCTCTCAAGGTTTTGCACATTCACCCTCTAACCTGCCACATTCAGCATAAAGCCTACTAGAGATGGACAGGAGGGCTGAAGCAGTTGATATGAGGAACAGGCAACCTACAGCAAAGGTCAGAGTTTCTTTCCTGCTACTCTCCTCCTGCAACTCTGAAGTTTAAAAATGAACGCAGCTTTCTTTATAACTGTGGATTTCCCTTGACACCAACACTTTTTCTAGTGTGGGAGCGGTGCTGGCTCTGTGTTCGCAGGTCTTATTCTCAGGCAGGTGTTCTGGGATGCTGAATACAGCCGTGGTTGCCCTACTCTGCATTCAGCTTGCCACAGGTACCAGAGCCAGCCCAGACCGGGGCCAGCGCCCTCTGCGCTGGAGCTGGTTTCTCCCTTTTAGTCTCCTCAGTTGGCTTGTTCAGTTGGGGCAGAGACTGGGAGGAAATTTCCCTTGAATCACTCTGAGTGATTTTAATTTTCTAGCCGGGGCAGGGTGTCTATCTGGTAGGGCAGATTAAATGTTTCTTCTTCCTTCACTCCTTCCCCCTGCAATACCCAAGCATCAGCTCCCCCCTCTGTAGCCACTTGCACTCCATTTTTTGAGATGTGAAATACTGTGTCTCAGGAGATTTAGTGGTTTTTGGTTTGTTCCAGGAAATGCCAAATACACCTACAAATGGAGCTTTCACCACAAAACTTGGGACAATTTTGGGAAAAAAATATGGAAAGTTTGCTTTAACGTTTTAAAAAAAATATTTTCTTTGCCAATGGCAAAATATTTTGATTTTGTCACACAACAAATCTGACACCACCACCTGCCACTTGTTTCACCTCACCTTCAGATCCACTTGTGCTGAAGACTGTGAACTCTTCCTGGACAATCTCATGTAGCGAGACTGCTGTCTTTATAGTCTTCAAAAGTCTTAAAAACTCATCCACCTGCAGAATGCATCCCCTCAAAAGGGTCTTGTAACTAAATTCCTGGGTTTCCAACCTGTTCTGGCTCTCTTACTGCTCTCACCTTGCCCTCCCTGTCCCATCCTTTAAGGCATTTTGAAGGGCTCTCTAAATGGCTTCTCCAAGTCTCATCTTCTTTAATCCCTCAACACAAAAGAACACCAGGGGGTTTGCACTGCTGGTAGTGATGTTGAAAGAAGCAGAAACATACAAGAGTCTGAATGGCAGCAATTCAGAAAGTCTGTGTTTCACAATGGTTGTGTGTGGCAATGGATTTGCCATATGTAGGATGGAAGAAGTCCTGTCAGAGATGGACTAGTGAAGAAAAAGAAAACAGCTCAAATGTTATAGAAACAGAAGTTTTTAATGTGGTTTAAACAGGTTTTAAAATGGCTCTTGCTTTTCTGCAGAGTCATTGCTCCCTTTTCCCGACACCCCCTGTGAGGGACTTGTCTCCCACACAGGAGTGTCCTGGGAAGGTGTCCTGAGGTGTTTCTCATTGGCCTTTTGTTAACCCCTTCCTATTGGTTGTTGACTTTTTACCATTGTGAGTCTGACAGCATGGCAAAGATAAAGAATGCCATGGCAGTGACCAAGGTGGCAAGGTCAAGTCTCATTTGGAGGGCTCTTTTAGACAGTGATGAAAAAGACCAAACTGGAGGGATATGGGATGAGTGGGTTAAAAATGAAGTAATTAATGGCTGAAGTGAAGATAGTTATTGCACTGTTGCTCCCAGAGGCCTCAGCAAGCAGAGTTTGTGAGTTCTCCATTTGGTGAAATCCTCCATCCCACTGAGCACACAGGACAGGCTCCAAGGAAGAGCACACTCATGAGATGAGAAGGGGTCAGGCCAACTGCACTGGTGCCATGCCAGGGACAGGACCCTCAGGCACTGCACTGCAGCTGTCATAAGGAAGGAACCAGAGTTGTACACAGAGCAGAAAACAACGCCCAGTGCCAAGAGATGGCTGAGAAGCTCCCCTAAAACTGCAGATAACTGCAGACCCACTCCATGTGCATGGAGATCACATCAGTGATGGCCAGAGATAGGAAATGCACAGTAAATTTGCTGCTCTTCATCCTGGAACACAGATATTGGAGGATGATTGCCATTCCCACAGAATCTCGAAAGAGGAGCTGGGAAGCACTCACCTGACAAAGACTGCCTTCAGAAATAGCATGCTGTCTTCTCAGCCCTTGGACTCAGTCTTATTATGCTTTGCTGAGTCGGTAATGAGGAACAAGTGTTCAACTCTGTCACAGTGTCATTTGAACTGAGAACTGTTTCCTCTGTCAGCAAGTGGAGGGTGTTCTGCCATCAGTTTGTATTACTGAAGCTGATGGTAAAATATCATAATTTCATTTTTATATAGTTTAAAAGTTCATAAGTATTACAATTCAGAGAGATTGCAAACAACTTAATTTTTCATGAGTCCAGCATATTAGAAATAGAATAGTCTCTTAATATTGCTTAAATTACTGATCTGCATTTTGTGGATCAGTATTAGGAATCCAGAGCCCCAAAGCAATGAAAGATGATTCTCTTCTTCTGATAAAACCCCATAAAGTATGACCATGTTAGCAAATAATCTGTATTACAATGTGTTTCATCAGCTACTAAGAACTTACTATGGAAATCAATCTGATAAAATCATAACAATCATTAAAAAAATCACCACATTTAAAGTCTTGTTTGTGTAAGACAACAGTTTGTAATATTTTACAGAACACAGTCACTGATCAAAGTGATCTGTGTCCCTCTGTGTCAAAATGGTAATTAATACATTGTGTTAATACATAACTATACACAATGTATACATAACTATGTATACATAACTCACAGTATCATTTGATCTTGCACCTTTTGCTATCTGGTGTAGCATGCTCATATTTATATAGACTTGGAAAAGTAAAAAGTACTAAGCATCTTTTACCCAATTTATGGTAATAACAGCTGATAATGTTCAATGCTTTGTGCGACTAGGGCCTACATTTTCCATGAGTCACGAACTTTCTTGTAATTTGTCTCCAAGGACCTAACCAGGGGTGCAGCACTAATCTCTCCAGTTCCAGTGTGCTGACTTCAATCTGTTCTCTATATTCATCAGAAAAGGGGAGAAGCTGGTTGTGTCCTAGGCTTGTGCTCCCTGAGGCTGTGTCTCCTTGCCTTGAGATACAGCCCCAATGTCTCTGAGGAAGGGCTGGGTAGTCAGCTTTGTCACCATGACCTTCCCCAGTGTGTCCTTTGTTATCTCATGTCAACAAAGACGAAGAACCACCTTATCAGTCTGCTTTTAGAGAGCTAATAGGGAACGTGCAAAGGCATTTTAAAACTCTAGAAGTAAGAATAAAACCCTACGATTGCTCTTTAAAAATGAGCCTATTAAAAAAAATTAAGTTTGGGATGAAATCTTTATTCTGCTGCATTTGATCTGTGAGTTTTGAATGAAATGGCAAAACCCCTTTAGGCTGTTTAAATATTTATTGTGGACTCTATTAATTAAAAAAGACTCAGAAAAAATGGACTACTAAGTGGCATTGATTAAAAACAATAAGCCAACAGGTATTACAATTCAAATTATTTTTCTTCTTTTGCAGGCAAAGTAGGCCAGAGGTATTTGCAAAGACTCTTGTTTTATACTTACAGCACCCACACCTACCATTCTCATATTCTCCTTGCTGGGGCAGAACATGAGCTTTGTGGCAGCCTCATGTGCTTTTTCGTTTCTCATGAAGGAGAAACTGCGGGCACAACACTTGTTGTTATGGTTGTTTAAGGCTATTCTGGTCTCTAGGGAATCAGCAGTTAGCCACCTTCTTTCTCCGACAATTTTCTTGCTTGCAGGACCTGAAAAACGAAGCAAATGGGATGCTAAAGGCTCCATTGGTTCTACAGGAATGGAAGGTCACAGATATACCCATGAACTAGATTAAAGCCAAATAAGCAGACTTTATTAGTACCAGTGTTTCAGACAGAGCACTTGAATCCAGAATTCCCAGAGCAGAGTAGATGCAGGACTAGATGGGAGCTCTTACTTTGCAAAGACCAATTTCTTGTTATTACATTAAAAAATATGATCCCATCTATAAGCTGATCATACTTCTTCCTCAATATATTAAGGATCTTCTGGCCTTTCTTCTCCCGGTTTGTTCAGAAACTGCAGTCCTCTGATGACCAGATCAGTTTCCAGCCCAGATGCACTATCGTGCCAGAGGTGATACAATCTTGTCAGCCAGAACATGGTGTTCTGACGTTTTTAGATAATGTCTGACAGAAGTAATCATGGAATTTCCTAGCTGGAGGAAAAAAATGTGCTTCACAGGCAGTTTTCTTCAATTTTTCAGGACAAAAATTTAAATCAAGATTCAAGCAAGTTTTAAGCCAAGGAGTGAGCTTTGCTAGAGGTTTCAATGGGAGCTGCTGCAGTAATTAAAATGTTTAAGATATGTGCTTAGAAAATATTACTTTTATCTTTAATAATGCCAGCATGCTACTTTTTGCAGACAGTGGGTAGTTGTGCATCTGAAGAACTGCAGACATTCAGTGGCAGCCACCATGCTCATGGCGAGGGGAACCCCAGCTAATCTGGCTCAAGACTTCTTCACCAAGCAGGTGTTACACAGCCTGTAGATGAGCCATGTGGGAGGAAAGTGAAAGACAAAGCCAAGGCAGGTCACCGCATGCACTCGGAAAAGCTGCAGGGTTGATGTTGTAACTGGAGGGACAGCACAAAAGTTTGAAGCCAATGCAATGGCAGAATTACTGTTTTAAGGTCTGCTTGTTTTCAAATCTGCTGTCAAACAATTTGGCAGCCTGGGCCTTTGTCTAGCTCCAGGAGGACATCTCTGGCTTCTACAGCCATCAGATTATGAAGCTATCCAAGTGCAGAAGGACCAGGGCAGAGGCTCAAAAAGGAAAATCTTCCCCTCCTTTCCCCAAAAGTGTTTCCAAATCCTCATCTGAGCTTGGCTTTGGCATATGAGAAAAAAATTACCCTAGAAGGGAGAGGCCACCTGTTCCTATTCCAGAAGAATTTTTACTCTTATACAATGTTTTGTATGGAAAGAAAAGTTTTGCAGCACATGAACATGTAATTTGTCTCGTAGTGCTACAATAGTCATGTCTGAGAGCGATACAAGGGGCTGATCTGCTTGTGATATAATGGTGTATTTGAGATATGTGAGAAACAAGAAAAAATATGAATATTGCCACTCTGGAAGATTGTACCAGCTACTACAGTCAGGGAGTGCTCTCGGTTGTGAATTAGGGCAGAGAATGTATCTCCTGTTGCATTAACATAAAGGACTGTTCTTGGAAGCCAGAAGGTATAATTAGGCTTACTCAATCACATATTTCCACTGGGGAAGTCTGTTTCACCACACAAGGAGATGAATGCTTGAAAAGCCTGGCCTTGTTTTGCCTGGCACAATGTTTCTTCAGGAATCATGCACCTACAGTTTAATGATCATCACAAGAAAGGTTTGCATTTGCAATTATGGGACAGGCAGTGCCACCCCCTCAGCTGTTTCTTCCCAGCTGATGAAAATGTGAAGACTGAAGCATTTAAACGTCGATTGAATAAAGTGCCTGAACACAGGCTAGAATTTAGATGGTGTTACTTAAACCATGCTCTCATGCCATGCCAACTTGAGCTTGCCTTTCAGAAGAGTTTGTGGTTTATATACCACACAAAGCCTTTGTATTCAGAGGCTCCACCCTGATTCTATCCTCAGGTGCACATACCAGTTTGCTTAAGTAGCTGAGAAGATAAAAGAAACCCCTGTAAAACTAGTTAGTTGGGATCACTACAGCCTGGTGCTCAGTCTCTGGTTTTGGGCTCACAAATCTGTACTGTAGTTTAACTCTGCCAAAGCAGGATTAGCACATGCCCATGGAGAGTATCACAGGTGATAGGAACAAAAAAAAAAGCATGTTTACAGATTCTGGCCAGTATCTCCTCATATTGCCTTCTCTGTCCCAGTGCAGTCATCAAACCACCAGTCATGATCCAAGACACAGGGACTCCAGTGACTTGTCTGCCATGTGAGGGATGAACCCCACTGCCTTGCTATCCTGACATGGTGCTGCCGGTGGCTTGGGAGGTAACCAGCCACTGTCTCCACAGCTTTCCTGGAGCTCCCTATCCTGTGCAGATCATCACTAGCATATGGAGGCAGGAGCAGGTGAGTGCCATGACCTCCCTCATCACCGCTGTGTGGGGATGTGACTGCTGGTAGGCCCTTTAGCACCAGCTTCAGAAATTCATTCATCTGCACGGTCCCTGGTACCAAGACAAGCCACAGCAATAGCAGGCAGGGCAGGTGGTGCACACTAAGGATGGCACAACAGCTCTGCACCAGTGCTGGATGTCTGTGCATTGTCTACAGAGCCAATGGGGCACTGCTGGCCCAGAACAGTGGTGGCCTGCCAGCAGCTGACTGCTGTGAGGCCATTTCCTTGCTCTGTGCTTTTGCAGTTCTGCTCCTGCCCTATTAATGTCAGTGTATTGTTTATTTGAAAAGGAGAGGTCAGCATGTCACCCTTCCAACATCTGTTTCAGGATTCTGTCACTGGAGTTACCTTCCAGCTCTGATGGATGGCACTCCATCTCTATGCAGTGTCAAAAGACAGCTCTGATTTTGGTCTTTAGCCATCACAATGTCTCCAAAATTTTCCAGTAAAAAAAAAGAGATACAGTCCATCAGATTATTTTACTAATCTTTTTACCTACTTTTTTTCTTCTGACTCATACGGCTTCTATGCTGCCAACTATACTTTGGTCTCTTACTATTTCTTCCTTCCCCCATCCCTGTCCCTCAAATAAAACAACACTAGAAACTAAGCCCTTCTTCAGCTTAGTTCTTCAGGAGAGTAGTAAATTTAATTTTGGCAAGATACGTGTATAAATATTATACATGTTGTATACTATACAGTCATCTGGATGATTGGTACATTTGGCCTTGATGAGGAGGCACTGTCTAGCTCTGTGACTGACACCTCACTACCTCCTTCCATCAATCCATATTTGGAGGAGTACTAAGGAAATAGCTTTGCTGAGAACATAGATCAGAGACTGATTTCTTTGTAGCACAGCAGAACAGTCCACATAACAACATAGTTGGAGAAAATGTATTAAGTGTACTTAAATGTGCCTTGAGTCATGCTTGTAAACTCTGCTCTTCAACCTCACTGAGAAGGTATATTCCTGTCAGTGTGAATGTGGATGCTTGTAAACCACAACAAGTCATTAAAAGATTAAGACAGGAACAGTGAGAAAAAAAATATGATAATGAGGCAGAGAAACAGGATAGATGATACAGAGCTGCCAACCTTCAATCTTTTCAGCATTAGGTGCCTTGTGAGCTGTTAAAGTGCAGTTAAGTGCTTTGTTGCCAGGGCTATGTTCCCTAGGTTTTACTGGGACTGTGTTGGCCTGGGAGCTGGTAGTAACCTGAACATTTCTGTGATACTCTGGCTCTACTCTGCACAACCAGCTCAGGCCCACTCCATCTCACGATGGGTGCATAAGCAGACACGACTGCCCACTTGGGACATGCCCTGAAGCCCTTCCTGTGGCTGGTTCCACTGTGGCCAGCAACACATATTGCATGGCCAAGAGCCACACAGAGATACTGGTGTGTTGCTTGTAGGGCAAGAAAAATCATGTGTCCTTGTCATCAAAAGATAAAGGGAAAGCATGACAAGGAAGAAAAAATGTAGTCCTAGGAAATGTATTCAGCAGGAAATAAAGGCAGCAGTAGTCCCTGGAGTATCTAAATTTTGAGGAAAATACTTTCTCTTAACAAAAGACTGAGACTTCAAGTGACTGAATATATTTTAGTTGCTGGAAGTCCCTGTTAAGAGGAGGGAGAAAGTAGTGGTGTCTCTAACCCTTCCAAGTCAGAGGAAGAAGGAACCTTATGTTTTGATGCAGGAAGAAGAAATGGAATTTCTAAAAAATGCAGAACTTCAGGTCCTTTATCTCCAGCTGCAAATTGGTTGTTTGTTGTTCACTACAATTTATTGTGTTACCTTAACTGCAGGGTAAATGGTGCTACCAAACCAAACTGAATAGACGAGGACAAGTCAATACTGATTCTGAAAGCAAACTGATGACACAGTAAAACTTGCTGAAACTTTGGCAAGATGTACCCCTACATCACCGTGGGAGCTAGAAATCCTAATCTGGAGTTCTCAAGAGCAGCCTTTGTTCATGTGCAGCGTCTGAACTGTTACCTTGTTTACTGACACTGATTTTCCTGTGATGACTTACTACAACTCAGCATCTTGTCCCATTTTTGTTGAAGATATAAAGGAGAAAGTTGAAAAAAAATATATTTAAAAAAGCCAATACTCCTTGTTTTTACTGTAATAGAATCAAACTCATTTCTTATTATGTTTGTGAGGTTGAAGTAGTAGGTGAATGCCTTGTATTTTTAATATTTATATTACTCTGCTATGTAAGTATCTCACAGATTTGAAGTTGTCTCCCAGTGCTCCCAAGTTACTCCCATTTTGCGGAGGAGGAATTTTGATGACATTGAGGAAGTCTGAAACAGAGTAAACACAGGCCTCATGATTCCTACCATCAGTAGGATGTACTCTTTTTGTACTCTTGCTACATTGTAAAAATTTCCTTTTTCAGAAAATATAATGGCTTTTTTATATTTTAGGACTCTAGATCTACTCCAGATATATACACGTAATATATAGAAGAGACAGTTGTGTGTTTTCATTCAGTGACTTTCTGACTTTATGCATTAAACCTACTGTATGAGCTTGTTTTGCACTTGTGTTCAAGCTGAATCACCTTGAAAAGTAAAAATTATCTCTCAGTCTGTATTTTGTCTTTGGAAAGAGAGGGGTATTAGAAGCAATTCAAAAATAATAGAAGAACTTTACTCAAAGGAAAATGTTCAGCTACTTGGGAGTTTCATTTTAAAAATTCATCATTTGGAAAAAATCCTAAAGCAGTACAAAATATTTCCCTTCTGAAATGACGTTTTGATGCACTGTGCGGTGGTTCATCTCTGTTAGTCAGGCTCTCTGTTGGACACCAAGAGAAAAGAGAACTGTGATACGAAGTCATATTCCGTGGTGCACTGTAAGAGGTTCAGTTCAATAAAGGAGAAATGAGACATGAGAAAACTGGGCTACAGTTTCTCTGCAGAACAACAATGTGATATGCATAGTGAAATATTAATTTTTAAAATACTGAATTAATTCATGGACTTTTAGACCACTTCAGTTCTGATGGAAAGTCCTGTTTTAAACTGGAGCATCGCATAGCAATACGCGCCTCATTCAGACATCATTACAAAGCTCTTGTTGTTTACTGCTCATTATCTAATTACAATCATACACAGTAGTTACATTTGCAAGCATGTCATTAGATGACTTGTAAAGATGTTGCCCTAAGGAGTCACAGACCTATCCTGGCTGAGTCCAAAGAGTATCCAGAAAGAGCTGTCAACAATTCCTGTGTCATCTAGGTTAATTTTTTTTAACTATCAGTGCCTCCATACACCACTTATCATTCTTTAAATAATTTTCCAGTACAAGGAATCCTCAACAGCATAGCTATTTCTCTTCTGCAGAGGGCAGGGAGTTAGGTGGACCACCAGACTCCAGGTGAAAAATCTTGGCTGTTCAGTGAACCAAGCCAAAGAAATTCAGGTTTCACGGTAACATGCATCAAGCATCTCAGCCACCTATTCCTGCAGTGCAGAGAGCAAATAAAGAATAACAGCTAACTCCTGTGATAAGTTGGAAATGCATGTAAATGATGAACATGTGATACAGAACAAAAATAAAAAGGGGTAAAAGAAAGAAAACAGGTAGATTACTACAATCAAGAGTAAACATTATTTCATAGCAGTCTTTCTTACTAGGAGCAGGCATTTGATATAATTTAGTCTGACCAGCAACTCTATTTCAAGAAGGATTTGGACATCTATTGATGAGAACATCCAGAAACAACACAGGTTGAAGGACAGAGCACCATCGCACCAGACCCTTCTTTCATTAACTTTATCAGTAATACAAAATGCCTTGGTCTGTATACAGTAACTGGATATAACCACACCATCTTATCTCAACCTAAACAAAGTAGAAAGCTAAGTTTACTGGCTACTTGGCACTCAAAGCTTTTCTTCCAACATTTTGTCATGGAAAGCTCTGACTCATCTCTGTCATGCCTTAGTCACATTTTCTGATCTGTAACTTCTGCTTTACACAATTAAAACTAAAATGGATTAAACTGCCTATATTTGTTAATCAAATATACCAAGTTATTACTTGCATTCTTACCCTGTTCTCTCCCCAGTCGTTTCCTGTATTGTCTTACATATATAAAATAAAAATGTAGAAACAAAATACTGCTTCCTGTATTGTCTCACCACCATTGCCATAGCAGTGGTGGCCCTAATGCTCAGTTGCTGTTGGGGCTGCCAGCAGACAGGTGCAGTTTATTTTCTCTTTTGATGCGTGATGTTGCTGGGTTTGGTGCTAGCATTTGTGCCCTCAGTGACCAGACCAAGAGGGAAATAAGACTCATAATGATTTTAGCTAGGGTAGATTTCCACTGGGGACAGACCCACTGTCTTCAAGGTAAGAGCTGCCACCTGCTAGGCATGTAAGGACTGAAGGATAGGTCTACAGACAGTTGAAGACCCCCTGAAAAAAAAAAACTATAGGGGATAAACATGAGCAGTAGGAAACCTTGTTATTTTATATTACTTTTCCAAGCTCACAGCATCACTAAGAGCTCCTCGCTTGCTGATACTCTCTCTCTGCTTCCCACCTCTCTCTGATTTGGGAAACTCCCTGCAATTTACTCTATCTGCTTCCTCACGAGGAATGAGCTCATATCCAGAACACTGTGTGTGCTGCACCCAGCTGGGTAAACATGGCCATCTGATATCACATGAATATGTCTGAGCACCCAAACTGGCCAATTTCCCTCTGTTTGTGGGGTTGCACATGTGGAGCCAGTTGTGTCCCCACCACATCCCAGCAGAAACATTACTGAGCAGTGCACACCTCGCCCTGGGGCTGGCCAGCTGTATCTCTGCTCCTGCTGACATCGCCCCTGAGTGCCGAGCCCTGGCACGTCAGCCAGGACTGCGCAGGTCGGAAAAAAAGAAGGTGCGGCTCAAGTCAGGAGCAGGAACATCTCCAAATCCTCCTTTGCTCTCAGGACAGTTAGTCCATGAAGTCAGGCATAAACAAGTCCTCTAACCTTCCACCAGCCTGGGCAACAGAGTAATGGGCCAGCCATCTCACTTTGCTTCAGAGATCTGCACACCATTTTGGGCCCCGCCTGTCCCTGCCTTTCTATCTGCTATTAACTACCCTTTTCTCATCAGCATTTTCAGAACAAAACCTAAAATTTGTGAATCATTAAAAAACATCTCTGACCAATAATATAAGTGTATTCTGAAAATAGCTTTACCAAACTATTTTAGGGGTCTGTATGATCCAAACAGCAAATATAAACTGCTCATATCTTACTAGCAACCTTATTCTTACCTCAGGTAAGGTTTTTCCCAGCTTTCAGTACACCCAGCTTTCAGGCCCTCTGCCACAGGCTCTAAATCCACTTTCATAAACAACATGTGGTGGGTCTTAACCACCCACAAAATAATATGATTAATTCACCTTTACCAACTGAAGTTGTCAAAATGTCTCAGTAGGATTAAGCAGTAATCCTTGATTTAGAGCCTGCTATTCCATACTATTCTCAGGAAAACACAATCTTATGATTGCCCTTAAGAGGATTTTACCTCTGACACTAACAGACTCTAGACTTAGTTGCCTTTGTCTTTCATTTCTTGAATTTTAACTCCTACCACAACCTTAGTTTTAGCTATGAACAGATGATCCCTGCTGTCCTCAAAACTTGCTGGTGACACATACTTTCACCTTGCTTTGCAGAAACTAACAATAAATTCAGGGCTCACACTTGTTGCCTATAAAACACAATCCATCAATTACCAGCCTTTAGGGAACTGGCATGTGCTAGCATCATGGCTGATACAAGTAGGATAAAAGATGTCTAGCAAGTTCTGTGGTGAGTTTTGGGTTAGGATAACCTTAACTCTAAATTTACCCTAAGCCGAACTCCTATTTTAATGATATTCTCATATCACTTATTGAGGAGTAACTATAAGTCATAATGGCTCTTCTGGACTCTGTGAGACTTAATGGGTCTTAAGACATTTATGACCCATGCATTTCTTAGAGTCACAGAATGGTTTGGGTTGGAAGGGACTTTAAAGATCATCTAGTTCCAACCTCCCTGCTATGGGCAGGGCACTTTGCACTAGATAAGGTTGCTCAAAGCCCCATCCAGCCTGGCCTGGAATGCTTCCAGGGATGGGGCATCCACAGCTTCTCTGGGCAACTCATTCCACTGCCTCATCACTCTTACAGTGAAGAATTTTTTCCTAATATCTAATCTAAACCCTATCAGTTTGAAGGTATTTCTCCTTGTCCTATCACTACATGCCCTTGTAAGAAGTCCCTCTCCAGCTTGTCCCCAGTGTGCCCCTATTTGCACCCTATAGCCCCCTGTTTAGGCTTTGGCCATCTTACAACCCCTCTGTTTTTCTGTGTGCCCCTCAGCTCTCTGAGGGGTTTACACCCAGATCTTCAGTCTACACTCTGAAACCTAAGCCCAAATCCTAACCTGTGTTTGAGCTGAATAATTATGGAATGAATTTCAGCTGTGAAGTGGTAATGACTGAATGACCATCAGGAAAAATTGCACTGCCTGAAAGTGCTACCAAAGCTCATCCCTGAAGGGTTTTTGTTATGGCTCATGTAAGTATATAGTTAGGAGATCTGACTCCTGGGTACACAGGGGCTCTTTTACATGCTGGCCCTTGTATCAACCACATAGACCTCTTAATTTGGTTTATAAATCCTAGGTTGTTGGGTTCTGTTTAATGAATGAATTGTGAGTTCTTTACAGGTTACCTTTTGCTTCCAGGAACTGGAGATATAAGAACATGAAATTATTCAAAGGCTCAAAAAAAAAAAAAAAAAGTAACACTGCTAACTTCCTACATAGAACGTATTTTCAAGTGTTAGTACATTCAGTTTACATCTACTGCAAAGCTGCTCTGTCCCACCAAGTTAGTATCTGAGAGAAAATTTTTAGGATAAATTATCATTTATATCATACCTTGCTCTATATTCAGTTTAGATTGAAATAAAAAGAGTATCCATGTTGCCCATCATGTCTTTACTGTCAATACTAATTTCTAGTCTCAAGTTCTGTTCAGGTTCCATGTTTTGCTATTGTAGCCCCCTTGGTCAATATCTGAATAGTTAAACTGGTTCAGAAATAGCCGCTCCATCTCTTGGCAGCATCTGATATAAACACTGCAGCAGTCAGCAGGCATGGAGTCGCACTGTGCTATTCACCCTTCCTGTTACTCCCGAAATCACCAAGGATAAGCTGTGTCTGTGACCTATTCCCCTCAAGGTGAGGTTTCACTCTGGGCCAGGCTGTCCTGGCCATGTAGATGGCGACTGATGGTGCTCCAGGGACCAGTCATGAAGGAGATGCTGTGTGCGTGAGGGTGGTCTCACAAACCTGCTGGCCCATTGAGACTCGGAGGGCAGGGCATAGTTGGGTTTGGATTGCGTTTGCGCTGTAGGCTGCAAACACAAGTACCTGGTCAATCTTAAAATGTTACTCCTATGTATATTTCATTTTTGAGGAAAGGAACAAGTTGGTTTTTTTCAGAAGCAGCTTGAAATTTTTGGTCCCGTAGGTGTTGAAAGTCAGGGAGATTAAAACTGAAGCCAACAAAAAGCAATTAAAAGTTGTTTCTTGGTCCTTGAAATTTTTGGTCCCATGGGTGTTAAAAGTAAGGTAGAGTACAACTTAAGCCAACAAAAAACAATTAGAAGTTGGGTTTTTTTTCACTCTGTTCCTTTCCTAACTTTATTCTGACCCTCCATATGGGGTCATTTATTTCTCACACCAGTTAGTAGCTCTTCCCATTTGGGGATTTGGTAGTTTTAGTGAAACATCTAAAGGAGAAGACCAAGCAAACTTTCTCCTTTTTTGGCTAAGAATGTTTGTTCTGCTAACATCTGAATATAAAAACAACCTAATACTTGGGGCAAAAGCAGGGGACATCCTCAGGGGATTTTTCAAAGAGTTTATCTGCTCCTAGGTTTGAACTTTTCAGGGGAGACTGTTTAAATCTCAAGAACAGTTTTTTGGTTTGCATCAGTGTTTGGTTTTTTTGTTTTGTTTTGTTTTTTCTTTGTAGAATAATCTCAAGATACAGTTTTTACCTAGAGGAATGGATGTATGAGACTAACTCAATAATGGGCTACTTTCTTTGCTCTGTGCTTTCTTTCTTTCTTGCATTAGTTTTCCTTCCTTCCTTCCTTCCTTCCTTCCTTCCTTCCCTCCCTTCCTCCCTCCTTCCTTTCCTCCTTATTTCTTTCTCTTTCTTTTCTTTTTCTCTTTCCTTCTCTTTCTTTTTCTTCCTCACCTTCTATCTTTTTTCTCTCTTTCTTTTTCATTCTCCTTCTCTGTCCTTCTCACTTTCCTGTTCTCTCATATTAAAATTATAAAAAAAAATTTACAGATCAACTTTTATTTTTTTTACATGGCATGTGGTGGCACAGTTCTAAATTGAGATTTTTCCCTTGGATTTTAACATCCCCAAATAGATTTCCTACTCACTTTGCACTTGTTTGTTTAAACTAAGTCTCTTGGTATTGTAGCAGCTCAGGACAACTTTCCATATACTGCCATTCAGTTCCCACAAGAGTTAACTCCCAGGCTTTCAGCTAGATGAGTTGGCCAGTTACTGAGTGATGCCATTTGAAGCTCAGCCTCAGATGATGAGCTTGGGACCCTTTATTTGGCATGCCTCAGACTTTTGGAGCAATGGGAGAACTGCACACTTCTTTCTGAGGGAGTCATGGTCACAGTCACTATTTGTTCTCCCTCTTACCAAAGGCAAATGGTTGGAGAAGGTAACCTTCAGCTTCTTCAAGGAAGTTCTTCAACAGCTTCAGGGAAATCTGAACAGATCATGGATGTATCCGGAAGGAGAAGGTTCTTTCCGTCCTTGTCTCTGAACGCTCTCATGTGGGAATGACCTTAGTAAGTCAAGAACTTTTTCCTTTTTGTTTTACTATCCAGAGGAAAACTCCTTTTATACAGTAATAGAAACCAAGAACTTTCTTAGGTATTTTCATACTTTGAGTCTTTTTTTTCAGTCTTTTTTTGTTTTAGTATTTTCATTCATTTTTTCCTTTCTTATTTGTTTTAACTCTTGAAGTAGATAGCTTCTCTTTTCCTTTTCTCCTGTGAAGCTTTACAGCAGCACACTGTTTGAGCTCCTTCCCTCTGCAGTTTTTGCAGAACATTGGTTTTGGGAGGCTTTCCACTCATTCTAGTCACTGTATTTACTTGTTGTATTCACATTCATTTCTCTATCACATGCCCAGCTATGCTGTTTGTTTTCTTCAACTATGTGAGATGGTGGCACAGTCAACATACAGGTGGGATCACAATTAACAGTTTTGTGGAGGTTTAGATGCCAGCAAGCCCTAAGGCTTCCCAGGTTGCTTACTGAATGCACTTTCTTAGACTATGATATCTTAAGAAGCTGTTTTGAAACCAGGAAATGCAAGGCTTACGAGAGAAAATTTATGACTGGGGTGAATGGCTCTGTTTAAATAACCGTTGCAAAAGGTGCCCCAGTAAGACTTCTTTACCTTGCATTTGATGTTCTTATATGGCTAAATTCTCATTATGAACAATTCATGTTAATGAACAAGGTTGCTTATATGAATAAACCAAGTCAGCTAGGCAAGCTTATTGTCAACAATTACTCCCTCTTAACATCAGTAAATCTGCAAGGGTCTTAAATGTGGCTGTGTATCATCACAGAGGTAGCTGGGAAGTTAACAGGGAAAGGCACATGACATATTTGTATGAAAATCAGCTGAAGCCAATGCTACTAATTCTCCATTATGAGATAAAAGGAGACATAGAAAAGGAGAACCCCATTATTCAGCAAAGCAACAGTTAAAGCCATTATAACAATGGGAGGGAACGTGAACAACTTGTAATGATGATGATGAACATGATGTGATTAACATCTCCTTATGATGGGTTGGATTTATAATGTTCATAAGACACCTGCAGTTGTGCTAAGTGTTCAGAGTGTGTAAACATGGTTAAATTATGTTATGTTGTGATAAATGACATTTTAAGTGGATAAAAAATTGCTCTCTCAACTTCCCTCCACCTCTGTACTTGGGGGGAATACAATGCTGAGTAACTACATACTATTTTGATTTACTTATTAAATCCCTTTCTGGAAAACTGATGTCGGTATCAATTTTTTTCTTTAAACAAAAAACCTATGAGCCAAATTCAGCTGAAATACATATGTTTAACTTAAAATTAGTGCCATTAATCTCAATAGAGCTGAATAGACCTCTCTGGGAACAATCTAGGGCTGTAAGAAGAGCCACCAAAGCTATTTGTGATGACTATATCATGAAACTTTGCAATGTGATTGAGACATTGCTTATCCAAGAGCTCTTTGAAAGAATCTCATATGCTGGCCCCTATACAGAAGAAAGCTCAAGATTTCTGCTAGCATGATGGGCTTAGTGATCTTTAAGATTGCCAAAAGTAGTTCTAACTGGGTTTCAGCTAGCATCAGTATATCAAAACTGGTTTTCCTTTTGCCAAGGCCTTCGAGTAAGACCAGAAATTGAGGGTCCGCAAAACAAAAAGAAAAGGGGGAGGGGAGGAGCACACAATGCTCACAGTATATTTTTATACATATTTACAGAAGGAAGAGCTGTGCTATCCAAACTTGAGCTTTCCCCATGGATGAGTCAAACATAACGTTTCATCCCAGCGAAGGCACAGAGAACATCTCAATGCACAGAAACATTTCTACACAGGAAAGGGTCTGGGAGATATTGACCCCACTTTGGGTAATTATGATCATCTCCTTCCTGGGTTTTTGTGAAAATGGAATTGTCCTCTGGTGCCTCTGCTTCCAGATCAAAAGAAACCCATTCACTGCGTATATCACACACCTGTCCATTGCTGATATCTCCTTACTGCTTTGTACGTTTATTCTGTCAATTGAGTACATTGCTGGTTTTGGATTTGCATATGGTTTTTACTATTATATCACCACCATACTATCTATCATCTTCCTTCTTGGCTATAATACTGGTCTCTATCTCCTGACAGCCATCAGTATTGAGAGGTGTCTGTCTATTGTTTACCCCATCTGGTACCGATGCCACCGGTCACAGCACCAATCGGCAATTGTGTGTGCAATCCTGTGGACTCTGTCTTTTCTGATGACAGTAGCTGAATATTTAACATGCAAAGATGATTCAACAAAGGAAAAATTCGACAACGGCAACCATTGCCAAGCACTGCTCATCTTCACGTGGATCCTGACTTTCATGATCTTCATTCCTCTAATGATTCTGTCCAGCCTGATCTTAGTTATCAGGATTCATCGTAACTCCCTGAGACCTCATTCGTCAAAGCTCTACATCATCATTGTGGCCACAGTCATTGTCTTCCTCATCTTTGCCATGCCTATGAGGCTGTTGTATCTTCTGAATTATCACCACTGGTCATCTTTGCTCAGCCAGCAGAACCATGTCACCGTCGTTCTCTCCACCGTTAACAGTAGCATCAACCCCCTTGTTTACTTCTTTGTAGGAAGCAGCAAGAAGAAGAGGTTCAAGGAAAGCCTCAAAGTGGTTCTTAGTAGAGCGCTCACTGATGGGTTGCGGCCGAGAAGCCAGGAAGTTGGCATGAGTTTGGATATAGCTGAAACAATTTTCTAAAGCTTAGGGGCAAAACTCTAGGGGCAAATAATTGGACTTGGAAGGCCTAATAAACCACTGCAAAACTAAAAGTATTTTTCTTCCATAGAATGTAAAAAGCAGTAGTGAAATGGTATTGTTATCTTTGGTGGTTGAGCAATGGAAAAATATGGACTAGAATAAAGATAACTTTTATTTGTATTTTTTTAATTATTCAAACACATGCTACATCCTGATGTGACTATGTCAGTCAAAGATACCACAGTGGAAAAGAGACAGGCCAACAGAGAATATAAAAAAAGGACACAGAAATATGTTATAAATAGTGTGACATTTATACAAGCACCAAGCAGCCATAAATGCTATTGAAGTCATCGGGGCCTGTGTGTATTTGCATTTTTAAAAGTCAAATCCACTAAACACAGGATTCACGTTACATGCTGGGATTTAGTTTCAACTGTTTCCAGCTTGTTTAAGTGCGCAAAAGAGCTGCTCCCTCGGGGAAACAGAAGAAGAAATCCACGTATGAGAATAAGTCCCCATACATAGCCAAGCACATACGGTGTAGCTTTGGTCTAGCAAGAAATCAAAGTATATATTAAATAGTCTAATTCATCTGCCTTTAAGGGTCTACTTCAGAGTCTGTTTTCAAAGTATATGTTGCACAATTTCCAGTGACATCAACATGTCTCTGGGTCCTTGGATAATTTGGTACCTGACACACAGGAGTTTCTGCCAATATAGGGATGTTGTCAACTCACAGAGGGCTTTTGCCCTAATTATGAGGGGTGGGGTTGGCTTATCCCCAGAATGTCAGTGTTCCTGCAGGTTTAGTTATTCAAGGGGTCTGTAAGAAAATCAGTCCCGACATTTGCTGTCCCAGACACTTACTTAGTATTTATCTGTTCTCTGGAGAATATATATTCCCCATGTGTCTGTTTTATAACAATTGGTTTTGGATAAACAGAAAAAAGAAAGGTGTGCCTCACACAATGAGTGACTGGACACAGTGAGTGACTGGGGCTACACCCTAGGTGCACTGTTCCAGCTGCCTGTCTCCTTCTGCTGTATGCCAGGGTACTGGGGTTGGTATTTTGTGGAATTTAATTCCCAGCGCCACTTGCCCAACTTTAGCCAAGCTGCAGAGTGCAGAGGAAGACGCCAGCAAAGAGGGGATGGGGCCAGGTCAGCTTTAGCACACAGAACATGGGAGGTCTGGGCAGTCAAAGTGCTGTGGCACTTTCGAAGAGACATATGTTTGCTTCTGGCCCCTGTGGAGCTCCAAATTCATCAGGAGCTGAGACCTCCCATCACAAGCAAAAGCAGCATCTTCAGCTTCCCGCCAAGTTTCCATTGGCACACTTAATAGCTAACTGGGGAAAGAAAAATACAACCTACCCCTCCTTTGTTGAAAGATTGCCAGTCCTGGAATAAGGAAGATGGTAGGTTAAGACCGAGGATTGGATGGGAATTCATGCAGAGAAGAGATCTCAGAAGGATAAATGTTCTTTCTGTGCATGTGCCCCTTTCTCCTTACATTGAAGTGTTTCAATATGCCATTGTAGAAAAGACTCGGGAGAAGGAAGAGGTTACCCTTATGTCTTCCTGAGTCTCTTACTCCATTAAGACCTTTATCTATGACAGCCCCTCTGCTTGTCCCAGTTTTTGTCCTTGAAACTCTAGTCCCAGGCTTGTCACCTCTATTGATTCAGGTAGTAGGTAAGTGCAGTCTGCTACTCTCTTAGGGCAGAGATCTGCTGTACTGCTAGAATGACACATCAGCTGAGCAGCTCCCCATTGCTGATGGTGAGTGCAGGATAGGGCAAATAGATCTGTGGACATGTTGGGAGGGACGGGGGGAAAGAGTGATGTCCACATGCACATAATATGGGTGTGCATGCACCTGCTGGGAGCTGGGACTGTTGGGAAATTCGTCAACACTGATAAATGCCATAAACTTGAACACTAGGATAGATCTAGCCCCCCTACCCCCCAAAAATCCCAGACTCTTCTTTAAAGCCATTCCCTACCCTTACCTCAAGACTCCTTGCAATAATCACATGGAGAACCAGAGAGAGTGGCAACATTGCAGGAAACATGTTTAAGACATGTTTCCACTGTAACCACACATGTAACTCAGTTCTCTCAAGAGTGCTTTAGGTGAGATAAGGCATATTATTTACAGTATGTAAACATACCCAAATTACTATGCTAGGTTTGGGTTAAGGATCACTGTGCATGCAGCCAGGCACTAGAGCTGAAGATGCAATAATATGCAGCAGGGCAATCTGGATGCTTATGAGCTGAACAGGTGCTCTAGGACTTATGGCTTCTTACCCCTTTTCACCTGTGCCTGGCCATGACCTCAAATTTTGGCAAACTGTCCATAGATCTGTTCACAGAGTAGACAAAATTAACACTCAGCATGAGATGAACATCCAGAAGGATGAATAAGAATGAATATTTAACAGTTGAAAAATTACTAATGCTTCCCAGTCCACAGATAAAAATAACTTACGGGTGTTCTTTCTTCTTTATCACAGCACCTGATGACTGTTCTCTGTGCAGACAGGCAAGGAGAACTAATAAACATATGATTACATGATTTAAAAAGGAAAAAAAAAGGCAAGACGGGGAAAATGTGACAATTTGTTGCACAACAAGGATGTGATTCTCCACCAGCTTGCATTTTGAAAAATTATTTGCATCTGTGGAAGAGGTTGAAATAAAATTGTGGAGATCAGATGGTGTAAACACTGTAGTGGTGCAGAACAGAAAAGATTGTCTTGAGGGTAAAGTACTAGCCATGGAGTTTAGAGATGTGGGTTCTATTTTAATGCAGTATTGGCATCTAATTTTTCTGTTCCTCTCTTTCCTGACTATAAAATGAGGGTATATTATTTTGCTCCCAGTGTAGTGCCTCCACATTTACACTATAGACGCTTCAGAACAGCAGCTGTCTCTTGGTTATCTCTTGTAATGTCCAGGTCAATAAGGACTTAATTTTGCGCTGCAGTCAAGACATGGAATTATTCAGGGAAGTCATGCCCAATATAGCACTTGCTTTGTTAAAAGTCCCTTTACCAGACTTCTGTTCTACTTGATACTAATGAATGTTGTGGAATATAAAAGTATGGCTAGAAATACAGGAGGAAGTCACTTCCCTAGGCACAGAAGAGTTTTTGCTGTTGTAGATATGCCCTGGATGAAGAGGATGATATGGAGCAGTTTGCTGTGCAGGTTCAGGCCCAAAATGATGTGATGGGTTTATGCAGCAGCTTTCCTCTATAACTCACAGAGATGAGGAAGAAGATATTGCCCAGTTTACTTCTAGCCTAGAGCACACCCTGGGAAACCCTCTAAGGGAAATTGAAATGCTTCTCAGTTGCTGCTGTAGGAAAAAAACTCCCTCTCACCCTTTCCTAGCATGAGAACAATCTACAAGTGCACAACATTCCCTGGTAAAATGCCTCAGGTCACTTTGTGGGGGGAGGATAAGAGCAACAGTTCAATTGCAGGGTTCTCCAAAAAAATCCTAGATAGAACACCCACAAAGTCCAGGAGCCCGTGATGTCTGGCTCTTTATGTGCACCGGCACTCCTTCTCAAGTTCTCCCACTCTGCAAGTCTCAGGGGGAGCAAGTATTTTTAGGTATAGTCTACAAATAGATGTAAAACTTTTAAGAGCTATGTGCAGAAGATGAACACCTTGGTGTCACCATTCTATCTCAGAACCAAAAGACATTTGCTTAAATGCATTGGAGGAGGGTGCTCTATGCTCTATGTCATCTTTGGTCTATCTGGATTTAATTTTTGACTCAAAGAGTGACATATGTGTTTCAGATATAACTTTTTTTAATATTATTTATAGGAAAAAAGTTCTCTTTGGTACAAGTGAAGTATTTCAAATGAATACATACTCTAAGCTCAGTGAAGATACTCAATTACATATTACAGCAAATTGTAATTATTTTGTGAAAATAAATACACACAACCAGTAATTTTTGTTTTGGTTAATAATGATTTTTTTTTTCCTCCCTGGGCTTGGCCTGGAATGGACCTGCCTGTAGCCAGAGGACAGGCTGAGCCTGTCAGACCAGTGTCTGAGCAATAAACATCTCTATTTCTAACCTTGGCATGGCTGAGGTCCTCTGTAAATATAGCTCTATTCACTACCTATATTTTTTATTATCTGCTCTCTTTTGTTCTTTGATCTGCTAGCATGTACAGCGTTTCAGTACAACACTGGCCTCTGTTTCTTAGCAGCATTCAGCGTTGAGAAACTTTTATCTGTACTTTTCCCCACAGGATTTCATGTCACCTCCCAAAGCACCTTTCAGCTACTGCGCATGCCATCCTGTAGCTCCTCCCTTGTTTAATCCCTATAGCAGAAGACTTCAGGCCTACAGCACAGCTATTTTAAGTCCTTGGGCAGTCACAGTAAAATATCCATCTCTCAACTTTCTGTCCATCCTGAGTTTCCTACTGTGTACTCCACTCATACTTCCCTTCAGTTTGATCCTTGGCATAAGGCTTGGCATAAGGCTAAAATTCTGCAGAGACTGGATGCCTCCTACCCTGTCTACTCAGAGTCACTGCAGCCATTATGTTCTTCTCTTGACCATGCTTGTGAGATCATGTACCTCCTGTAGCATTAGGGTAACAAAATGCTGCCAAAAGGATTGAACAAGCTTTCACCATCATCAGACATGGTGTCAGTCTCCTCATTATTGCTTTGTGTGGAGCTGCAAGAAAAATAAGACAGAGAACATTCCTCCAAGCAGTTTTATGAAGCCTTCAAAGATGAATTACTGCTAGCTTGTCAGAAAGCTCCAACACCTTTTTCAGAGATCATGCTCTGAGGCTCAAGCACACATTAGAACATTGTGAAGGTTAAAAGCTAAGACAAATAATATACAGAGAAAATTTTTTTTTCTTGTTTGGCACAAACCTTCTATCCTATTTTGGATGAGAACATACATGGTATTTCCTAATATTACTTTATTTCAGCTGCTAAGGAAATAACTGTCTGAAAATTTCAGTATTTACTACTAGTAATTTTTCCATCACAGTGTTTATTCACTTCAGTAAGGGTGAACTGCAAGATTTTCTTCCCCATTAAAAGATCTATCATGTCTTTAAATGTCATGTCAGTACATGAGAAAATGCCAGAAAACCCTTCAAAACAATGGTTATTCCACGTTAATCTGATGAATATTTCTTAACACATTCACTATAATATTTATGCATATTCTGTTCATTTAACTCTGGTTCTGACTGAAAAAAAGGCAAGGAAAATCTGGATTACTTGCATTGACTCAGGTGAAGATATTACAGATTCAAAACAGTGCAGTTTGTAGATCTTCTTTTCTTGTGATCTACATGTCATATTATTATGATCTAATGTGAATCTCTAATTGAACCATTTATGCAATACTGTTATTTGGTATTTATCCTCTAATGGATTAACTGGGCCTTCATATATACACTGATACTTATCTTTCTCTACCCTATTTCCTTCAGCAACTTGTGAATATAAAACAAACAGGGCAATGTCGTGTCTATTTTTAAAAAACCAGTTTGTTACTTTTCTTCTAAATGAGTAATATGTAACCTTGTTTCTTGCACTTCTATTTCAGATATCTTGAAATGTTTTACAGACAAATGTAATGGAAATAAAATGTGTATTTAAAAGACATTTAATATTGGCCTAAATGTATTTATGAACGTGGCTATGCAAACAAATTATATGCATGGACAGAATATATATCATCAGAATATATCAATAAATTCTAGCAAGGCAGAGTGATACAAGAATCACCTGAATAAAAGTAAACCACATATTTTAGTCCTCAACAAACAGCATATTATGCAAGAAATGTCTTGCTTAGCTTCTTTTCCCCTGAGAGGACTGTGAAGAAAATGTGGGTTGAGCCTTGATGCTTTAAACAAAGCCAATTTCATTATTTCTCTGCTGTGTATGAAGTTTATTAATGTGTGATGCTGAAGATGGCATTTTGATTTTAGTGTCCTTCAGCTACATGGGAAGGAAGTCACACTACACAGAGCCAGGAAAAATGAAGCAAAACAGAAATTTATCAGCAAAGCAAAACAAGGAATTAATTCACTGCTTCCCATGGGCAGGGGGTTGTTCAGCCATCCCTAGGAAAGTAGGGCTCCCTCATGCATAACAGTGACTTGGGAAGACAAACATTGTCACTCTGAACATCCTCCCCCTTCCTCCTTCTTCCCCCAGCTCTATATGCTGAACATGGTGCCATGTGGTCTGGGATATCCTTTGGGTCAGTTGGGGTCAGCTGTCCTGGCTGTGTCCCCTCCCAACTCCTTGTGCACCCCCAGCCCACTCACTGGTGGGGTGGGGTGAGAAGCAGAAAAGGCCTTGATGCCATGTGAGCACTGCTCAAAAACAACAAAACCATCTCTGTATTATCAACACCATTTACAGCACAGATCCAAACCACAGCCCCATACCAGCAACTGTGAAGAAAATTAACCCTACCCCCACCAAAACCCACACAGTGAGGTGGCAGGAAGTTATTTTTTCCTATTAGCACATCCTTCTGTGCTGAGCTGCATTTTACATTAGGATAATCACGTTACAGACGAGGTCCCAGATGCTGGAAAGTGAAACATTTCATCTTCAGAAGTTAAAATGTGATTGGAAAAATCAAGTTATTGGAGAGGAAAGCATGATGGATTATCATTTTTAGAAAGAGATGGTGATATTTTTGGAATACATGGTTAATAATAACAGATAACAGCCTGGGAGATTGCTGACAAATATAAGTCAGGGATGAAACAGAGGGGACTGTCAGCAAATTATTCTGGAATAATAAATACATTTGGGGACACTTTCATTTTGAAATTCTGCCTTGCAAGGTGGGACTGTGTTTGCTACCACCACACTTATATCTGCTCATCTGACAGAATACTCTCTGGGAACACAGCAAGGTAGGTCAGCAAGAGCAGGTCCACATTACATGCTAGTCTGGTACTGGAACAGGCCACAGAACTAAAGGATGGTATCTAACTCAGAAATGGCTGTTAACACGAGACCACAGAGACAAAAGCTCGTGGGAGATGAACAGACCAAAGTGTGAAGAGAGACACAGAAGTAAAAACATGCAGGACTGGATAACAGCATTTAAAACACAGAAGATTCTTTTGCTCTACATTTACTGCACTGGTAAGGTGCCTTGAGGTTAAATCACTCGTGATAAATTTCTAGTAGGTGCTTTAAATGAAACAGGATTAGCAGAGAAATCAAATCATATTCCTCTGACATAAAAAACTTTTGCTAGTGAAATTTCATTGACTACCAGTAAAAGTACCACTGGTTTACTCTGGTGAAGTGGTTTGTATCTTACTTACTTGTATCTTACTTGCTCCACTTGGTGCCAAGTGCACCAAGTAACCCAGGCCCTAGCTGGTGAATCAGATCCTTCATAATTATAAAATGTTGAGTTCTGACCCAAGCATAAATTACCAAGAGTCATATGCTTTGAAAATTGGACCAAAGATGTGAAAAGAGATGGAGGAATACAGAAAAGCTCTACAGATTTGCTCAAGAACGGCCTTGACTAAGGGCATCTTCTAATCTTCTAAGCCACAGTACAAAATAGTACTCTTTTCAGTGCGTACACCAAGTACAGCATGTAAGGACTTTCCCAACACTACAAAGATTTTAAATGAAGTCTACATGTTCAGAAAAAGTTGATGGTTTTTTATAGTTTCATTGAACAGTATCATCTAGATTAGGAAATGTCATTAATTATCTCTCTAACAGCACTGGGAAGCCTAAACCTAAGTCTGCAAAACAAGGTCATCAGGCACTGTATTCCTCAACAGTCTTATTTTAATTTTTTTTAAAGCAGGATAATTCATTGTAACAAATCAGGAGGTAACTCTTATCAAGAGCTTGCCTTTAAATATGCTAAAGAGAGTACAAGCAGAACAGAAAAGGAAGGAAAAGGAGTAGAAAGAATTAGAGAAAGACTGAATAAGCAGCAAAAAGGAGCATTTGGAAATAATGAAAATGGGTGTAATATTAGGAAGACTAAAATATAGGTGGAGCAAGCAAGAAAACAAGAAAGAAGAGAGAACTACCCTGTGAGCAGTACAGCTGTGCTTTTTGAAGAACAGCACAGCTCCACAGAAGAGCCTTATGAAGTTTTCACAAAGCATAAAAATAATTATTTTATTCTGGTATAGTCTTACAGACAGATAGAAACAAACCATCCAGACCTCACTGGAGAAAAAAATTTCCACAATCAAATGTAAAAACAGCTCTGGACGCTGAAAATGTTTTGTTCCTATTTATTGAAAAGACAGAGAACAGATATGAGTGTCAAAGGAAACTGAGACAGTAAAAGTAGAAATGAGCTGCCTCTCAGCCAGCCTGAACTGCACAGCTGATACCGGCCACATGAAGAAAGACTGTGAGTCAGAAGAATGTGAAATGATGTGACATTTGACACCTGGCAAGCTGAAAGAAAGAATCCTAAAGCATCTATGTATCCATCACCTTTTCATGATACCCTGCCCACTGAAAACCATCCATAACATGGAAGTTGCAGTGTGACTTTAAGGTATTTTGGGATTTACTCAACGTAACTAGCAGTCATTATGCTGAGCCTCTCCTGAGCAAAAGGAAAAGGTAAGAAAGATTCAGACATTTACATAATTTCAGAATATTTTAATACTGTGCCATGGTATCTGATTAGCTGAGATGCCAATATCGTTAAGCATGGAGACTAGGTCTTTACATTATTATTTATGAATTAAACATTCTTGTCTATTTGCAAAACATAGTTTAGGATACAGAAATAGTAATTTTGCTTCCTAAAAGCTAAGAAAATATATAGTAAATGGAAACAGTCACAGGATTGGAATCTGCAAACTTTTACTTTATAATTTTATTTTAAAGGTATTTGTCCTTATAATGTGATTTCAGTATTTCTGCAGCTGTGTTGCTATCCTTGCTGTGTTGCAACTTTGGTTCATTGTTGGGCTGATGCATATGTATTATTACAGCAGATGAAAGTAGAACTTCTGTTGGTTTTTTTTTTCCTTCCTAAAGGGGATTTTTTTCCCCAGATATTTCAATTTCTTTCATTCTTGCTAAGTAACTCTTCATATACTTTTCTCTGTATGGAAAGACACTGCTCTGAAGTCACTGAGGCTTGTGGAAATATAGGGGCTTAAGCATACAAAGTGGTACAAAGAATGAAGAATGTAACTCTAAACATCTTCATCCTTTTTTCACTAAACAACTTTGAATTAATTCTTATCAGATAATTTAAGTTAACTGTTTCTATACTGCCAGGCCATGACACTGCAATCTTTACATGTATTCTTAATGTTAGCAAGGTAAGCAGTCACACTGTCTTTCTTCAGTGGAGTCACTCACATGCTTAAATATACACAAAGATAATTTTAGGAATAAAGCTTTATTTGCAGAAATCCAGGTAGCTAGTGATATCAGCAGTTAACAGTATGTTTGCCTGCTCTGCTGTCTGCAGTGAATTTCCTGGTCAATACATTTTTAATTCAACTTTGTAAGCTGAGACAGAATTTCCAGTAAATCTTATATATTTGCACTGCTCTGTTTAGAGTGATGCTGATACTGCCAGCAGAGCAGCAAAGTTTAAGAAACATAACCACAGAAATAATAGACTTTGTATTCCTTTTGTCAACTGATTTGTCTTCTTTTGAGCCTTTGAGTTCGTGTCATCAAGCTTGTCTTTAAACTATACAGGCTGGAGTCTTAAAAGCAGACAACGGAGATTCTTAAGCAATCAGATTTGGAGCTTTAAGGAATGCACTGAAGGTTGAAATAAAAGAGCAAGAATTCACAATAATCTGTCATACAGTAGTAGAAAACTATAGAGGATAATAGCATTTACCCAGTCTTTTTCATTAATTGTTTTTTTGGGTTATGAGCAAAGACAGATCACTTGTTGTTTCACATCATAACTTTTTTTCCAGCATAAATACTGAAGTTGTTCCTCTCTTCATGAGCTGAGGACAATGCTATTAGGTTTGTCTGTGATAACTCTAAAAGCTAAATTGCCACTACAGCTTAACAGACCAACCAATGAGGTGGTTGGTCTTCCTCCTCCTCCCCTGCCCTTCTACCAGGATTCATCACTTCACTAAGCTGCTACAGCTGCTGAGCTAGCAGGAAAATATTCCCAGTTTCTTTTAGAAGCAGTTTTTTTCTGTTGGACTAATGAGCTGAACTGAGTGGCTTTACACAAGTATCAGCATCTCATGCAAGCAGACAGGCAGTGGGGAGCAATTGGCTTGACTGAGCTGTACTTCTGGCTCCTCTGGTTGGGTGAAACTTCACAGCAGCTACAAGTGATGCTACTCGGGGCCTCCTCCCCCTGCAGCACTTGCCATGACTTCCTCTCCTTGAGCTGGTGGTGTTTGTGCAGATACGTAGTGAGCCAAGTCCATCAGGCAACAGATACAGCTGAAAACTTACACAAAACCATCAGAATAGGATATTAGCTTTCAGCCAGCTGACTGCCCTGCTGCAGAACTAACGCTACTGAAAAGGAGGAATTAGAATATCTGAGAGAAAAGAGAGTAAAAGGAGTAGATCACAGCAGCCTGGAATCAGGCTAAACTGCCACAGAGGCAGATCTTCAGTGCTGTCTTATTCCCTTGGGTGCCAGGGAGTGGGGCAAGAAAAACCAAAACTATTTCAGTTGTAGGCCTTTTACATTTCTTTGTACAAATGGGTTTTGGAAAGCATTCCTAATTAGTGAAGAGAGTTTCTTCACACAAGTAAGACACCTGTCTGTTTAGCTAGTGTAATTTTTATTTTTCTTTCACTCTCCCCACCTTTATGCCTCTTCTCACGCTGAAGTGTTCTTCTTAACTTCTGTAAAATTTAACTGTTAAGTACCTATTTTGATCTTAACACTCCAGTTAAAATTTGCTAAATCCTAAAAATAATTACACAAGTTCTGGGCCAGATGGCTTTTCTTGGTAGTGCAGGAAGCAGTGGAGGTAGCACTGTATGTGTTCCACTTCCTCCTGACAAGGCTGCTGCCTTGGGCAAGCCACCCCTCCTGTTCTCCTGAAATGGAGTAATTTCTAGACCACATCAGTCTCCCCACTGCATTAATAACTCTTGCAG